>NW_028277070.1:2400000-2715846 GCF_059951505.1 Python bivittatus | reverse complement strand
GTTACACTGGGCTGCTTGGAAAAGCCCCATTAGGATGGGACAGGCTTGTAGGAATCTAGGGATGCTGCGCACCTCACCGGGAGGAAGCTGTGTGTGAAGGCCAGTCGCTCAGTGGTAGGTGCAGTCAAGGTGGCAGTCACAACTGCGAATCAGAGCCTGGCACTTTTTTATGTGTGTCACATGTAAAAGGCGTGGGGCATCAATCATGCAATCCTGGATGCCATCTTGACTTTTTCTACTCTCCTCCCCATGGATGCCCAGAAATACTTTCTTTGATGTCTTTTTCTTTAAAATAATTGTATAAACATATTGCATCAGATTGAATGAGAACTGATTAAAAAAGGATATTTCTGCCCAGTACTACCGTAGGCCAATTCAGACGTGTACACCCTACAATCTGATCCTTCAGACCCAGGTAGGACCAGAATTCATCTTCAGCCTCAGCAGCTGGAAAACAATGTTTTTTAAGGGAAAAGAATTACAGAAAATGTTTATCCCTCAACTTGGGAAATACTAGAATGATGGCATAGGATTCTTCAGGGCTCATCATTTGTTCAGCAAAGATTCTTGGAGCAATTTTAATTTCATTCCTCATTGTGTTTGCTCTCCAAATTGCAGCCTACTTTCTCAGTTCAACTCACCATAAAAATTATTCCAAAGAAGGCTGTTGAGACAGGAACAGGACTGGAATGGCACATGTTCTTCTCCGTCACTGCTCCTGTTGCATTAACCTGGGGCTCTTGTCTTGCTAGGCGAGGGACAGGCATCTTATTCACTAAATATTGGTCTGGATTTTAGAAATAATATCTCCAGTTTTCCCTTTAATTAAACTAAGCCTACTTTAAAAAAAAAAACCTGATTGCTTAGGGCTGGAGAGCAGAGAAAGTAGCACAGGTGAAGGCACCAAACGGAGCTGTTCTTTTTCTCTTCCGGCTAAACATTCTTGTTGTCTTGCTTGCAAATGTGTGTTGCTTTTTACCCGTGCCTTACTGAACCATGAAATACCCATTTTTCCCTTTTGTTTGCTGACTCCCTATCACGTTCTGGTCTACTGGTACCTCCGTTGTCATCTTCCTTGTCAACTAAGGCAGTGTTTCCCAGGCAAACAACCTTCAGAAGCATAGACCTGTCTTATCCAAAAAAAAGCTAAATAAAGAAAATGAAATGTACCAGATGTGATAGCATAAGCTGCATGCGATTAAATGCAGGAAGTTCAAGGCAAAAAGGAAAGAGAAAGATAAATCAGACTCATAGCAGCCCTTTGGTGAGCATGTACACTACATGCTCTCAAAATTCCAAATTTCTGACTTTGCTGGGGCTGAGATTATCTTCACTAGCTCCAAATCTCAGTTGGTTCTCTCATTCCAAATTCCTAGTTTTTTTTACCATAGGCTTAATCTCCTTGGCTTTGACTCTTGCCTGACCTTCTTAGTTCTTATCTCTGGCCTGGATCTTGCTAACTGCCTATAGCTGAGTTCTGACACAAGATTACTTTCTTCCCTTTCTTATCCTGTTTCTCCACTGAGTTTGGTTCTTTTCTATAAATATTGACGCTTCATGCAGACCAACTCTCAAAGCCAAGTTCTTCTGAAAGGCTCAAATAAAGGCGTGAGTTGGCTCCATGAATGAAAGAAGAGGCTCATTGGATAACACAGAAGGATTGTGCCCAGCTGATTCTTCTTTGTTGCTTTTCATAGCTGGAACTTTTTCAGCTGGCTTCTGTTTCTATATCGTCCTTTCTCTCTTATTTTCAATCTAAACCCCTTTTCTTTTAGAACCTTGACCCAAAACCTCAGATAACATTTTGAACCTCTTCAAGTCTCACATGGCGTTCATGTTGCTCATAGTTGTTTGTTCTCACTCTTCCTTCTCTTTTTAGTACCTTTGTCTCCTAGCTGGAAAGACAGTTCTACGTTAGATGGATAGATAGCGTGGGTCACACAACACACTGACCCATGAACTAGCCTTTGTTGTCTCAGTATATGTTGAGTGAGCCCAACCAGTAGGATTAATTCAGTCTGTTATGAGAGACCAGAAAATTGGGTTGAGTCAACCTCTGCTAGGAGAATATGGTAGGATGGTAATAGAGGATGGGCACTGCTCCTCAGTTCCTACTTTGAGTTGGTCTGCTCTCCAAGCAGGAATGATACTCAATGGACCTAAGCAAAACTGACAAAGGGAAGGAACAGCAAGGTAAGCAAATAAATTGTTAGGGAGCACCTGGCTACTATGGATACCTTTCATTCTCCAGGATTACCAATTTCATTGAAAAACCTTGCAGATGTCATTTCAGAGTCCCTTTCTGTGAGAAGTCATGGAGGATGGGTGTTGGTTCAGAGGACTGGGGAAGGGAAATATTGTTTCTGTCCTCAACATGGGGACAAATGGATCTTGGTGGATCAAAGGTGAACATGAGGTAACACTGTAATACAGTTCCCCCCCCCCCAAAAAAAGCAAATAAAATCCTAGCTTTATCAATAGAAGAATAAGTTCAAGATCAAGAGAACTCATTACTCCCCTTATTCTGCATTGATCAGATCACACCTGGATTATCAAGTCCAGTTTTGGCACCACATTTTAGGAAGAATATTGACAATCTGGAGCATATCCAGAGGCGACCAAGCAAGATGATAAGGCACACGAAAGGAAAAACATATTAGAAATAGTTGGAGACATTTGGCATGCTTATCCTGGGGAAAAGAAGATTGCAGGAAGACATGATAGGTGTCTTGTAGAAATGTGTCACAATAGGATAACAGTCATGTAGAAGGGTGTCGTAATAGTATTTGAAGGGTGTCATGTAGAAGATGGAACAGAATTGCTCAGAATTGTTCCAGAAGACAAGAATCAAATGGTTCAAATTACAAGGAATGGCGTTTCAGTTGGTCACCAACAAGAATTTTCTCACTTTAAGAGCTGTTCAACAATAGAATAGACTGCCATGGGTGTTGATGGACTCCCTGTTTAACAGACTGGATGACCATCTATTGGGGCTGCTTTAGGAGTAGAGTCCTGCACTGGGTAGGGAGTAGACTAGATCCATGTTTCCCAAACTTGGCCACTTTAAAATGTGTGGACCTCAACTCCCAGAATTCCCCAGCCAGCATGCTGGCTGGGGAATTCTGGGAGTTGAAGTCCACACATCTTAAAGTTCCCAAGGTTGAGAAACACTGTGCTAGATAATCTCTTACAAACCTTACATTTAGACTATGGTTCTGTTAACAGCTAAAAATCCAAGAATAACCACTAAGAAAATGTTGCCATTCATCATTTAAGCAAATTAAAACAAAGACAACATCTTAGTATACCTGAGCAATTATACAGAAATTGTCTAGGGATCTTTTCCAGTTATTTGTTGATCCAGGAAACCTATATTTTGAACTGTTGAAGACTTAAAGTGGGTGTCATATTTTGGATAGATGTCCTTTCTCCATCATTACATCTAATTCTGCTTTCCGTTACAGTTTCTTGGGGTGTACAATCCACTCCCGTAATAATCATGGGGTATATGGACTGGAAGGGGATGCGGTGGCGCAGCGGCTTAATGATGCTGAAAGTTGCTGGCCAGAAATGGTCGACGCTTCAGCGGTTCGAGTCCAGCCTTCGCGTTAGCAGGGTGAGCTCCTGTTTCCTCCCCAGTCCCTGTCAACCCAACAGTTCAAAAATCCACGTGAGTAGATAAATGGGGACTCTCACTCTGGTGGGAGGAAAAATGCTGGCGGCGCCTTGCAAAAGGAGTCGGGAGCAGTTGCCGGTAAGCGTGAAAAACCGCGCGCACCCGAAAAGGGCGCGAAGCAACGGAAACCCTGCCTCCTGCGCTCGCCAGCTGGGCTCTGCCCTAGGAAGAAGGCTCTGGCAAGCCACTTCTGAAACAATTGCCTTGAAAACTGCAAGGACTCGTCCAAGCAGTCACTGCAGAGTCGGTAACGACTGAGCGCAGAAAAAAAATATATATATATATATGGACTGGAAACAGTAGGAGATGTGCTCCACCATTCTGATGGCGTATGCTATTTTCAGAACTTCGTTGATGCCTAGAACCAATCAGGAGGCAGGTCCTGAGCATAAGCAACTTGTGGACAAGCAAAGGAACCAGTCAGAATAAGAGGGTCTTCACAGGCATAGCTTCATCATTGCATGCCCGAGAAAGATGCTACTATTGGAAGACTATAGACGGCAGCACACCAAATAAAACTCCACCTGAAGAGATGTGTGCTTGACAGAAAGAGAGGCCTAACCCACCTTCAGGTTACTGTCTTGGACAATTAATAAAATCTCAATTCCCTGCAGAGCTCACTGTAGAGGAAGTTCAAGTAGGGATGAAAAAGGCCATTTCCAAAGGGTCAGAATCTGCTTCCCAGCCATAAATGGAAGCAATATGACACTCCCCCAACTTAGCTGTTTGAAGGGGCTGATTTGTAAAACCTGGCTAGTTCTTGAGGCCTATTCTAAATTAAGCATGTTGTAAAGATGGCTTAATCGGATCTGAACCTGACCAGAAGCTGTTGATCATTTGATGTTTATGGTTTCCTTGAGACCTCTGGCCGAGTGTAACTTCATTATTTCCAAACACAGGCACTGGGGGACAACTGCACATTCGCTATATGTGTGATTGCCAGTAAATTAGCACACCACAATTAAGACTGCCCATAAAGCATAAAAGTTCGTGCAATGCAAACTCAGCATGGTAAAGATAATGGCTTGCAGAGGTACAGAAGCCACCAGCACTGTTTTGATCACACTTGGAGAGATTTAAGTCAGCAAGAATTAGCCTTGGAGTTTATCAATTTACAGTTCCCCCGCGCTTCACTCTCTGGCACGCTAAGACCATTTCCTTAAGGAGGCCAGAAAAAATAACTAGGAGAGGAAATGAATGACTGTGTGCCTGGCGGCAACTCTGTTAAAAATAAAAAGGCATAAAACAGCCCAGTGTTCTTGGCATCGCTTTAAAGAAATGTGTGCTTTGCCTAAATTTGATGTTGTTTACTTGGGATGCCTACCTGCCAATAACTTTGTAATTTGGGTAGGGAGGTGGCCCTTCTGTGAATGCTTCAATTGCAAACTGACATTCTCCATCACAGCTATCAATGAATTCATCCCTGATGTGGGAGCAAAATACTGTGGCTTCTTGAGAAGACTACTGTGCGATGGTGGGCTGAGCAACATTGGGCATCCAAAACCATGTTCTCCTCTTCTCAAGCCCCCTTCTGCAGGTTGTGCTCTGAATTTTATTAACAGTAATTCTGCTCTTTTTTCCCCCCAGCTAAAATTCTCCACAGCCCACCTCCCTGCAAACAGAGGGCAACAGTTTCAGTAACAATAACATGAACACCAGGCTGAAAAATGTTGCCCATTGGGGAAATGTGTGCATGAGGATAATCTTAAAAGGTTGCACCCAATACTTTTGGGAAAGCACATGAATGTCTGAACCCTTTTGGACAGAAAAGACATCAGTGTAATTTAAGCCAGCTCGTCGCTTCACTTCCGCTCTTGAAACACAAGGACTGCTCATTCTTGGAATAATTGATGCTGTATCATAAACCCTCCCCAAATCCGCATTAAGGGATTGGATTTCTTTCAGTTGCAGATAAAGCCTTGATAGTCAAGCAACTAATATTCATCGGTCATGTTCTTGGCCCCTTGACAGATTTCTGGGCTGGGTGCAAGATGGGTGATACATCGCAGCATTTGCAAGGATGCTGTTTCCACAGGTACTCATCGCTGCTCATTGGTGGACAAGCTTGGTTGGAAACACTTCTCATGAAATGCTGGATGAGTTTTTTTCAGAAGCCAGCAGAAAGGAAGAGGTACAGATCTTGTTTTGACAAGCTCCCACTTATTAAATCCTCAGTATCAGTGTAAATTCTATTGTAAGCAGTCCGTGTGGGAGTCAAAGATTGATGTATCAGAATAGTAGACAGGTGAAATATGTGACATCTCAAGTCCTTCCATGAGAGGAGTTGGGCTTGTTTGGGCGTTGGATACGACAGCACTCTTTCAAAATTTAAAGGCTGACCCACAGAAGAAGGTCAAGACCTGCTCTCTCTTTTTCTAGGGTGCAGGACGTGAAATAAGGAATTTATGTTGCAGGTAAACAGATTCTGATCAAATGTTAGAAAAAAACTTCCTAAAGTAAGAGTAGGTTGGCACAGGAGCAGAGGTGGTGGGCTCCCCAACTTGGGTAAGTTCAAGCAGGGGCCGGACAGCCTGCTGTCAGGGATCCTTTAATCTGGATTCTGCACTGAGCCCAGGCCGCCAAGGAGCCCAGTGAGAGAACCAAGGGCCAGGATCTCTAACAGCCTCCACGCTGTAAAAGGAGGCCCTAAAGCAACACAGGGCCTCACTGCCCCATGCCGTGAAGCCCTGCCCAAGGGCCCCAGCTCTATTTGTCGAAAGGAGAGGGCCAAGTGCAGCAACACAGTGCTCGGGGAACATAAATTCACATACACTGAAGTGAATGTTCTTCCAAAGGGGAGCAGCACTTTGGAAGCATTTCCAGAGTGGGAATCTCCCCAGAACCCGGGAGAGGGCATTTTTAGATCCAAACAGCCTAAGGACACTTGTAAGTCTAATTCCCTTCTCTAGTCAGCTCTCTTGTGTGAACACTAAAGCCCAGAGTTGGGAGGGGCTGGGACAACCTGACTGGGGCCCTTTGAGGCTCATGGGGTTGGTTCTTTCTTGGCCTTTTGTCCAGTGGGGGTGTGATCTTCCCCATTTTTATGGGAAGGGGGGAGAGGCCTGAGTGGTGTGGATGTGTGCAGGATGAGTGGGCATGTGCTTGGTCTGTGTGCCTGCCCTGGCCTGGGAGGAGGAAGCGATGGGTGGGAGTGAGGTGTGGGGAGCTGAGAGGACAGGCAGGAACATCCCGATGGTGATGGGCTGAGGAAGGTATGGTCAAAATCTGGGGGGAAGGTTGCACTTCGGGACATTCGGTTTGCTGCTTGAAAGCGATCCCACTGTCCAGCCCTTAGCTTCCACCCTTGATGCCAGGTTATCAGCCCTGGGCTCCAGCTACTGCTGCCAGGTCAGCATATAACAAGGCTGCCCTCATTCATGATCACATCCTGGATGAAAGTGGCAACTTGTTGAGACCTGGGTGGCCTGGAGAGGGGAGTGTCTCTCTCTTGGAATTGTGCCCACCTGGTTTCAGGTTTTGCATCAGCTGAGACCACAGAGGAGAGGAGGAGGTGTGACTCCTTGCAGGCTCTCAGAGGCTCTGCTCTGCAGATAACTGCGTGTGAGGTGCTCTAGTTGAAGCTGGACTCTAGGGAACAGTTGGGATTGTTCCGGCTGTGTTGCCCTCCCTGCTGCAGAGTGCCATCCCTGTCTGAGCTGCTGGATTCCATCACTGGGCTGGCAACAGAGAGGCTGTTGGTGCTCAGGGTTTCAGACTGCTGCCTGGTGACACTGAAGCCAAGACAGGGCGGGAGTTGGGGGCCTCCATGGCAACCAGGGATCTCTCCCAAGTCATTGATGGCCCAATACATACTGGCGGCCACACATTAGATCTGGCTTTTATCTCAGGGCACTTGTAATGTGATCTGGTAGTGGAGGACATTAACATCAATGGACAGATAATTCTCACTGGCTTGCCAGTGTCAAACCTCCCCTGGGGAGAGATGGCCCATTTGATCCACCTGCCCCAGGTGACTGATAGACCCTATCAGAGGGAGTGTGGAGTTTTCCTTGAGGATCTGATGGGGGTTTGGCTGAGGCCCTAGTTGCTGACTGGAATGGGCAGGTGGCTGGGACTTGGACCACATTTTCAGATCCCAGGGCACCTTGGTTTATTGAGATGAAGCATCTGAAGAGATGCTTAGAGTGCCATTGGAAGAAAACTTAAAGCAGGTCTGACCAAATATGGGTAAAAGCCGATATTAGTATTAAGTATTAGTATTAATATCGAATATATCATAATATTACAATATTGTGATAGCAAGGGTAGAGGAATATTGATGTTTCATTATTGCATCCACTGATAGCTGTCCAGTGGGCTCTGCTTAGGGTGACCCCTTCCTGGCGACTGGCCACAAGAGCATCTGCAGGGCTGCTGTGAGGAATATTTTGGCTATCTGTGGATAAAGATCTGCTTTGACTTGGACTCTGACTGGCAAGTCTGGCCAAGGTGCCTGGGGCTTGGTCTTGAGGTGTGATCTGGATTGGACTGTGACTCCTAACGATATGGACAAGGTCCTCTGCACTACTAGCCTGGCCATCTGTGTGGTGAATCAGGGTCCCTCCTGGGTCATGAAAGCAGCTAGGGAGATGACCAGTGGTTGGGTCTATGCTGTGGTGTCCACCACTGTGAGAGAGGACTTGGTGCCTCCAGCCATCAAAGAATCAGTGGCAGGCCCCCTCCTCAAGAAGCTGTCCTTGGACCCAATGGTGTTAGATAACTACTGCTCTATCTCCAGCCTTTTGGGGGAAGGTGGTTGTGAAAGCGGTTGCTGCAGATAACCCTGGAGGAAGCAAATTATCTAGACCTGATTCAGCTGGATTTTAGGCTAGGATTTGGTATGGAGACAGCCTTGGTGGAGCTTGTAAATGACTCATGGCATAGGCAGGATGGAGGTGGTACATCTATCCTTGTGCTCCTTCATTGCTCAGTGGCTTTTGATACCATCAACCACTTTGTACAGCTTCATTTGGTGCAGCAATTATGCCCTTTCATGGATTGGGAGGCTTCTCAGACAGTCACTCATGTCCTAGTCACTTCATGGCTTGACTATTGCAATGTACTCTACATAGGGCTGCTCTTGAAGACCACTTGGAAGCTTCAAGTGGTCCAGAATGCAGCAGCACAGACAGTAATTTGCAGATTCCGGTGTTGCTGATCTTCCATTTATTGAGCAAAGGACATCATTCAGAACACAGCTTCTTCTGCTCAGATGTCCTGATTGGATGCAGGATTGTCAGAATTCACCTTGAAATTTCCCTTTTGACAAAATGTGTCAGTTAGTAAGGAGTTTGTAAGAGTGGTGAGATAATTGTTCTCTTTTTCCTCCCCTTTGCCCAAAACATTTCTTTCCTCTGTGAAGTGCAGTGCTATTTTCAACCTGACAGACAAAGATGAATTGATCAGTGAATCATTGGTGATTGCTGGGTTGCCAGTAATCGTGATGGGCAGACATTCATTTTGTGCAAATGTAGGACAGTCCAAACAAGAAACATATATACCTTGGGCTTTTAAAAGGCTAATTACTCAGAGCTAAAATCAATCAAAGAGCAACTTTGCTTGATTGGATTGAAATGGGAGTGGGGAAGAGACAGGAAAAAATAAACACAACTGAGTGTTCTTTAACAAGACTTCAGGTTCATTGTTAAAAAAGAAGACTGGAAAATGAAACCACGTTGCCGAGAAATATTGGAAAATGAAACTGCATCATTGGTGAAAAAGAGAAGGTGAAGGCAGAAAGTAAATAAGCACAGAATACACTGCAGTGTTGGGTTTTCACACAAGGGTTGCACAAAACTCAGTAGATCAGAACTTTGATTTCTGAAAATGACCCCCAAATACACATTCCATACTTTCTCAAAAAAGGATTCCCATTGTCATATCAGTTATGGCCAAGTGAAATGAAATGGGAGGCACCCATTCACTGCACCCATTTCTTCAGCGCAGGATCCCCATGGTAACTTCTGGCATCTTCTAGCATCATCCAAGATCGTGATGTCAAAATAACAGTGATGAGGAGAGAATGTCTACCACCTTAGCAACTGGGTGATGTGAGATGACAGCAGAACTAGGGCAGATTCTTAGACTCCACTTCGTCTCACTTTGAGGCTTCCTCCAGCCGTTCCAGTAGCTGGAAGAATCTCCCCATTGGTTAAGAGAGAACAAACCCACATTAATTCTAAACAAGATGGAGATGCTGTTGATTAATAAAAAAACGGGACACGGGGATGGAAGTTTAGCCTGTTTGGAATGGGGCGGCACACCCCTGGAAGTGCAAGTTTGCAGGCAGGTGGCCCTCCTTGATCCTTCCTTGATTCGCAGGTGGCAAGGAGCACCTTTGCACCATTATACCTAATATCAGTTGCATCCCTTTGTGAGCTGATTAGATTTGGTGGGTGGTATCCACCCTATGCTTACAGCCTGTCTTGACTACTGCAACGTGTGACATGGGACTGCTCTTAAAGAGTATCCCGAAATTGGAGTTAGTGAAAAATGAGACTGTTACCATTTATCTTCTCACAACCCATTCCCCTCCAACTCATGTCTAGTGAGAAGGAATTCCCATTGACTTCAGCACAGGGGTTCCCTGCATGGATGTTCATGGGAGTTTCAAAATCTTGCTGATTTTGACTCCCCACCCCTCTAGCAGATGCCACCAGGTTACTGCCCCATAAACTGTGCTCCCAATCATTTAGGAGGCCAACCTTGCAGAGAGGAGCTGCCAGCATCTTGTTCCAGCCGAGCTGGGTGACCTGTTCAACAGGGTGAGGCTGGCATCACAATGCTCAGTCGGCCACCTTGCCCTTTTTCAACTGCCCCTCCTCCCAGGATGCCACTGATCCTGTCAGGATCATTTCAGATGTTTCCAGG
Source organism: Python bivittatus (assembly GCF_059951505.1). Classification (NCBI taxonomy): domain Eukaryota; kingdom Metazoa; phylum Chordata; class Lepidosauria; order Squamata; family Pythonidae; genus Python; species Python bivittatus. The sequence continues at coordinate 2,705,300 of NW_028277070.1, read as the reverse complement.
GGGGAAGGAAAGAGCAATATCAACCAGCTTCACCTCCAAATGGGACACCCAGAAATACTGAAGGGGTACCCTTGTTCATGCATGTCTCCTGCTGCAACTTTCAAGCTAGAATCCTGCTTGTCCAGCTTGTCAAAAGTCTTAGGAAGGAAGAGTCAGAACTCTTTGTGGTTGGATCAACCTTGATCTTGAAAGTGATCTGAGTGGTATATGAGATGGAGACCACCTGGAAATTCTAGGGCTGGTCAGGAAGCGGAAAAAAGCAGCCTCAAAGAAGACCAACTACTTTATAGTTGTTGCCAAGAAAACTCCCTGGAAGTGATTGGGAAGCCACCAGAGTTGAGGTCCACTTGGTTGCTTTGAGAATTTTTGTCAAATGGCCAGTAATGGCTTATAATCTACAATGATATAATATCATTAATATAATATCATGATATAATAAGGTCAGGAGGTTAATCTATGGGGCAGGTTGCAAAAGTTATCCTTTAGACTAATTCTGATTGTAAATTCAAAAATCCTCTCTTCAAAAGATCTGATTTTATCTTGTTCTTTCTTTTAAACTTCTCTGTTGTTTGAAATACAGTATTTTCATATTCCAACTTCTGTTTTGAACTGTGCCTCAGTTAGGAAAACATTGGAAAGAAATCCAATTTCGCAGATGAAATGCCTAAAGTCTCCAATATTTGCACTGAGCGCCTTTGCGTCACCAGCAATGAGCCTCCAACCTGCCCATGACACAGAGAGGAAGTGTTTAGTGGCTTAGCTGGCCATTCCCCTTGTTGACATTGATTTTCTCTGATGCCACAGTGGGAAATGTTGCTAAGAAGTAGGCAAACAAATCATGAGAGGTTTTGGGTTTTTTCTTCCCAAGCTTAAGACCACCACTAGTGGTGCTTGCCAACCAGAGAGACTCCTAAAATTCCCTTTGGTGTATAGATTTATTAATTTCTCTGGATCGTATCAGGCGGTCCCCTGGACCTCAGCTGAAAATAAACAGAAATTGCCCTCTCTCTCTTCCATGCCCATTAACCTAGCTTCTACTAGGTAAAAAAGGAGGAAAAATGAGCACACAACTTTGCATTCACTGATTTCTACTTCATTTCATGAGGATTAAAGTCAGGGATCCCACATCTTTTTTCATCCACTACAAAACGAATACCCCCATAGGTTCTGTGCATAGAACACCAAAGGCCCACAGGTTGCATGCTTCAGTAGCAATAGGAGGCTATTCCCCTAAAAGGAAGATAATCACATTAGGGGTGCCTGCACCCAGTACACTCTGCAGCATTTCCTCTCCTGATTAGGATGTGTGTGCAGTTGCATAGAGGGGCAACTGTTTTGGTCCCAGACAGTGTCCTTTTGTGTCCTGCACAGCTCCTTTAGGGCATTTGGCTGGTTGACATTGGAGAGATGGTCTTCAGAATCTTAATTTCTTTTCATTTACCCATTTAATTTCTCCACTGGGCCATCCTATACAGGTCTCCTCTGAAACAGGTCTTACTTCCAAGGAACAGAGGAAGTCAATGGTTGCTGTTGGAGGGTATGTAATTTTTAATTCTGCATGCCCCGACTTAGTGCCCTTCTGGCGTATTGCAACTAGATTGCCCAGAATGCCCAGTCATTCGCTTCGCAGCCTTTGGAGTTGCATGGAAGGCACAAGTCAGGGAGAGTGGCTCCAGTAAACAGCAGAGCTACCTTCCACCTTAAGAAAAGTACAATCCAAGGTGGATGTAGGTGTCCCTGGAGGTGGAAGGGGGGGCAGATGACAAAACATGTGTTTTGAGTTGCAACTCAAACTCCACCCCTTATACACTTGCATGTGATATTCTCACCCAAGCACAAAAGGAGCAGAACTTGCATTGTGATGTCACAATGCCCGTTTCGTCACGTTGGTGCCATCATGGTTAGAAACAGCCCCTGTTCCCCCCGTCCCCAATATACAACAGGCCCCAACTCTGCTCACCTTTAGGAATACCGTTAAGACTTGGCTTTTCCCCCAGGCATTGGGGGCCGATTTTGGTTGTTTCATTAACACCATTTTTGTACCTTATATTTATATATTGTATATGTTTTAATGTTATATGGGGGGCATTGTTTCTTTCTGGGTATTGTATGCTGCCCAGAGTCACCCTGTTTGAGTTGGGCGGCTTGATAAATCTAGTAAATAAACAGACAGACAGACACCTATGAATGTAGGCAGAGGATAAACAGGAAAAATCAGCAAATGAGCAGGAAGAGGTTCAAATAAAATGAGACGGACCTCAGCTTCTCGCCCTCCACTCAAGGGCCAAAGGCTACAACCGTTTTGGGGTCAGCTTTACACCAAGGTGAACTTTTTCCTGTCTTACACAATGAGGCATATTAGTTCCAGCATCTGGAAACCCATGTTGGAGAAAATGCAGAGCATATGACTGGCTTTCTCTCTTCACACTGTGGCTTTTTCCCCCTTTTTTAATCCTGGTTGAACTTCACCCTCCAGGGCCTCCCCCAGTCCATCCCCAATGGGGGCCTCCCTGGTCACTGGCTGTTAATTCCGTTCCTGCCTCGATGGCCGTCGCGGAATGGAAAGAGGGAGGGAGGAAGCAAGGGGGAGAGAAGGGGAGAGAGAGGCTCTAATGAACTAGTAAAAATGATTGGTCCTGGTTTCCTTGTCAGGCAGCTGAGCAGCCGTTTGTCAAGAAACAACAAAAATGTCAGGGAGATTTGTAAGCAATTGTAACCATTACATAAAAGCACTTTGACTAAAAATCACATCAGATTGCCACTTTGCTGGCTTGTCACTCCCCGTGAGTTAGGAGAACCACTGGATCAGCCTGGGATTTGTGCAAACAATTTAGAATTATTTCATAGGAAATGGTACTTCCCCATTCTTGATATTAAAGTTGGGAGGCAGGGATGGTGTGGAAACATTGGGATAATTTTCCAGCCTCAGCTTGAGGGATGAGGAAGAAATTTGTGTGTAATCTGTTCGGTATTCAAACTAATGCATGCACTAAGTGATCATTCAAAATTCATGCTTTTTCAAAGTTTGCTCTTTGCCAGTTTTCCTTTGAGAAAGCACATTAGGGAAAAATCTGTAGAAAAAGGCATATATTCATAAAAATGTAGAAATATGCATTGTATTAGGGGAAATTGCAAAATCCATCCATGCTAGGTAGAATTGCAGACAAAATTGAGCCTCTTTGAAGAAATGTGCATCAAAATACAAATGTCTGTGAATTTCTTCCCTTTTTAAAAAAAAAAAAAGAATCTCAGTTTTGATCCTGTTTGCAAACAGGAGAAAATCAGAAACTTGGCAGATTTGTAAAAGAAGGAAGGAAGGAAGGAAGGAAGGAAGGAAGGAAGGAAGGAAGGAAGGAAGGAAGGAAGGAAGGAAGGAAGGAAGGAAGGAAGGAAGGAATTCATTCTAACCTCTCATCTACAAACTGATTAATTTTTTATTGATTCTGTGCCATCAAGTTGTTGTTGACTCTTAGTGATCACATAGATGGCTTTTCTCCATGAAAATCTCTCCCTAACTTGACTCTTCAGGTCTTCCAACAGTGCACTCATCACCAATGTAAGTAACTTGTCTTGCTGCTGGTTGTCCTCTTCTTCTCTTTCCTTCCACCTTTCCCAGCATCAGAGCCTTCTCCACAGAGCTGGGTCTTTGTATTATGTGTCCAAAGTAGGATAATTTGAGGCTGGTTGTCTGTGCCTCGAGCGAGAACTCTGGGTTGATTTGTTCGATGATCCTTTTGTTTTTTTCTTGGCTGTCCGCGGTATCCTTACAAGTCTTCTTCGACACCAGTTCAAAAGCATTAATACTTTTTCTATCCTGCTTTTTCAACTTTCACTTCCATAGAGCATCACAGGGAATACTATGGCTTGCACGATTCTGATCTTTGTAGATATAGACACATCACAGCATCTGAATATCTTTTCCAAGGCTATTTTACCAAGTACTGATCTGTAGTGTATTTCTTGATTGCTGGTTCCTTTGTGGTTGATCTTAAAAGGCAAAAATTATCCACCAATATCTTTGTTGTCAATTCTAACATTAGTTGCCATGGATTTTCAGGTGAGGCAATGGCAAACCAAGATGTCTCTGGAGAAACAGAGACAATGCAGCCAAGACCAACAGAGTGGTGACAGATCTGGTCCAGTGGAACCTCTCTGGACAAGGAGAGGATGAGAGAGCACCCATTTGTGCTCCAAATGGCTGATCCTTGCAAGAAGACCACAGGACAGTGGTCAACCAGTGGGTCTAAGCACCAGGAAACAAAGGAAGCCATCAAGCTCTTAACCATGCAGAATTTTTAGGGACAATGGGTTCATCTAACCTCACTTTTAAAATACTTTTGGATTTATAATTAATTTAAAGTTAAAAGAGGTCTCCCAAACAAGAAGTCTGAAAAACTACCTGGAGAGTAAAACTTCATCCCAAAATAGAGCAAAAATTAACAGCTTAAAAAATTTAAAGAATATAAAATAAATGGCAAAAAGCTAAATAAGAACTTAATTTAACAAAGTTTTAAACAAATTAAGGGGACACATGTATTTGAATATTAGGACTTTTGCTAAGACTTTGGAAATAACTAAATAAACAAAACAATATCTTGGTGGGAACATACATTATTTTTTAGGAAAGAGATGATTGGTTGAAATTTGAAAATGAAGAAATAAAGAAATTTGAGACTTTGTGATTATAGAAATGGGACACTAGAGGGGACTAAAGTTCCAGGTAGGAAAAAATAAAAAGAAAAGAAAAAGAGAAAAACCTGTCTTTTATTCTTGAACCAAAAGAGAAGCAGTGAAATTTATAAAATGACAGATAAAGGTATGACACTTGAGACATTTCAAAGGATTTTTGAAGAATTGGGAAACTTATAGTTAAATTGACAGCAATAATTTCTGCACCTCCTAATGCATTTTTTGAAGAAGACTCTAAAGAAGAAACAAAAGATAGGAAAGAAAATAATGTGGAAGAAATTATAGACCAACAGGATGAAGAAGGGAAACAAATTCCAGCTGATGTAGAAATATTGGAAAATAAGAAATTGTAGATTTATAAAACAGAGATGACAGCCAGAATGTGAAAATACAAATGATAAGCCAAAATATGAAAAATGACCTAGGCAAGGATTTATTATTGGATTTACAAAAGAGGCTTTCTAAAGCCTTGAAGAAATCTCTGAGATGCAAGAAAGAAAGTTTGAAAGGAGATTCAATCCTACGACAGCTACTTGATGAATTAAAGATCAAGATTGTCAGAAGCAAAAGAAAGGAACATGAAGTTGACTTCTTTGATCAGAGTTAAAATAAGAAATATTTCTATAAAATTCTGGAAACCCCTTATGGACTTTTTGCCAATACTTGGACAGTAATGACAATGATTTTTGGGTTTGCGAATAGATAAGGGGGGGTTATGGGAAGAATTGAATTATGTATGTAATCTTGGGGGGTGGGGGGGTAATATTAAATCAGCCTGCACTTGTTGCAAGGAAGATTGGGAGTCACTTTTCTTTTTTCTTTTCTTTTTCTTTTTTCTTTGCTTTATGCACTTTGTATTTTTTTCTATTTTCTTTTTCTTTCTGATTTCAGTTCATATTGTCTTTTAAGATTGTTAAACTCCTCAATAAAAATTATTTTTAAAAAATCCAAACACTAGTCGCCGTACCTATCATTAGTTTGGTCTTCTTTATATTTAATTTTAGTCCCATTTTTTCACTGCGCTCCTTGACTTTCGTTACTAGAGCTTGCAGGTCCTTGCATCTTCAGGTATCAGAATAGAGTCACCAGCATAGCGCAGGTTACTGAAGTTTCTTCCTCCAATTTTAAAACCACACTCATCGTCTTCCAATCTGGCTTCCCATAATACATATTCAGCATATAGGTTGACTAAATAAGGGGAGAGTATACAGCCTTGTCTCACTCCTTTGCCAGCCTGGAGCCAGCCTGTTTCGCCATGTTCTGTCTCTGCTGTGGCTTCCTGGTCTATTCTCAGACCTGTAGGGTAGACTAGACCAAGGAACCTTTGCCAACAAGGTCCAGAGCTACTTTTATTAGAACAGCCTCAGTGACAGAGTCTGAATGTGCTTCCCCTCTCCTTCGCATTCTTTGTGTGAACTAGAGAGGGGCCTGTCTGACACATTCACTCAAGTTAGTTTCTCAGAATTAAGCCATACTTGCCTAATCATTGCCTTGGAAACGGATTTTCCCGCTGTCCTTCAAGGCCATTCCCCATTCCCTCTACACCCGCATACAGGACAATGAGATGTTCTGGGATTCCTGTTTTTCTAAGCACATTCCACAGTTTGACATGATCGACAAAATTGAAGGCCTTTCTATAATCAATGAAGCGCATACTGGCTCCTTTTTGGTGTTCTGTGGCTTTCTCAATTATGTCTCACTATAAACCAAGGGTTTCAGGAATCAGTTTTGTCCTTTGTCTCTTTTGTCACTTTCCTCTAAGTCTGTTTTGTCCCAATTTCTCTCTCTCTCTCTCTCTCTCACACACACACACACATATACAGTATAAATATAATTTTAAACCTATTTCCCCTCATCTATGACATTTCTAATGCTATAAGCCCATGCACCCTAGGGTCTGCAAATTCATTTCATTCACAAAAGTGGGACTTACTTTAGACTAACCACAAGTTTTTGTATTTTCTTTAGAAGGACATGTTTTACATAACTTTTCTTGGCAACAGTTAAGTCCTGACCTGCGGGTTGTGAATTAAGTTAAGCCAATTCAGATTTATTTTAAAGAAATCCCAAAGCAACCCCTTCTCCATTTCTCTTCAGCTGTGGATTCATTCTATCCTTTGGTAAAGCCATAAAAACTGGACTCCATTATTACATGAAAAATGAGTCAACAGCCTTGACTGATTTTACATCCTGCCTTGCCCAACGTAATATATTCTAACTATGACTATCATCAACCAAAGGCAGCAGTGCAGTCAGCTGGGGTGGCCAGAGATGATGAGAGACACAGTCCTGCATATCTGGAAGGCTCTCCTTCCATCTTCACCAAAGTGGGTAGAGAAAGAATATGGACAGGCAGTTTCTCTGAGTTTCTGACCAGAGGAGAAATTCTCTGACAGAAGTGTCCTCAGAATTCCATGATTTCCTTAGAATGATGAAACAAATGGGGTGACATTACCATTCAAGTACTTTTTGGGAGGGAAGGTGCCTCCAAGTTGGTTTTTTGACTCCTGGTGACTCCCTGTTCTAGTCCCTGCAGTTTTCTTGGCAAGATTTTTTGGAAGAGGTTTGCTCTTGCCTCCTTCCTAGGGCTGAGAGAGAGTGACTGGCCCAAGGTCACCCAGCTGGTTTCATGCCTAAGGCAGTACTACAACTCATGGTCTCCCAGTTTCTAGCCTGATGCCTTAATTACTACACCAAACTGGCTATCTACCTATTATCTATTTATTATCATCTATCTATCTATCTATCTATCTATCTATCTATCTATCTATCTATCTATCTATCTATCATCTCTCTCTCTCTCATCTTTCTATCTATCAGTGGTAGAGCCCTGTCTCCCCCACAGATGCCTCTGTTCTCCAATAATTTATCCCTTACTTTAACAGTAGCACCACTACTGAAAAAGCCATCTGGGAGGAGTCCCACCTGAAGTCTTCCATTGGGACATTGAAGCGTGGGAACAAGAGAGGCTGCAGAAGGTTGCAGAGAAGGTCCAGACACCACTCCCCTGAATCTGTACCTTCACATAAAGGCTTCTTTCTTTCTTTTTCTTTCTTTCTTTCTTTCTTTCTTTCTTTCTTTCTTTCTTTCTTTCTTTCTTTCTTTCTTTCTTTCTTTCTTTCTTTCTTCCTTCCTTCCTTCCTTCCTTCCTTCCTTCCTTCCTTCCTTCCTTCCTTCCTTCCTTCCTTCCTTCCCTCCCTCCCTCCCTCCCTCCCTCCCTTCCTTCTCCTCTTCCTTTTCTTTATATTTGCAGGAGATAAAGTCTCCTTCAAGTCAAGCTTAATTTCTGATGATTATTATGAGCATAACAATGAAGATTTTCTGGCAGTGTTACAAAAATTGTTCTCTGACTTCTGTTTTTTTTTTTTATTATTATTATTATTTCCCAGTGTGTCCTAAAGTGTTAAACTTTCCTGGTGGCCTCCTATCCAGCTAACCAACTGAGTTGTTCGTGCTTCCAAAATTATTTGAAAGAGATGCTCTGAAATATTCTGCAGCATGAGCAGTACTGTGTTCATAATCTGCATGTTCCAAAGCACCTCGTGAAAACAGCTGTATCTTGTTTCAGCTTCTGCACAAACTTGCAGAAGAGACACTGTGGCTTTAATGAAAAGCATTACAGAGATGGCTGTTTTAATGAGTTGGATCAAAGGCACTTCTTTAGTGAATCAGCTCATTAAAGCAGCAATGTCTTTTTTCAGGCTGCTTTGAAGAGAGGCTGCCTTGCAATCCTGTGCATTCTGAAGCACCATTTCTGAATTTTTGAAACATGTACAGTCTTACTAATCAAGCCTGACCATCTGTAGCTTCCAAGCCCAGATGAGGTTGGTTAGGTGCTACAGTTGTTTTTCCACCTTTAAGAGATGATGATGATGATGATGATGATGATGATGATGATGATGATGATAATGATGGTTGGTCACACAGTCAACCAGATGTTTAGACTGGATTTGGCATTTTTATCCACCTATCAAGTCCTTCCCAAGGAGCTGGGATAGGCGGTTCTAGTTGTTGGATGGTGTTAAAGGCATCGTCGCAGGATGGAAGCTGTTCCAAGTAAAGCTGCCTTTTGCAATTGACTGATGGTGGTTTTGCCAATGCCTGTCAGGGTCAGCCCAAAGAACTCCAAGAGAGAATGCAAAAACATTTCTGTTGCGTTTATTAGCTACAACCTCCAGACAGAAATCTCCCCAGACTGAACCCAGGTTCCCAAGCCAGCCAGCCAGCCACAACACCGTGAATTCCTCAGGGAGGTGCCAGCCTCATCCTCTTGAACTTCCCACGCTCCTGTTGCTGGCTAAGAACACGCTTATCTCCCTGAGCCTGGCCTTCATAAGGTGTCCATTCCATCACATTGCTAATGGTCTTCAAGTGGTACTCCAGATGTTTGGAACTGCACCCAAAGCACCTATAACCGTTGGTACTATCTTTGCTTGCAATGTCTCTTATAATAATAATAATAATAATAATAATAATAATAATAATAATAATTATTATTATTATTATTATTATTATTATTATTATTATTAAAATTCATATACTTCCTGACTCCCAACTCCCAATGATTCTGGGCAGTTTACAACTAAAACATTAAAAAGAATAAACAATACAATAATAAACAAGAACAAAGAAATAAAGAATGGCAAATTGGACAGGAACAAAAAATAAAGCCATATAACCTCAAAGGGGGCTTCAACCACACTCCTCAAAGGCCTGGGGAAAGAGCCAGGTCTTCGAGGCCCTTCAAAACCCCAGTAGGGTGGGGGCCAACCGGATTGCAGTGGAACCTCATTCCAGAGAACAGGGGCTGCAACAAAGAAGGTGCACTTCCAGGGACCCAATAGGTGTCATTGTTTAACTGAAGAAACTCAGAGTGTGCCAAACCCTGCTGTATCGAATCCTCTGGGCACTAAGGGAATTTCCAGAGTTTTCATGTCATCTACTAAATAGTTCTAGAGTGTTTGAATGTACATTTCAATCTAACTCATGTGGAGGCAGCCAGGCAGGGCAAAAATGCTCAAATGTGGGACAGGAAGGGATTCCCAGGCTCCTCGGTTTTAGTGTAATATGGCCATGCTTCATTATGGTGCATAACCAAACAAGACCCTTGTTTGGGCTGAACCAATGCAGAAAATATGAGAGCCCGTTTGGGGTAGTGGTTAAGGCATCAGGCTAGAAACCGGGAGACTGGGAGTTCTAGTCCTGCCTTAGGCACAAAACCAGCTGGGTGACTTTGGGCCAGTCCCTCTCTCTCACCCCAGGAAGGAGGCAATGGCAAACCACTTCCAAAAACCTTGCCAAGAAAACCACAAGGATAGAAAATATAAAACGATTGACGATATAATGCCAGATGATCTTTCAGAGTACTAGTACTGTTTATCAATTTCTGAAATCCAGTTTCAGAGAGCTGTTAGAAGAAGCAGTATTACAACGACATCTGTAAAGCCACTGAAGATGGAAAAAGACACAGAAAAGCAGGAAAAATCTTTGAAAAGATCTCTGAACTCAGAAGAAGATTCTAACCTCCAATTGGTATGCTAAAGGACTCCAATGGATAGATAGTAACCGATTCAAAGAAGTTAAAGATGGAATATACTGAAATACTGTGCAGTAGAGATGTCAATATCCAAGATACCTTAGAAGATATTCCTAACTTACAAGAATGTCTAGTATTGGAAGATGAAATTACATCAGCGCTCCAGCCATTATCAAGTCAAAAGGCTACAGGAATCTACAGAAATATGGCAAGCAACAGAAGAAGAAACAGTCAAGGTTCTAACCAAGCCATGCCAGCAAACCTGGAGAGCAACACAGTGGCCAACAGGCTGGAAGAGATCAACCTACATTCCAATACTCGGTTAAGCGTGCAAACTATCTGTAGAAAGTCAGGAAGATGATTTTGACAGTCATGCAGCCCCCTTGGCCTAGGCAACAGCTGCTGCATAACTCTTGTCAAGGTAATTTCCTTACTCTCTACACTATCCATACAATATCCTTAATTTCGGATGCTAGCAAAATAATGCTTCGGATCATCCAATGCCAGATGTTTGAGCTGACTTTAGAAAAGGCCAAGGAACACGAGACTTTATTGCTGATGCAGCTGGATAATTGAGAAAGCCAAAGAACACCAAAAAGAAGTTTGTATGATCAATGGATCATAGAAAGACCTTCCAATGTGTCAATCATGTAAATGGTCTTAGAAAAATGGGAATCCAGAACAACTCATTGTCCTCGTGTGAAACCTATATGCACGTCAGGAAGCCACAGTACCAACAGAAGATGGCAAATCAGACTGGCTCCAAGTTGGCAAAGGAGTGAGACAAGGCTGTATACTCTCCCTTTACTTATTCAACCTGCCTGTTGAATATATATATTAAGGGAAGCTGGATTGGAAGAAGATGAGCATAGTTTAAAACTGGAGGAAGAAACATCAATAACCTGTACTTTGATATCTGAAAATGTAAAGGATCTGCAATAAAAGTCAAGGAGCACAGTGAAAAAAAGGGATTAAAATTAAATATAAAGAAGACAACTAATGACATTAGCTGCGATGTGTCTATACCTACAAAGATCAGAACAGTGCCAATAATTGTATTTCCTGGACACTCTATAGAAGTAACATTTGTATTCTGAAAAAGCAAGATAGAGTATTGATGCTTTTGAACTTTACTGTTGGAGAAAGCTCCCGAGAATACCGTAGACAGCCCCCCCCAAAAAATGAATGGATCATCAAACAAATCAGCCCAGAGTTTTTACTTGAAGCATAAATGACCCAGCTCAAATTATCATACTTCATAAACATTATATGAAGACCTAGCTCTCTGGAGAAGGCTTTAATGCCAGGAAAGGTGGAAGGAAAGAGAAGAAGAGGACTACCAGCAGCAGGGTGGATGGACTTGATGGCACGTAATCTGTCAGTTAATCAGTAGTGCTTCCAGTGAGCAGCCCGATTCTATTTCATCTACTATTGAATTATTTGTTCTTCTTCTGCTTCAGGGTCTTCTCAACAATTTTCTCCAGCACCACAGTTCAAAGACATCAGTTTTTCCTTGTAATGGTCCAGCTTTCACAGCGGTTACCACTGAGAGAATCATGGTTTAACAGCATGGACCTTTGTTGTCAGTGTGATGTCTCTGTGTTTTAATAGTTTATCTAGATCCGTTATAGTCTTTCTAGTGGCAGACATCTCTTTATTTCATAGCTAAAATCACCATCCTTGTGAATTTTTGAGCCTAGGAAGATGAAGTCTATTATTATTTCAACTTCTTCTCCAACTGGTTGGTTTGAGTTGGCACTGCCTGTTGACATAATCTTGGGGGGTGATGATGATGCTGGTGTTGAACATTAGAATGGTTCTTGTATTCTCTTCTTTCACTTGTATTCTCAATCTTCCTCACTTCCAGTCATCAAAGTGGAGTCAGGAAGATACATGAGATGGTTGATATTTCTCTCGGCAATTTTAATATTGATTTTTTTTAGTCCAGCATTTCTCATGATAGATTCTGCATAGAGGTTAAATAAAAAAAAAACTTTGGCACATTTCCCCAAATTTTGAACCATTTAAGTGTTCCACAATCTGTTTTAACGGTTGCTTCCTGATAGTTATAGAAATTCTTTAATAGGCAGATGGGGTGACCTGGTATGCCCATGTTTTTAAAAAGAGCCTTCCACAATTGATTGTAGTTCACATAGACAATAAAGCAATTCAAAAAAAACCAAAACACCTCCCCTGCCTTTTCCATCACCCATTAGATGTTAGCAATATGGTTTCCAGTGTCTTTGCCTCTTCTGAATCCCCTTGTGCACGGGGCAGTTGTCATTCCAGATATTGCTGAAGTCTAGACTTCAGCACTAGCACACAACGTAAGTGCAATTGTCCAGGCATTTGAACATGATTTTACATTACTCCACTTTCATTGGAATAGAAACTGATTTTTCCCCCCATGCCTGGGCCGTTGCTGTTTTCCATATCTGCTTAGAAACCTCAAGTTAACTGCATTACCATGTATGATTTTAAACAGCTCTGCAGGTATTTTATGAACTCTTGAGCTCTGTTCTTAGCAATATTTTTAGGACCCATTTAACTTCACCTTCCAGAATATCGGACTTGAGTTCAAGGATGAAACCTTCATATGCATCACTGATTTGGGATCCTTTTCCAAAAGAGCTTTTCATTTTTTATCTTGCCTATCTTTGAATGAAAGTTTCCCTTGATTTGTATAATGTTGTCCTTGTTATTTGATAGTTATCCTTAGTTTTTTACATTGCTTATTTAGATGTAACTCTTGATTGTTCTTACTCTTATCTAGAGCTCAATTCTTCACTGTCTCTGTTGCCTTTTGCTTCCTATTTTCCTTTAGTGATTTTCAATATATCAGCGGATCAACATTTCCTTTTCTTTGCTTCGCTTACTCAGGGATTTTTTTCTTTTTGGCTCAGTCTTTAATATCAGAAACTTTAATCCAGAGTTCTTACCCTATTTATTTATCACATCTAATCCATTACATCTGTCTTTAACCTTCCCCATAATCATATGTAATATTGCTGAGATGGTATCTTTTTGGTTTCTTTAAGTTTAAGCCTCCAGAAGGAGGCATTGATCTGAGCCCGTCAGTCCTGGTCTTGTTCTTGCTGACTGAATAAACTTCTCCACCTTGGTAGATGATTTCAGTGCTGTCCATCCAAGGAGGTCCATATGGAGAATTGTCTTTTGGGTTGCTGGAAGACGGTGCTCCATGTTTTTAGCAGGATCTCTGTCTCCTACTTCATTTCCTACATCACATCAAATATTCCTATTATTCCAGATGCTATTTTACTTCCAACTTCAGGATTTTAGTCTTCCATTATGAGTGGTATCTCGAGGCATAGAACTGTTCAGCTCCTGCGTCGTCTGCACCTTAGCCGGAGCGCAGACTCGGAAGACTGTGATGCTCACCGACTTACCCTGGGCTAGAATTGAGGTCATTCTACTGTGTTTTGGGTTGTGGCTGACACCAGCCTTGATGCTTTTGGTTATACAGATGGCTATTCCCTTTTTTCTTTTTCTTTTTTTGTCCGCAATAGAAGGTCTGGAGCTTTTTTGATGTGAAGTGACCCCATTCCAGTCCATTTCAGTCCATCGATTCCCAGAATGTCAATTTTTAATTTAATTTCTGCTCTGACAACCTCAGGTTTGCCTTGGTTCACAGTTCTGATAGTCCACGTGTCAGCTGGACACATATCTTTGCAGCCTCGAACTTTGCTTTTGCCTCTGGGCACATCATCACCTGGGCATCCTTTTTGCTCTAATCCAGTGGCATCCTAAACCCCAGTGCCAGTCGTACTTGCCCTCTGTTGTTCCCTGGCAACTCAATGGACACCTTCCAGCCTGCAGTGCCGGTCTTTTTTTCATTTATTTAGTTATATATTTATTTATCAAATTTCTCACTGCCCATCTCGTGAAACGACTCTGGGCGGTTTACAACAAGATAAAAATTCATTAAAATACGACATAAAAACAGCCCTATCTAAGTCTTCCCTATCGTGTGGACACGTCCTGGTTGTGAATGCCCATTCTTTTTGGAAGAGTGGAATGGGTTGCCCTTCCTTCTCCAGTGGATCATATTTAGTCTGATCCCTCATCTGTGACCCCGTCATGGGTGATCCTCCCGGGAGTCTGCATTCCTGACGGTCTCTCTCACATCCTCACTGGGACATGCATGCATCTTCATCACCACAAGGCAACAGTCCATCAAGAAGAAACGTACTGAACCCTAAAAACTTTCAAGAACCGTTTAAAAAGTGAGTTCTTTTTATAAATAAAAACAAATAAAATTATAAATAAAAATCCACCACTTTCCGAGCACCTGCTTTTCTCAGCCAGCAACTCCTTTTTCAGAATGATGCATCCCGCGCTGCTGCTTCATTAAAAAAAAGGTTTGAGAAGTGGCTGTGCCATCTACCACATCTTTAATAAGGTCAGTATGGTATTAATTGTCTGTATAATATAGACCATATTCTATCAGCACACTATCTCCAACCAATCAAAGAATGCATGTGTTTCTCACTCTTCCGAACAAATTCGTAGACTCATAGAATGCAATGGCTGAAAGAGATATTGGAGCTGATCTAGTGTAACCCCTGCCAGGGCAGGAACCCCCGACTACAGAGTCCCCAATGGATGGCCACCCAGTCTGAGTTTAAATAACTGCTGCAAAGAAAAGTCCACCACCTTCTTGGGCAGCTTCTTGGACACTGAACACCTTTTATTGTTAGGAAAGTTTTCCTGATGCCCAACCAAAATGGACATCCTTGTAATTTAAACCCCTTATTTCCTGTCCAGTCTTCTAGATATACATACACACAGCAGAACATCCCTCCCTGCCCCAATCTCTGGTAAGTGTCTTTGCAGAGATTACAAAACTCAAAAAAGAGAGCCTATCACGCCACTCAGAACCACTCCCACCAGCTTTGCAATAATGCTGGAGATGCTGCAAAGTCAGGAAGTCTATCAAAACTCTAGAGTGAGTTGACTGATCAGTTCAGATCGAAGGGGCCATCTGCCCAACCTTCTTTCAAATCAAACCATCCATTGGAAACTTCACAGCATTTCGGAGTCCTTGGGGTTCTCTGAGCTTGGTTGTTTTCTTGCAGACATTTTGTTACCTGTCTAGGTAACATCTTCAGGGCTAGAAGGGAGTGGGGTTCACAGCATTATATTTATTTCATTGTTCATTGCTAAATGTTGATGCAAACTGGTAGGAGAGGTTGCAAAAGGACTAGGTTTGTAAGCAAGAAACTGGAAATGGAGAGGAAGGGATAGGAAGCTCTGGAGAGAGGAAACAGAGGATAAGGACTAAGAGAATACTGTTGCTGCAGATGAAAAGGTTAGACAGCTTGAAGCCAGTAAGAAAACGGTTGTCCCAAGGAGTAAAAACAAAGAACTGAAACTCAGAAATCAAAGTATATGATCTAGCTGTGATGGTGGGTGCAAGAGAGGTACTGCAGGGTTCCTCCACCTCAGCAACTTGAAGATGGGTGGACTTCAACTCCATGCTGGCTGGGGAATTCTGGGAGTTGAAGTCCACCCATCTTCAAGTTGCTGAGGTGGAGGAACCCTGCAGGTACTCACAGGGAGAAATGAGTATCTTGCAGAGGTTTAGCCTAATGTCATGGCTAGGGGAAAATAAGAAAAAGGGGGAAAGTTAGAATAACAAGAGGCAGTCGAAAGAGTCAAGGGAATAAGAGGAAAAGAAAAGCTGATTGTGAGAAACTTTAGAGGTAAAAGGGAAGATGCACGAGGCTTTTGCCTGGCCGTTTCTGTCCGACTAACAAAAAGCAGAGGTGGCTTGGGTGTGAAGGAATCAGGAGTGCTGGCTGGTAGCGCTCAACCAAGGGAGGAGAGAGAGGCCGGTGTCACCCATGGGCGACCGTCCTGGGAATCGATGGGGAGGTCGGAGCCTCGCTCTGGAGGAGCAGCAGCTGGCAAGAAGGAGAGGAGTTGGTTCAAAGGGAGCAGGGAGGAGGGAGTGAGAATCTTTGCTCCGTACCCCAGTTTTGGTCTTGGGGCATTTTGCAAGGGAAGAAGTGGGACCCGGTTTCTTTAAAGGTGCAATGTGGCTTTAAGATGCCTGATGCCAAGGGGACAGCGCTGGAGGCAAAGAGGGGATAGATCTCAGGAGATCCTCAGCGTTCAGTGACGTGCGCGTTTTGTACCTGTGCGATTTGCAAATCTGCATGGTTGCTGCTGCTTCTTGGCAAGCAGGAAAGCTGTTCTTGACATAGCTAGAGCTATCCTTTATTGGCCCTGCACCTTACAGTGGCCACTCGCACTTATGTCCACCTTTTCTCTGAAAGCACAAAGCAACATGCACATTAGTCTCTTTCTTCACACGTTGTGAGGGCAGCGGCATCCGTGGGGAATGGGGGCCTGGGGTCATAGGAGGCAAGGTTGCAACGGAAGCCCCGCCCCTTCTGTGCATGCATCAACGCATTACAAAGGGGACAGGGCTTCAGAGGCTGCTGGATACAGGCAATAGCTAATGGGGAGAGCTCCATAATCCCCAGGCCCGTGAAAAAAAGACCCTAGCAGAGCATCTCCAGAAAGCTGCCCGAATCAGCGTGGCCACCTTGCTTCAGCTCACCTGCCTCAAAGCCCTTTTTGAAAGTGTCAGGGAAGCAGAGGAGCCTCATAACCCTTGGCTGGCTCATCGAAAGGTGGCTAATTGCTAGTTCCTGCAATTCCTGTGAAGTTCTCTATTGAGGGAAGGGGGCAATGGGTCCCAAGCGTGTCATGGGCTATGATTCGGAGGCTGCATTTCGTATTAGCATGGATTCAATTATTCTTATTCTATGAAGAAACATGCAGGATGAGTGCTGAGGCCAACTATGCACACTGGAATTTGGTGAAACAGTTTAATTTCAGCGACTGATATTCAGTGGAACTTGCTGTCTAGAGCTGGGTTTCTCAACCTTGGCAACTTTAAGACGTGTGGACTTCAACTCCCAGAATTCCCCAGCCAGCCTTGCTGGCTGGGGAATTCTGGGAGTTGAAGTCCACGCGTCTTAAAGTTGCCAAGGTTGAGAAACCCAGCTCTAGAGTCACAGAAGGATTGCTTCCTTCTAGATGCCTTTCATATACTATCTGCTCCCTGCCCTTTTCAAATATAATTCTATGAATTCAGCAGAGACCACCTTCAATATTGGTTTGCTAGATTGTAGCTTTGGGTGCCCGTCTTTGGATTTACTCTAATTATTTGGAGCAGAACGCCAAATTCCAGACAGAAGCTGTTGTCGTGGATGGCGCTGGCGATTGCACACATTCCTCTGAAGTTACACGGAACTGGGCGTGAGTTGATGCTACGGAGCGGAGTAGAAAGAACAAAGGAAAAGCAGAAAACGTACGAGGAAGAGAAGGATCGTTTTGTTTATCCAACTGATATTCACAGAGGGATTCATTTTTTAATTTGCAAGAACGAAAGCTGTAAAAGTTGCCGTTCAGCTTCACCTCTTCGGCGTGGTAGCTGTTTAATAAAAGTGTGCCCTTTCTAAGTGGCCAGAGGGTGCCAAGTTTATGTTCTGTAGATCCCCTCAGTGTAATGTTACACCACCGAACATTGTTCTTCCAAACACAATTCACCTGCTAAAAGCCCCCTTTTATTTAATTGCCTGTGAAAAAGGGAAGGAATGGAAAGGGGGGGGGGGGAGATTACAGAACTATTGACTCAGTCCATCAAGATGGCATGTCATCATTTCTTTTCCCTTTTTCTAAATGAAGAAAGAAATGTCTACTCCAACTCCCAGCCCCAAAGGAGCCGTTTCTCCTGCAAAAGGCTTGCTCAATTTCCAGGGGTGTCTACATGAGTTGCTGGGCAAAAAAGTCAAGCTGGTGGCTTCAATCCTACAGCTGCAGTTGCCATCTTCATTTTGTGACTCCCACCCCTGCCAATCTCATAAGCCATGTGTGGCTAACCTTCAAAATTCAACTGGTGTAATTGTGAGGCCGAGGAAGCGAATTAGATGCACTGTATTACCGCATCATTGGTGAGGGAAAGCCGTCATTACTATTTCAGAGAATAAACAGCCCGCATGCTTTTTTTTTAGGCTGGATCCAAGTGGCAGAGTCATGGCATGGAAGGGGACTCTACCACTTCAGATTGCAGAGACAATCTCTCTTTTGGAAGGATCCCGCACAGAAAAAGGCTAGCATTTCTGGGAGAAAAATATAAAAACGTAGTAAAAAACGTTATTTCTTCAGCAGTATAAAACGTCAGAGTTCACTTGATCATCTTGGAACATGAGTACATTTCTTTACTACTTCCTGAAGTCCGTGAAGGATTAGGTCATGGCAAAATTCACCAGGGTCATATAGAAAAATGATCCTGTACGTTTTCCTACCCATTCTCCTTAAGTTTGATGAACCAGGGTCTCGGGCATCTTGGAGAGCAAATCTACTTGACTTCTAACTGCTAACTGGTTGACCTCTTGGTCCCTCTGACTCATGACTCGTACAGTCTACTGGGAGCCGGCTGGCCACCTATCATGGACTGATTCATGGACTCCTGCACTGAAAAGTTGACTACTTCCCCATTCATACACTCCACGATGCTATGAAGCGGACATTTTTTTCAAACTTCCTTTCAGAAGATGCAATACTGGACCAATTTCTCTCAGAAGCAGCGTGGTGTTCTTAAACCAAATGGCCAAGGGATGTGTGTGAACATGAATCCTGTCTCCAGCCCACAGGCCCTGAGAGATTTCAGAGGTTGGCTGGGGAAACTGCGGCCATCTGCACCTTCCTCAGTTACCTGGAAAACAAACAGCCACTTTACCGGTTCACAGCAAAGCTTTTAATAAAAAGTGGAAGACGTTTCTGCCTTAATGAGCTGAGAAGTTGGGTTCTAAAGTGAAGCAATCCAGTCACGGAGACTTCCGCAACCTTACGACATTCCCTTTCAGTAAATCTTGCTAAAATTCTCTCTCCGGCGGCCTGCGGTCTCCCTGGCTTCACGCACCTCCAGGAGGGAATTTCTCCCCAGGGCATTTAGAAAAGGTGGACCGATGGGGAGGCTGGAAAGGGACGGCAAGAAGGGTAAGGAAAAAGAAACACCACCAGCTCAAAAACACCACCAACATTCAAAAGGAAGTCCCAAGCACCCTGTGAATGAGGTAGAAAAACAAAAAGCTTTTTGCAGAAGAACTTTCAGAAATGGTAAGGCCGATTTTGGCAGGACGGTGATTTCATTTGCGAGCAGGAGAAGTCGCCGTGGAAGGGCCTGGGAATACCAGCTCACCCTAAAGCAAGAGAAGACTCTGGACAGGGCTTTGTGAGGCTCACACGTCTAGTGGAGCGTTCACAACGGCTCCAGCATTTCGGGGACCGCTTGAGGTACTTGGGTATTTCCTGAAGAGCTGCACCATCTCCTGATTCCCTAGGATGGGGAGCAAATTGGAAAGCACCATCTGCCTGCAGTTCAGAGAACGCCCATCTCTGGAGGATTAAAATTGCACCTTTGCAGAAACAGAACAGGGAGGCTGTTGTCTCCAGAAGGCTTTCAAAGAAACATTTTCAAATGTCCTAGAAAAAATACATGAAAAATAGACATTTCATCCCAACATACATACGTACATACATACATACCCCCACACACAGAGACCAGAGTTTAGTTCAGCTTCAACAGACGTGTGTGAATCTACCTTCCTATTTTTCTATCCACTCCAGGGCTCTTCCGTATTTGGATTTTTGTTGACTCTCGGTTCCCTGCTCTCTTGTACCTAAGCTGCACTTGGCCAGAGCCCTGATTTCAATCCTGGCTTGCTATTCTGAGCCGCCTGAAATATTCATGATGTAAGCAGACCCTTCAGGGAGCCAGGGAGAGCACCGCACCATTAGCAGAGTGGGGTCCATGTGAAGGAATCCTTGGCTGATGTTGATTAGACATTGCATCGAGCTATACAGCCTGGCTTCGCCATTAGCTTTTCTTTCAGCAGCCCAGGCATCTCGGAGGCCTTTGCAGAAGCTTAGAAATACAAGCGAGCAAACCCAGGAACAAAAGTCCAGCACTGAAGTACCCACAGAATAGGGGGTGGGGGGTGGGGGGTGGATGCGTGTGAAGGTGATTACACCATAAAGAAAAAAAAAAAGAAATATTTATTTCATTTTTTTTGTACTTGTACACAAGTAAAATAAAATGCATATCTATATATATCTATATTCATATTTATATATATATATATACTGCAGTCTTAAGTGAACGAAAAGGGAGCATTCTTTAACAAATGCCTCCTTCTGTAAACCCAGTCAGGTGGAAACAAAAAGGAGGTTAAACCTCAAAATTCAGAAATGGAGGAGTAAAAATGCCACTGATGTGATCTCAGCAGATGGGAAAATGTGCCATATCATTTAGGACTTCAAATTACAAGTAATGATTTTGGGGTTGGGGGAACGTTACAAAGATGGGGGGGGTTGTACCTCTTTTCTTTCTTTCTTTCTTTCTTTCTTTCTTTCTTTCTTTCTTTCTTTCTTTCTTTCTTTCTTTCTTTCTTTCTTTTTTCTTCTTTCTTTCTACATCTGCTTTGGGAAAAGAGTAATTCCAAGGACAAAGGCAAGATAAACCAAACAAAATCAAACATATAAATTCCAGAAGGAAGAAATAAATTATTTACACCGTTTTGTTGATTTGTGTGTGTGTGTATGTGTGAGAGAGAGAGAGAGAGAGAGAGTTTTTATAAAGGCATCCAGTAAATGTTTAGCATCACAACGTTTTCTCTGGGCATAGCTTTACCTTCTTATTCACATCTGGGGCAGAGGCTTTGCATTTCCTTAAGAACACAAAAGCAAAAAAACCTGTTTCTCTCGTAAAGCCAAGAGCCCCTCCCGAAAGCAAAGGCCTGATTTCAACAGAGGCAAAACAGACTCCACATCAGGGGGGGCAGCAAAAGGCTTGGGATGGCTGGGGGGGCGGCGGCACTGGGAGCCGGCTGCACCACGCGGCACTGCAACCTGGACTTGTTCCTCCTAGAGCATCCCTGCCTCTTTTTTGTTGGGGGGGTGGAAGGCTCCACAGGGCCCAAGAACTCAGGTTTCAAGTTGGTCAAGGGGGGGCCGGCCGCGCTGGGGTAGGTGCCAAAGGGCGAGTCGTTGAAGTGCTTGTTGCTGCCATTTTTGGGCAGATCCGTCTCGGCTTGATGCTTGGTTTTGGCCATGTTTTCCTTATCCTTGAGTGGGTTGTTAGGGGAAGCCCGGTTGCTGTGTGAAGAAGGGCCCGCCTTGGCTTTGGCTTCGTAAATGAACGACTTATCCATCTCCGGCTGGCAGCATTTCTGTGCGTTGTCACGGGGACCGAGAGGCGGGTCGGCCGTGGGCAGCTTGCCAGACCTGGTCTTGGTGCTGAACACGCTCGTTCTGATCTGGTTGAAGGAGTCGATGCAGCCCTCCAGGTCCGCGCTCTGCAGGCGCTTGAGGTCCCTCCCTGCCAGGTGAGCAGGTAAGTGGCACTCCAGTTCGGAGGAAGAGCCTTTGAACTGTTTAAACCAATCCCAGAGGGATCGGGCCTGGCAGTCACACACCCACTGGTTGCCGTTCAGTCGGAGGTACTGGAGAGATCCCAGGGGAGCCATGGTCTCCCCCGTCAGCACCGTCAGGTTATTATTAAAAAGGTACAAGGTCATTACTTTACCAAGGTCATGGAATGCCCTGTTATGGACCACGCTAACCCTGTTCTGATGCAACAGCAGCCTATCCAGGTTCATCAACCCCCGAAACACATTTTCCGACAAACTCTTAATCTTGTTTCCATGCAAAAACAGATAGGTGAGGTTGGCAAGGTCCAGAAATGTGTCATCTAGAAGCTCCTGCAGATTGTTGTCCTGCAGGTAGAGATACTGTAAGGAGAAAAGCCCCCGAAAAAGCCCCGTGGACAGCTCCAGGAGCCCGCAGCGGTCAAGGTGCAAAGTATGCAGGTGGACAAGGCCTTGGAAGGTAGAAGGGTTGATGGACTTCAGGTTCACATTGTCACTGAGGTCAAGCTCTTCCAACTTGTCGAGTCCATAGAATGCCCTGGGTTCAATGAGACTAATGTTATTGGAGTGGATCCACAGGATGGACATATTGTGGCAGAAGGTGAAGCTGGTGGACTGGATCAGGCTTATTCTGTTGTTGTGCAGGAAAATCCGCTGGGTCTGTACTGGGATCTCAACGGGGATGGTGCCAAGCCCTTGCTGCGGGCAGCTGATGGTGATTTTGGGTTCACTGTAACACACGCATGCTCCAGGACACAATTCCACTTCCGGCGGGAAGTTCAAGCACAGCACCAAAATCAGCAGTTTGCTTCCTGAAAAATGTCCCAAGGGGAGGGGGGAAAACAAGAGGAAGGGGCTGATTAGATCATTCTCACAGACCTTGGCAGCATGCACGACAGGGACATTTGAAAGGTATCACCAGAAAATATATAAACTGTGCCCAACCTTGACAAACATCAGATAAAATGACTTCAAGTGAAACGAGGAACATTAAACCCCTTCAGCCCATATCAGCAACAGATTTCTGGGATGAAAAAAATGACTTAGGCATCTCTCTTACCCCATCGTTTGCACCCTGCATGAGCTTGATGTGGGCCATAAATGGAGTATTATGAAAAACAACAACAGGATTTCTACTGGGGAGGGGAATCTTACAGAAATGCTTATTGCAATTCACAGATAGGGAGCTCCAGGACCATGCAGCGTGACTTCAGATTTTCCTAACTCTGGACCCCGGCTGTTAGCAGGCTTGCCTTCCATTTTTTTTCTGTTTGCTGGGAATCGAGGGGGGAGTGGAAGAAGCTTTGCTGAACATCTAGCAAGAAGAAGGATAATTGGCGCAGAGAAAGATACATCGACGCTTTGTAAGAGAGTTCAAAAACTTTTGCTTTTCTCTCACTTATACTTGAAAATGTGAGCTGTCTTTGCACTCAACTGAATGTCACCTGATCGCCATCCGCATTGAGAAGGGGGCTTCTGCCCCCCGCCCCTTCTGGGATCAACGCAGAAGGCGCGACTCCTGATCGGGCCTGGGGTGGACCCGCGTCTCCTACTGGGTGCCCGTCCAATTCGTCCAGCTCTGCGTCTTTGCCCCAACTGAACCAAATCTCCGCGCTTTGCATTCAAGTGGAATGCAGCAACCCTTCCCCTGGCAATGCAACCGCACGGGGTTCAGCTCACTCAGCCGCACTGTACCTTCCTGGGCGAGAACTGCAGGAAAGAGAAGGAGGGCAGGACCTGCTGTCTTCAGGATTGGCGCCTTTGGGCCCTAGCAGTGTCACGGCATGGTGGCCGGTTGGGGCCCTTCATTCCCTCTCTTGCTCAGCTGCAGTCTGGGGTGGCTGGGTCACCAAGACTCAGGACAGAGTCAGTCAACAAGAGGGGTCATTCTGCCATATGTGGTAAAAAATTGCAAAGACATTTTGGATTCAAATACAAACGTTGATGCAGAGTGTGCTACAAATACAGATTCCATTTAAACCAGAATTATTCCTGTTGGGGACTTTCAAATAGGAAAACATCTTATTAGGATTACTCAATACATGATTACCGCAGCAAGACTCCTTTATGCACAATTTTGGAAAACCCAGACACTACCAACAATACAAGAATGGTTGTTAAAACGGATGGACATGGCAGAAAAGGACAAACTGACTTGCTTATTAAAAGAAAACTCAAATAACTATTACCTTCAAGAATGGAAACCGTTGACGGACTATTTGCAAAATGCAGGTGGGGTGAAGCTTACATGGGGATTTGAAGATTAGATTATAAATCTAATGGGATATGTTTAGACAAAGAATTATTCCTATTTAACGTATTAAAAACTAGCACTTATGATAGCCTTATTATTTCTAAGACCAGAGATAGATTGAAAGTTATCTATTTTTCATATCTTTTTTTCTTTTACTTCACTTTTTCTTTTCCTTTTCTTTATATTTTGTATTTCAAATTTTCTTTCCTAACTTTTAAATATGTATCTTTAAAGTTTCAATAAAATATTATAAAAAAAGACTCAGGGCAGAGTCTGGGGGGCTTTCTCCTACCCATTCACAGCCACGCCACGCCCTTTTTTTCAACATACGAAAGCGAGAAGGTGGCAGTTGGAGATTTGTGGCTGAGACCACTATGGGGCAGTGGTGTGCACATGGCCTGACCCATAACGACACCCTTCTGCCCCTTTTCCATCCCTCCACATGTGGACACAGGGCTGCAAAGCAAAAGGGAGGCAGAGAGGAAGTCCCCAGGCGAGGTTGATTTTTGCAGGATCTCCCCGGGGAAGGGTCTGCTGATTCATGTCCAGGAAGCAGCTCAAGAGGTGGGACGGTCCCACTATTCTGCGGGAGCTAATTAACTGGGCCGTGTTTGCACAACACACTAACCTCCCTGACCCAGTTTAGCATGTCATGGAAACAGAGCCCAATAATAGGAGAACAGCTATTTTCGCTGTGACCTTGGCAGAGCAGAAATCAGCCTTGGAAAGGCAGGCGCTTGGCGGCACGCGAGCCGAAGCCAAAACCAAAGCCATCTCTTCACAAGCCTTCCGGTGGCACCGACACCGTCTTCTTAATGAAGGGAAGGAACTGTGATGGAATGGACTTATGAAGGCCAGGCTCAGGGAGATAAGCGTGTTCTTAGCCAGCAACAGGAGTGTGGGAAGTTCAAGAAGATGAGGCTGGCACCTCCCTGAGGAATTCACACTGTTGGGGCTGGCTGGCTTGGGAACTGGGGTCCAGTCTGGGGAGATTTCTGTCTGGAGGTTGAAGCTAATAAACGCAACAGAATTGTATTTGCATTGTCTCTTGGAGTTCTTTGGGCTGAACCTGACAGGAACAAAGCCCAGGAGGCTGCACCTGTTTAGCCTCGCAACGACTTGGACAGGTCGCTAGTAATGAGGGCGAGCAGCAGACATAACTTTGCTCCACAAGCTTCGCCGAGGACTCGCCTTCTGTTTGCCTGCCGCCCTCTGGCACCTCCACCCCACTGGCAGCCAACCTCTTGTATGCAGATTGGAGAGGCAGGAATACATTTGGAGAGCTCTCCGAGCCTGCTGGGGGAAGCAGGGGAAACTGGGCTATAAATCTCAATCAATAAATTATGATCATTTGCTCTGTCAATATTATAGACGTGGCTCAAATGTTTTATTGGGGCCTTGGGAACAGCACCAGGGGAATGATAACACAAAAGATGATTCCCTCTTTCAGGTAGTCAAAAGCTGGAAATCTAAACCAGCACCATGGTCTTGTCATCGTAACTCACTTCGGGCGGTTAATGAAGCTGCCAATTCGAGACAGATACCTGCAGCCTACTTGGCTCCGTAGGAGATCTCGGTGGAGAGATGGCACCTGCCCGGCAAGCGGGGACCATTCGCGCCTGAGATTATTAACTTCTGCAAAGCCCCTCAAGACTGAGCACTTGGATCATGCTGGTGACATTAGCTGGCTGGCTTGTCATGTTTTGACACATTCCAGCCCATTGTACGGAGTAAAACAAGGGAAAGGTACCAAGTGCCCTGCTGACAGCACGTCACACGGGGAGACATCTCTTGGGAAATTAAAGCAATTCTGCCCAGCATTTGGGCGGGGGGAGGGGGGGAAGATGCCAAAAATGCAAGGGAGGACAAAACCTTTGGGAGCTAGATGATGAGTCATGCTGGGCATTAGGGCCATC
The DNA here is from genome assembly GCF_059951505.1 of Python bivittatus. Classification (NCBI taxonomy): domain Eukaryota; kingdom Metazoa; phylum Chordata; class Lepidosauria; order Squamata; family Pythonidae; genus Python; species Python bivittatus. The sequence goes on along the minus strand of NW_028277070.1, from coordinate 2,679,443 downwards.
TGTGTGTGTGTGTGTGTGTGTGTGTATGTGAAAAACAGGGTTTCTCCAGCCTTCTCCTCATATGCAATGAGGGCACCAAACTCCACACGGGGCTAGCACTACCTATGACTTATCATTCAGATCTCTCCTCTTGCTTATTGTACCAAGGTGGCTGAAATTTGGCTAAAAGGGCACTGAGGATGGACCCCAAATCCCCACTGGCGACCCCAAAGCTGGCTCACGCACCCCAGCCTGGCTAAAAAATACAGTTACATTGGACACATGACATGCTATGCCCAAACAATTCCTAGCATGGCTTGAAGATCTGGTTCATAGAACGTACTAAGACAATGGCTGGGTTCCCACAACCTACCACCTGCCTAACCTCACTTTAGCTTAGTCTAGTTTGCTTCCACTTTTGGCGTGGGAACGAGGAACACTTTTATTACCACATCTTTCTGAAGAGGGCCACGCATCCTTTGGGGAGGGGGTACAGCTTTAAAAGGAAAAGGACAGAGGTGCAATCACAGAAGCCTCCAGCGGAGAAGCCAACAGCTTCATCAGAATCCCTGAAGATTGCAGGCTCTGCTCTAAAAGCTGAATGTGTTCTGGGTGTGTTTTCATCTCTTGTGAGAACCAGCCAATTATGGGTTGTTCGATAAACCATGGTTGGGCAAACCATGCATGACATAATGCAGAAGACTCCTCCAGCTGCGAAAGCGCACGAGGAATTGATGGAACGCCGGCTGGTCCTGCTTCCCACGCAATGAAAAACAAGGCTATCCTTTTTCCTCAGTTGAGAAATACAGACAATGCTGTAACGTGTTACACGAGCACCTTCCAAGGCAGTGGTTCTTAAACGGCTTGACCCAATTCCCCCTTTGCCTGGTCTCAAGTAATCATTGCCACCACCAACAAAGAAAGAAACTCTGTTGTTGTACACAAGTGTCTCGGCCACGGCAGTCCCAAACTGGATCCTTGACTCACAAACATTTACAAACTGCTGCGTTACCCCCAGGATGTGCCCTAATTAACCCCCACTTTAAGAACCACTCTTTTAAGGCCTGCCATCCCTCAAGTTAGTGAGACTCATTTTGGACTGGTGATCATTTTATCAATCATAGGGCACAGATTTTTTTCCCTGGTAAATCTTTCTCCAATCTGACACTCTCCAGATGTGTGGGCCTACAAATCTCCTGACAATAAAGCTGGGAATAATGGGAATTGTACAGTCACACATCTGCAGGGCACCAGATGGGGGAGGCTGTACTGTTGCCTTCATGGGGGTGCGGGGAGACACTTGGCTTGCAAGACACACCAGCAAAAATCCTGCAGAATCCCTTACTAGGGCAGCTGATGGGAGGAGGGTGACTGGCAACGAGCAAAACTGACTGTGTGAGAGGGTGTTTCGGCTGTACAAGGGTGGGAAAGCATAAGTCAGGGTTAGGACACTGCAGAAATGCTCCCATTTTGAGCCGTCAAATGTTGGCACTCTGAAATACATGGCCGGTCACATTCTTTCCTTTCAGGGCAAGCCACATCATGCAAAGCGCAGACAAGAAGTAAGAAACGCCAGAAGAAATGGAAGCATAGCTAAACTGAGTTTAGACCAGTGTTTCTCAACCTTGGCAGCTTTAAGATGGGTGGACTTCAACTCCCAGAATTCCCCAGCCAGCCTGGCTGGCTGGGGAATTCTGGGAGTTGAAGTCCATCCATCTTAAAGCTGCCAAGGTTGAGAAACACTGGTTTAGACCAACTCCACACCTCTCTATAGCTTTCTCTCCTTGCAACCCATCCTTGCTTCCCCGCTTTGTACATGCACTATGGAATAAGCACGCTTAAGTTCCGTGGCCCACGATTCGCTCAACCTGGTGAGCCCTTGGCCTTCCAAAGTTTGCCAAGGACGGGGTTTTGATTGCTTGGTCCCAGCCACCATTTTGACTTTGTGGGCCCTTCCTGGGGATGGCCCTGCTGTGTTGCATTTCTCTTCAGCTCTTGTGAAAGCTCTGCTCTCTCCCTCCCTCTGCCAATTAGAGCTATCCCTGGCCTCCTGAAGCCTGGTTTTGAACCAGGCCATCGTTTCACACTGGATCCTTGCTCACCTTGACTGCCAGCGTTACCCCTTTGCCCTAATCCACGAAGCCTTGTGTGACTCAGAGAAGCGGGAGCAATTAGAAAGGGGCCCATTATCTTCTTTCCACTGGTCCCCACGTGGTCACATTGTCAGACATGACAATTAGGAGGAAAAGCCTTGAGGGATCTCTCATAGAGAGTCAGCAGTAGATATTTTTCAGAGGCCTGAGCAAACCACAGTCTGCTGCTTGCCAAAGCCGGGCCGTTCTTCTCTCCTGCAGCCTGCCTCTCAATGCTATTGCTCTGGAGACATGACCATGCTGTTTTCCTTCAGAAGAGGGTCAAGAAGCCTTAGAAGTCTCTCCTGCCTGGACATAAGGGGACTCAGAGGCAGCCCAAAGCCTTTTGCTGAGTCAACGGCCTTTTCTTGCCTTGATCTTTTGCAGGGAGGGATAGAAGATGAAGTAGTGGAGCAGCCCCACAGTCCTTCATGTTCTCTCTAGGGCCACGAGGGAAAGCGATCTCTGGGCTTAGCCGTGTGGGAAGGGGGCATGTCAGATGCTGAAAGAGACAAGATCGTGCTCAGACTGCCAAAACGGCACTCCTCCCCATTTGCACACTCCTTACAATCCTTACAGAATCCTACAAACTGGATATGTGTACTCTCATGTATTAAGTGGGACCTTCCTACTGCCTTCGATTTTTTTTCTAAGTCTCGGTTTAATGGGGAAGATGCTAAGAGCTTGCTTGCTTATTTATTTATTTGTTTGTTTATTTATTTATTTTTCACATTTGTAAGACCGCCAATCCATCTGATAAAACTCTGGGCAGCGAACGTACCATATAAAACATCAGCAAAAATAAAACACAAATACCGACACACAAAACCTTGGTTGAGGCCCCCTCATTAAAATGACAAAACACCTATGCTGAAGCTCCCAAACTAATAACCTGGCCCCCATGCCTGGGGGACACCACATCAATGACCCCCTGTTCTTGTTGTGTAATATTTTGGAAACATTCATTGACGTTCCTGGGCTCAGTGAATTCCATCCCGTCCGTCATATCGATCTCTGGGGCGGAGTCACCGTCCCACTGTCAATGTTGAAGAAAGAGTCAACTTCTGGTCCAGGTATCTTTTGTACACAGGACGGGAAACAGCACTGTCCTGGCCCATCAGCATGGCAACTTGGGCCAACTCCATACCAGTTGAAGCCCAAACTTATACATCGCACTGGCCAGGGATTTCATGATTCCTCTCCCTTTTCCAAGAACAAGCAATCAATTTGACCTTTTTAAATCAAAGTGGCACCAGTTCTCCATCAAAGTAGAGTGCCCCTTTCAATCCATGAGAGAGAGGGGCTCCCTATTTGAATAGCAGGAAAAGTATACCCTAAGACAGTGTTGTCCAAACTTGGCCACTTTAAGATGAGTGGACTTCAACTCCCAGAATTCCCCAGCCAGCCATGCTGGCTGGGGAATTCTGGGAGTTGAAGTCCACTCATCTTAAAGTGGCCAAGTTTGGACAACACTGCCCTAAAAGAATGCTTGGAGGTTGAGGCAGAAAAGGGAGGATTTCCAAACACGGCAAGGGTAGAACAGATGGATATTTCAGTCTTATTTGGTAAAAGAGCTATTAGTGCTTCAGTTAAGCAATCGGAGAGAAAGAAGTCGAAATGATTCACGGAGACTCCACCTTAATGAGTTCACTAATAAATGATGGCTGGAATTTCACCGATTCCACTTTCAAGATTCTGCCTTCTAAGCTCCTCTTTTTCCTGGCATTAAGAATGATTAATGAAGCTCCCTGAGAATCATGCATTGTTGGGACTTGAGAATAGATGTCAACTTGAAGGCAACAATTATTCTGCTTTGCTGTGTGTAGATCACACTCAAGCACTTTGTCCGCTGCACTTTAAAGATGGTTTCAGAGAAACCGAAATAAGTTCAGAGAAGGAAAATGAGGATGATCAGGGGACTAGAAACAAAGTCCTAGGAAGAAAGATGGAAAGAGCAAGGCACGTTTAGCCTTGAGAAGAGAAGCTTTAGGGGGATGTAATAGTCCTTTTCAAATACCTGAAAGGATGTTTCACAGAAGAAGGTCAAGACCTGTTCTCTCTTGTTTGTAAGTGCAAGATGCAATGGATTTAAGTTGCAGGAAGGCAGATCCTGCCTGAATGTAAGAAGACCTTCCCAGAGAGGTGCCCCCCGCTCCCAATTCTCTGGATGTGTTCAAGTGGAAGCTAGACAGCTGCCTGTTTGGGATGCTTGATTTCTGCCCATAATAGGGGACTGGGTCTCAATTCAAGAACTTCCCTGGAGTGCCCAATTCAGACTTTATGGTAGAATATTATTAGCCACCGCCCAAGAACCCTTTATAAATCATGAGAAGAGGCCAAGAATGAGCAAGGACTCCAAGGAGCATGGATTTATATCTCGACAAATGCCCCCTCCCTTTAGACCCCCCCCCCCATTCCTCCGATTACATTAAAGTGTCCTGAAAGGTCTAAATGCAATGGGACAATCTGGTTAACCTGCCACTGACCCTGAAGAAAAATAATGGCAGGCCTAACGAGGAGTTAATCAATACGGAATTAAACACCGCGTTGACACTCATTACAGGCCACTTTAGATCCACACAGAGAGGAGTGCTGTCAGTAGCACTTACAAATGTCATCCCCAAAGAGGGCCTGAGCTGAAGGATGGAAGTGATGGGTGTCAACCAAGTTCATGCTTTTTTAAAAAAGCTTCCTCTGGATGGCTTGTTACAGTTCCATTGGCTCACGATTCTTCTCTATATCTGTAGTTGGGGTACAGCTGAACTGGAGCCTCCAGCCCAAGGTCATCAGCCTTCTTCCAGGCCAGGTGTAATCGAAGGTGCTCCAGCAGGCCTCAGGAGCAGGAAGGAAGCACCCTGGTTTTGCTCTCTGCAGGGCAAGAAGCAGAACCCTCACTTAGCAGTGCTGCTACCCAGAGACCACAGGAGCAGCCCCCAAAGCTTGCCTTCCTTCTCCCCACCCTTGACCACGACAGCCCAAAATTAGAAATGCTTCCTGAAGAGCTGAGATAGGAAACACTCAAAACGGCTGAGTAAGTTGCAAAGCAGCTTTATTGCAGGTTTTTGGGGGCGTGGAGATGGGGAAGAAGAGTCTGCTCAAGGTCTGGGCATGCAGCGATCCTGTCCACTTCGCATTGCTGCCCCTGTTCTCTAGGGCATTCAGTCCTTCCCAGACTGGTTCTCTGTGCCTCTTCCATCCAAACTCTGATCCCCATTTGCAACCTAACAGCTGGGAAGGGTATCTTCTCTGGCAGATCTTCCTGCCCCACCAGACTTGCATTTTTGGAAAACAGAAATGGTGGGTTGCTTTGTTTCAAAGTGAGTTCACCTGCCCAGAAAAAGTATCTGAGATGATGGGAGTGTCCAGGATAGCAAGAGACAAAATTACTGGGACAAATGTGCTTTCCATTAAAAGGAGGTTCCCATTTACCATCTTACACCTTGAGAGTCCTTGCAACAGGCTCTCAAAATGTGTGGCCGCTGGTCCCAAAAGTTTGTATCCGTAAAAGCTACTACGGTGCCTGCAGAGAAAGACTTTCTACCTGCTCTCCTATGCTTATTCCATAGTCCCATCATTTTTTTCATTCCAGATTCCTGACTTGATCCATCCTTTTTAATGGGATCACAAGATAGTTGCACCATGAACAGGCAGGGAGTCCTAGTTTCTGAGCACCTAAGGCCCTCTCCACCCTCCACCCCCCTTGAGAGCAAGCCTGTAAACTACTCTGCCAAGTAAACATATTTTCAAAATGATCAACAGTAAGAACAGCTGTACAGCCATTTAATCATGCAGACTTCAATAACATATTTCCATTTAATGCTCACTGGAGAGTTACTATTGCAACAGGTTGCCAAAAGCCACAGCTGGAGATGTTCAAAACTTGTCCATCCCACCTGAACTGAAGCAGCTGGTGAGACTGTGAGGGAGCTGTGGGGAAAGGCAAGTACCACCTGATTCACTGGACATTTCCATTTTCAAGAAGTCCAGGAAGAGGCTTCCTCCTCCTCCTCCTCCTCCTCCTCCTCCTCCTCCTCCTTCTCTATCCTGAATCAACTCATTGCAGGATGAAGGCCGCCTTCACAGACCGTAATCTACTACAATGGACCAAGGTGGGTTGGTAGATGGATGTTTTCTGACTTCCCAGTCTGGGGCTGAGAGAGGTGGACAGGCCCAAAGTCTCCCAGCCAGCCAGCTTCCATGCCTAAGAGAGGACTAGAACTAGGCTTCTCCACTCCTAGGCTAGCAACTTCACCACCACCTCTCTCTCTCTCTCTCTCTCTCAATAGATAATTACACATACAGAAACTGGAGGAGTTGCCTCTAACTTGCAGGCTGGAAGGCAATCACAGTTAGGGGACTGGGAGATGTAGAAATTGTGAACCCCTGTTTAAGAGAAGGGGTGAGGCATGGTGTTGGGGAGTAAAATAGTCAGAATAGTGGCCACACCCCTGCAACTGAAACCTGCCCCTTTTTCGACATGTGTCACACATATGACGTATGTACAAAAAGAACAGGACTTCAGTTGCATGGCCATGGCCACCAGCTTGGGTCTGGGGAGTAGAATCCTATTACAGGACAGATCCAGAAGGCATGAGGCCTTAAGTAATACCCACAATTGCCATGTATGGTTATGCCCAAAGAAATAAACCCAGCGAATGGCTTCATGCAATGGCCTGTTCACACAACCGCTAAGACAGCAGATGGCTTCCACAACATGCTGAACCACCAGCTCCCCAACCCCTTTTCAGCTGAGTCTTGTGTGCCGTGCACGCACCGTGGATGAATGAGCAGGGCTGATGAATGAATGCTGACCCCTCCACACATAGGCAAGCCCACGAGGAATGGTTAAAGGACTATGGTACATTTAGCTTGCAGAACAGGCGTCTGAGGGGAGAGAGGAGAGGAGGTGTGAAGGTGTGGACTTTTCTATCTAGGCCAGAACCAAGGGGTTGAAACTACAAGGAAGCAGGTCAGCAGGAACGTCCTGACAGCACAAGTTGTCAGCCAGTGAACAGGCTGCTGCATGAAGTGGTGAGTCTTCTTCACTCACGGTCTTCAAGCAGAGGCTAGGTGGGCATCTGTCAGAGAGGCCCCAGTGGACCCTGCACTGAGTTGTAGGGGTGGACTAGGTGACCTAAGATCCATTAACTCTGATTCTATGGCATTTTGCACAACAAACTAATATTTGCCTCTTAGAACTTTAGAAGTTTTGGGTGATGCTTGAGGTGTTAATACTTTAACTTAGGAGTAGGCCTAAAAAGAATAATCGTGTCACACAGATAAGCCTGTCTGCAGCAAACACTAACTATACAGGGCCTTACTTTGACTTTTCACCCATCTAAATAATGCTGAGTTACTTATGTAAAAAGGGGGAAATAAACAGAAGAGTCCCTCACGATCAATCTAAGCCCTATTTGGCCCAGCATTTTGTTCCGGTAGTAACCTCCACTACAGTACGTAGCCTCCAAAATGTTTACTAACTGGTTAGATTTCTATCCTGCCTTTTCTCCAGGAAGTCAAGGCAGGATAGAAATGGGTATCAGCTCTCCTATTATAGCTAAAACAATAGCTCTGTGAGGTAGGATGGGCTGAGAGAGAGGGAACCTCCGTGGCTGTTGGGCTCCAGAACCTGGCTCTCCTGGTGGTAGCCCAGCCCTTTAACCACTACACCAGACTGTCTCTCCCTGTGTTGGATGGGCTCAAAGGAGCAAAGGCCAAGTGGATTTGCATTAGTGAGCTTGCAATATGCAGAGAAGGGCCACATGTGAGAACAGCTGGGTGACATCAAGTGCTATGCTAAAAGTTATTCTGCATCGTTTTCTCAGCCGAACTCATTTATTTGATGGAAAATAAATTGCATTTTGCTTTTTTCCAAGGAGAAGAAACTATCAGTGACATTTTCAAGGATGGGTGTCAGGTTCTTATGCTTCCCTCACTTATCAATGTGTGTGTAAGTAATCATTTCTTTAGTGGACTTCAGCTACCCTTCCAGCACAAAAGGGATCTTAATAGAAGCTACCCCGAGAAATCTCCTCCTGTGGGCAGCTAGGACAGCTTTAGGGAGATGGACAAGGTGTAACAGTAAACCACAGAATAACATCAATTCCCTCAGGGGACCCTCCAATAATACAGCTCATAAACTCTACAAAAAGGCTATATCATTCTTGCTACTGAAAAATAGGACATCCTCGTGGAATCCCGACAACCAGAGAGGCTGCAGAGGGTTTCGGGACACACCATTTCTGATCCTTCTGCAGCTTCTCTGGCCATCCACCGTTTCTCAGCTGAAAAAGCCCCCAAGAAGGTGCTTCCTCCAGAACCTCCCCTTGTGATTGTATGGAAGGTGGGCAGCCAGGGACGCTGCAGACCAATGGAGGCAGGATTTCCTGTTATTTATTTATTTTGCTTGTATACCACTCATTCCCACAGGTTCTAGGGAGTTAGCAATATAAACATATAAAGAAATCCCATACACATGTAAGCATTAAAAACAAAAATCCAAGTTCCAGGGACTGCCACCCCCACCTTCCAATCAGAGAGCACCCTTCTCTGTGGAGTCCTTGGGCTTCTCTCAGCTTGGTTGTTTTCTTGCAGACGTTTTGTTACCCGACTAGGTAACCTCATCAGTGCGAGGGAAGGTGGGTTTGCTCTGTTTATATACAGTACCTTGCCCATGTATGAGCACCCTTCTCCTATGCAAGATGGAACAGGTGGGTCTTCCATGTTTTCCTGATGGCCAGGAAGGATGAGGCTGATCAAATCTGTACTGGGAGGGAGCTCCAAAGAGTTGAAGGCTGCTTCTGAGGCCCTGTTAGGTGACAGCCCCATAGGGCTGGGGCCTAGAGAGAGTTGACCTTATCTGATAGGCCAACAAATGCAGGAGAAGGCAGTCTTTCAGATTTACCAAGTCTGGAGTCATGTAGGCCTTAAACATGAAAATCAACACCTAGAACTGTATCCAGAAAACAACTGGCAGTGCCATTACCAAAACAATGAGGTCACCTAACAATATCATGCGTAGCCATCACTGCCCAAGCCATCATGTTCTGTACCAGCTGTAGCCTCCAAGTGCTCTTCAAGGGCATTCCCAAGTACAGCACGTTACAGAAATCCAAACAGAGATGACCAGGGCATTAGTGACTGTGACCAGGGCCTTCCGGGCTAGGAGTGATCACCAGTGGCACACCAGATCTAGCTGTGCAAAAGCCCTCCTAGCCATAGCTATCCCCTGCTCTTCATGCAGGCGTTTGAGTCTAGAACTTCAAATTTCAGACCACCTCTGGGGGGAAGTAGAGATGGGGTTTCCCTGGAATTATTCAGTCCACGAATCCAAAGCCACCACTTCTTGGAGGGATTCAGTCGGAGTCTGTTCCTCCCAATCCAGACTCTGAGAGTTTCCAGACACTGGGTCAGATCTCAGATCACTTCACAATAAGAAGTCTTAGTCATCTTCACTGACACTATCCAGCTGGAGTCTAGCTCTTTTCAAGTCCACTAAATGCTGCAAGAATTCTTCACAGTGGCCTTTCAGACCATCTTGACAAGCATCGTTCCCTAGAAAATGTCATCATACAGCCCACCTCTTTTAAAAAGTTTGCAATCTACTGAGTGGGTTGGTCACCAAGCAATTTTATTTCTGCAGGTCATTGCTAATACTCAGTTGAACGTTGACTGGATTGAAAAAAAAATCTTTGCTCTTGCCCTTGGAAACCAAACACTCTGGCCAAGACCATCTATTTCTATATATGTTTATTTTTATGTTTTTTTCCATTCCATCATAATCCAGATGGCCCACTGCTTCTGCTTTGGAGTAAGACACGGACCATAGTCCCAGTCTCGCACTAACTGCAATCCATAAATGAGCTGGAAGGAAGAAAGTACAGGTAGTCCTCAGGTTATGATGGCAATTAGGACCAGAATTTCCATCACTAAGCGATGCAGCCGTAAAGCATGGTGTCACATGACTTAGTGATGGCAATCCTGGCAGTCCTGGTTGCCATCATAAACCCAGGACCATGCGGGCCATTAAGTGGGAAGAGGGAGGAGTCCCAGGTAAGCTGGTTGGTGGGTGTGTGGGTGCCACGGGGATGCCACGGGCAGGTGTTCTGGAGCGTGGGTGGGTGCGTGGGTACCGTGGGGGGGAGGGGGGAGCTCCATCTTCTGTTTGACAACTACTCAGTCTTCTTTATTGTAAGCTAAGCGTACCTAGATGCTTTAACTGTTCCTCACAGAACTTGGCTTCCAGGGTCTTTGCCATTTTAGAAGCCCTCCTTTGAACTTGTTCCAACTGTCAATGGAATTTTTGAATTGTAATGGAGAACTAGATACAGCATTACAAATAAGGTCTTCCTAGGGCAGAGGAGAGTGGAACAATGACTTCCCACGATCTGGACTTTACAATCGTATTAATGCACTTCGAAATGTCAGGTTTAGCCCAAGGAACTCCAAGAGACAATACAAAATCAGTTCAGCTATGTTTATTAGCTACAACCTCTAGCAAGAATCTACCCAGACTGAAACCCCAGCTCTCAAGCCAGCCAGCCACAACACTGTGAATTCCTCAAGGAGGTCCCAGCCTCATCCTCTTGTAGTTCCCACGCTTTTTCGGTGAACTAAGAAAACGCTTATCTCCCTGAGCCTGACCTTCATACTTCCATTCCATCACAGTATTCAGTTCCATCCTATTCATTTGGCCCACTGCTCAAGCCTTTCTAGACCATTCTGAATCTTCTCTCATCTGAAATCTCACAGTACCCTGCTCAGTTTTATGTCACCTGTAAACTTAGTAAGTGTCTCAAGTCCTTCATCTAAGCCACGGATAAAAATGAACAGCTCAGGGCCCAGGACAGATCTCCGCAGCATTCCACTCGGTACCTCCCTCTAAAATGAAGTGGGGCCATTAATGAGAGCTCTTGGGTGCAGTAATTCAACCAACTGTGAGTCCATCTAACAATGATATCATCTGCCCAGATTGTATTTCACTAAGGAGAATATCATGAGTTATTCTATCAAAGTCTCTGCTGAGGTCCAGAGATACCATGTTTACAGCATTGCCCTATTCTATTAAGCTAGTAACTCTATTAAAGAAGATAAGTTTAGTCCAACACAACTTATTTGTGACAAACCCACTCCAACTTCTGTAGATTGCTCGATATCTATCCAAAACAACTTTGCTCAATAATCTGTCTGAAGACCTTGTCCAGTGTAGATGACAGGCTTGTATTTTCCCCAGTCCTCCTCCTTCCCACTTTTGAAGATGGGGATTACATTTGCTCTCCTTCAGTCTTCTGAGTCCTTACGGGTCCTCCAGAACTTCTCAAAGATTATTGAGAATGGTTCTGCTACTAGGTTTGCTAGTTCCTTCAGTACCCTTGGATTGAATCCATCTGACCCTGGAGATTGGAATTCATTTAAATGAATGAAGTTCTCTCTTGACCTCTCCTAGTTGGTCCTAAGCTGTATAACTGTGATAGCACAGGGCTCATGTTCCTTCAGAGAAGAAGGTCTGCCTTCTAGACATCACCATTTCTGCTTCACAACCTTCTCCTTGCAATGGACTGCTCTGGCTTTCCTTTTGTTTCTAACATACCAAATTAACTCTTTTTATTACTTCAGGTATTTCTCACATTCTCTCATTCTAAGCTTGAGTTTTTCTATGGTTTCTGGAGACTACCTCACACTCTTCTTTGGCTGTCTTCCCCTTCTCTTCTCTTCAGCATTTTAGAGACCCCTGCATGTATCCATACTGGCCTTTTTAGATCCCCCCCCCCTTTTTTTCCCTTTCTTGTTGGGTTTTTTTATGATTGAGCCTACAATCTAGTATGTAGCTCTGACTCTTCTCAGTTCCTCCTCCTCTGAATATCATGTATTCAACAATAACACAATCACTTTCTCCCAAGGTGCCAATCTCACTCACATCTTCAACCAATCCCTTCCTGTTGGTGAGGTTTATGTCCAGAACAGCAGCTCCTCTTGTTCTTTCTTCTACCTTCTGACAAATGAAGTTATCAGCAAGATAGGACCAAAAAATGTTGGACCTTTCGACTCCTGACAGATTTAGATTCCCAGCAGGTGCCAGGATAATTGAAATCCACCATCATCACTATCTCGTGCTTCTTTGAAAGACTGGTCATCTGATGCTGAAAGATCTCGTTGGTATCTTCTGCCTGCCTAAGTGGTCTACAATAATCTCCCAGAATGATACTACTTTGGTTTCTCTCTCCTTTTATTCTTACTCAGATACTTTCAACAAGAATTCCATGCTCCAGTTCTTATATTTCTGTGCAAATATATATATTTTCTTTACCTGCAGTGCAACACCCCCCACTCGTTCTGCTCAATCTATTCCTTTTGAATAAGTTGCAGCCTTCCAGGGGTGTTTGCCAATCATAAGTACCATCCCACCAAGTTTCAGTGATGCCCATCACATCAAATGTGTCTTCCTGAATTAGGATTTCTAACCCTTCCTGTTGATTTCACCTCTTCCGTGCATTGGTGTAGCAACATCTCAGCTTTTCAGAGGCATAATGGTGCTGTGCAGCAGCCTCCGTGGGCTGAAGAACAAAATGGGGGCAGTGAGATACCGGCGCAAGAGTGACTCTACTTTGTAGTCACTCCTGGCCCTGCCTCATTCCTGGAGGAACGGCTGCATATCCTAAATTAGCAATTAGTTCCAATTTGAATACTAAGGCTAAAGTACGCTGGCCTGTAATAAGTCACAGTTGCCAATTAAGCTCAGACATAATTAACTGGGTCTGGATTTCAGAGTAAGCCAAGCTACAATATAGTTCAGTGTGTCATGAGAACACACACCAGAGCTGAACAATGATGATGAAAGGCTCTCGTTGTAAGTACCCATGAGGGACAAGGGAGGGCAAGGGAGGAAACGTGTGTCACAACATTGCAACACAAATTCTGCCCCTTAGGTACTTGCATTATGTCATCATGCAAGCACAAAAGAGTGGGGCTGAGCTGTAATGTTATGACATACACTTTACGACCATTCAGTGTCATTAGGAACAGAGGCCTCTGGCTCCTCTATTGTCTCCCAGTCTAAATTTGGAATGATGCTCCTTCCTACTGAGGCCTTGGCATCTCCTTTCTAACAGCAACTGTTGTGCTCCTCACACATGAAAAGCACAAATAACATAATGCACGTACTCCTAGGGCGGCCCTGTTGTCCCTACTCTTAAACGGACAGTCGCAGTCCAGCTTCATTCCTCTCCCTAAAACGCTAACGGCACCTTTGTTCCCCATAATGCCACAATTTGGAACAAGGTAACTGGGATTCTGTGCTCAGACACAACTGGGAAGTGCTGCAATGGCCACATCGACCTCTTGCTGCCCCACCAGCAATCTTCTCCCAGAGCTCTGTGGGGAAAAAGTGCATTTAATGAGAAGGGCTCAAATCAGAGGTAACCCAGACCTGCTTTTCTCACTGCTAATAAAATTGTGAATGGCACAGCAATGTGCAAAGGATAGAGTTAACCAAAGTGTGTGTGTGTGTCTGGGCATGTGTGCATACACACCAGGTGGAAAATAGTCTATTGGTTCTGTAGTTATCTCCTTCTTCCTGCAGCTGGTCGCCAAACTCTGCCGATATCAAAGCCCCATCCATGTTTCTCCCTGCAAGTGCAAGGGAGATATCGGGAGACAGATACCCAAATATAGAGGGAATGGATGATTCTGGGGAAAAAAGAGTCTGCATCACAGAGATGCAGAAAAGGACGAATGGCACACCCATGTTTTTGGTTCCAAGTCATCATATTTAAACTTCTGTTCTTCACAGGCCATCCTGGTATGCAGCAACTGGAGGACTAAGGGACACTTTGATGAACATGGTATCTCCAACTGAAATGGGATACAGAACTCTACAAAGTGTTCCTGTTTGGCTACCTGCTGGGCACAGACTTTGCCTTAATCATTCTTTCAAAGGAGAAGAACATTTTGGTGAAATTCCCCTGGGATAACTCCGGTTTCTTGCGCTCGTTTCATGATGAGGTGGCCAAGTGGTGCATGAGTGGGCATCAATCTTTCATGGTACAGTCCCCTCTCTAGCAGCAGGCAGCCATCTTCATTAAAATTAAGCTGCTTATTAAACTTAATGTGTCTCTTAAACCACCCAGGCGTCTTTTTTTCAGGCTGCCCCAGAAGCTGGAAATAGTCAGCCTGACGGAAGCAGCAGAGAAACATTCCTTTGGAATCGTTTTCAAAGCGTGCTAAGCCTTAATATTGACAACCACAAAAAGAGCAACATTCCACAGAAATTGCTTTAAGCAAATTTAAATCATAGTGAAAACAAGTTAAAAACCAGAGTTAGAAGAATGGGGGGGGGGGGGGAGGAAGCTTATTTCAACCAACTTAGAAAAATACAGTTTTAAATGTGAAAAGGCCTGGCCGTAAGATTTAAAAAGATGAAAAAGAACTAGGCACAAAATATGCCATGTTGGCAGTGGGGAGGGTATTGCAAAGGGAGACCCAAAGGTATATTAATCTGGGGTTAATTGGCAATGCAAACTGCTGAGAACTAGCGGGGGGACAGCCCCTGTCTCGGTAATCAGAAAATGTTGAGAGGAAAGTGGGAGGGGGCTGTCGGATCTGGGCAGTAATGGTCCAGATCGCCACCAGATGCTTGCAAAGACATAGGAAAACTCTGATTGTGGCTGCCCACCTAGTCCAGATATGGCATGCCTGTTTTTTTCAGGAGGCCAGGTAGAGAGCCCCCAGGGGGTGGGGGGTGAGTCCAGCCCGCATGTGTGGCCATATTCTGAATGGCAGGGAAATGAGGTCCCTTCTAAGAGTCAAGGAGGGCAGGATGGATGTTTTGAAGAGGAAGTGTCAGGTTCAGCCCAAAGAACTCCACAAGACGGTATAGATACCGTTCTGTTGCGTTTATTAGCTTCCACAAAGACAGAAATCTCTCCAGACTGAACCCCAGTTCCCAAGCCAGCCAGCCACAACACCCTGAATTCCTTAGGGAGGTGCCAGCCTCATCTTCTTGAACTTCCCACGCTCCTGTTGAGGGCTAAGGAAATGCTTATCTCCCTGAGCCTGGCCTTCATAAGTCCATTCCATCACAGCAATGGAGCTCGGGTTCACTCCTGCTGCTGAGGCGGTGCAGCAGAAGCAGCTGAGGGACCCTCCTCTTCCTTTTCTCTCACCCCCCTCAATGGCCACAAATTTTCTTGCCCTTGCAGTTTTCCTATAATTAGGGTTACCATTCTGGGGCTGTAAAATCTGGATGACCACCAGATGGCAGCAAAGAGACACCGAACACTTGGTGAGGCCATCTCGATTTTTACAACCCAGACCTGGTGGCCTTAGTGAACTTCTCACTTCAGGCTGGTTCAGGGAGATAAGGAAAGGGAGCCGTCTGTGGATCTTGTTAGCTTCAGCCAAAGGAAACTGTCCAACAGGTACGGGATAATGACAACAACAACAACAATTCATGATATGTATAAGACTACCAAATCAGAGAAACTCAAGGAAGGAGACAGTTAAGAACGCCAACACCCTACATTTCAAGTGACCTGCAATGAAAGCTACAGGGGTGTTCAGAGGCATGAAACCCACCCTCCCTTACCCAAAGCAAAGATGATCTGTGCACAAGATGTCTCATGCTCTAGGAAAACTGGAAGCAGAGTCTGTTCACTGGAAATCTCCCTATTTTGGAGAACACTATGGTCCCAGCCCCTTTTTCATATCTTCTTTCTAGCACATGGAGATCAGGTAAACTGAATTCTTGCTTTACGATAAGGTGGGTTGGACAAAATTTTGGACGAAAAAATACTGATGAATGAAAGAGCTGGGTAGCATTTGAAGAGAGCTAGTTATGGACTGTGTTCTAACAAGATGCTCTACCAGCTCAGTTCAAGACCTCACAGCTGTATTTGTACAACACACCCAATCTGTTGAGTATTGTTAAATTGATTGTGCCGATCCAGAAAATGGAATGATTTGGGAATCAAGTGAAGCACGCTATGTGAATAGCAACGAGTGTACTAACTATACAAACTAGTGTAGGTTCAAGTCCCCCTTGAGCTTCAGAAGCCCGCTGGGTGTCTTCCGGCCAGTCACACTCTCTGTGCCAGGTCCACCTCCTAGGGGGATATGGGGAACGCCAAGCATTGCCTCAAACTCTCAGATACAAGAGGCAAGTAATGGTAATCCAGCTGTTTCCTTCCAGCTGAGAATAACACTGGACTTCTCATCAGCACGGCTGCCATTTTACAGCCTGAGTGCCTGACTCTAACCCACATTTCATAGCCCATTATATACATAATACATGTCTGTCTGCGTCTGTGTGTGTGTGTGTATGGTGTGCGCACGTGTGTATATATAAACACACATACACAAATGCACACACCCACACAATTTCCCCCTCTGCTCATGCACACATTGTAATTCAAGAAATAGAGAAAAGCAGAGGAGGATGCTTCTGAAATTAATTACTTTCTAACTCATTTGCTCAAGAGCTACTGTGCTGGGAACATGTGAAGAATTATAACCTTAATTAGGGAGTAAACGACCCCTAACTCATAACGGTGTCTGCCGGCTTGGGAAGCTATTTGCTAGCAACGATGAAATGCATCCTGGTCAATTCCAGTCCTGACAAGGGAAGAAGAGGCTCGCAGCAGCTTGAAACTGGATCCAGTCCCTGGGATTTCTCAGCCATCTCCAGAGGTCCTGCACTGGAGCTGACCTCAGAAGACACGAGGGGGAGAGAGGCTGCTAACAGGGGATAAGCCATCTTTTGGGGCAAAGGGCCAAACAGAATATTGCGAATACCTCATGGGCAGACTTAGAAAATGGCTGCCCCGAGAGACTTGGCAATTCACATAATGGCTGTCAATGGCCAGTCGGAAAATATCTATTGACCAGGATATAACTAGCCCCTAGGAAATTCTCCGCCATCCCAGTGTGATCTCTGAAAGACCCAAAGGATCGGTGGGGAGCTAAAGGCTGGTGCTTTGCTTCGCAGGAATCCAAATTCCTATTTATTTTATTTTCATTAAAAGGATTCTTAAGAGTTGGGCATGGCAAGGATCCTGTAGTGGTATGCGGGAAAGACCTTGGGAGACGGGGCGAGAGACACTGCCTAGGGAATGGTCAGGTAAGAGACAGCATAGCCCACAGCTGGATAGTAGGTGAGGCAAGAGGCTCAGAAGGGGCCCTTCCTGGTTTTTTGGGTTGTAAAGGAGACGGTGGGAGAACTGTACTGTCAGAGTCTGCACACTCATTTCCCGAGTTCAGTAAATCCTCTGGACTCTAATTAGTTCCATTAAAGATTTCTTTATTGAGAGAAATGTACAGCATCTATAGATTGTTGAGTCTAACCATTCAGACTTGCAAGATACTTTCAGACTTGCAAGATTCTGTTAATGTATAGCTTTACAGTAAAGTAGAATTAGCTTATCTGGTTGTGTCTCCCATCTGGTCTACCTGACCTGTGGGCACTAAGGGAGATAGTATATGGTATGCCTGTTTGTATGAATCCATTCTTCTTCCTGGGTGAAAAAGCTGATGAGCTCAGTTCACACATGGCACAATTAGAGAGCAAGTAACTAGAAGGCAAGGACTGAGTTATCCCATTTCAGTTCAAAACAGATTCAGCTGATCCCTGTTGGGAGAGTAAATCCAGTGGCCCCAGTGCTCCAGCACCGCTTGACCAAAGTGGCGGGGGGGGCACGGATCGAGAGCTGAAGGTTTCCTCTGCTCCCTCTTTGGCTGTCATTCCGCCTCTTCTTTATCTAGAACAGTATTCAAACTTGGCAGCATTAAGATGTGTGCCCTTCAGCCCCCAGAATTCCCCAGCCAACAATTGCTGTGAGCTTGCCTGCTGGTATTGGGGGATCAAAATGCCCTCCCTGCGTCCCTGAGGAGCCTGGCATCTCTATTAGCTTCTAAAAAGGGCCTGAAAAACACATCTCTTTGTTAAAGCATTTAACCACTGGATTTGTTAACTTTAATTATTAATTCTATTTGCTTCACTTGTTTAATTGCTATTTTAAGGGTTTTTAATGTCTTGATTCTAAAGTTGTTGTTTACGCTAAACCACTGAGAAACTTTGATAACCAGCAAATAAATAAATAAATGTCTGGAAACAAATGCGCATTATAGATCAGCTAGAGACCAGGTGACATCTTCTAAAATTGCCTGTGAAACGGACCTTTCTGGAAAAGAAGTTCTTGAGCCCGGAGATGTGTGCTACCCTGTCCTCCTGCAGCACCCAGTGCAGTCACACTGAGGAGCCCTTTCCCTGGTCCTCATCAGTGCTGGGACAGAGAAAAAGGTTTCTCCCATCAAATCTCAGAGAATCAGCAAACTTGAATGGGAGATACCTGTATATAATTTATCAGGCTGTAAAAGAGACGGTGGGAGATTTGTACTTGATTGATGTCAGCCTCCCCAGGTAAACCAGACAGGAAACGTGACCAGATGAGCTAATTCTACTTTATTGTAAGGCTACATTAACAGAATCTTGCAAGTCTGAAAGTACAAATCTCCTGCCGTCTCTTTTTCAGCCGGATAAGTTGGGGAGGTTCCTTTCTGAGTTTCCTTCTCTGCCCATTATGCAACTGTGGGCTATGCTCCCCCCTTATCTGATCATTCCCTAGGCAGCATCTCTTCCCCCCATCTCCCAAGGTCATTCCCACATACCATTACATCAGGTGCACGTGTTTTAGGGTTTTGTACAAGCCAACCCATTCCATTAGTTTATGATTAAACACACCCAGAATAGGAGTTAATTTAGTAACTAGGTTAAATATGAAGGTGGCTAGTAACCTGAGGAATTAGATGAAAGGTTAAATTTCCAGTTTGTCCAATAAGGCCTCACTAGAAGAATAATTTTGATTGCCCAGGCCTATCACTGTTTCTTCTGAAGAACATCATGAAAATTTTTGGAACACAACACCTTCCAGACTTGCTCTGTGGCTGGGTGAGTTTCCTTCCACATGGAGGCCTTGGCCTTGGCCACTGTGGGTGCCCTCTGGGTGATTTGACCTCCATCAGCCCCAGGTAGCATGGCCAATGACCAGAGTTAGGTGGAAAATGGACTCAACAGAACCCGCTGATAAGCAGGGTTCTTGTGATGGAATGGACTTATGAAGGCCAGGCTCAGGGAGATAAGCGTGTTCTTAGCCCCCAGCAGGAGCGTGGGAAGTTCAAGAAGATGAGGCTGGCACCTCCCTAAGGAATTCAGGGTGTTGTGGCTGGCTGGCTTGGGAACTGGGGTTCAGTCTGGGGAGATTTCTGTCTGGAGGTTGTAGCTAATAAACGCAACAGAATTGTATTTGCATTGTCTCATGGAGTTCTTTGGGCTGAACCTGACAGTTCTTCCACTCTGCAATTTTCAACATCGGTTCTCCCATAAAGTTATCTGGAGAGGAAAGACAGTAAAAGGAGGCCTTGTAAAGCAGCTTGCAGATGGGAAGTATCAGTGGTATCTATAAAAAGTTTGTGCCTTGCATAAGCAATGTCACTGAAGCTTTCCATATGACAGTGATTCTGCATCAGATGTCACGGGTGATGAAGTTCTTGGAGAAATGATAACCCTGTGAGAAAGAACTGCCTAACAGGATCAGATCAAAAAGAGAACAAAGGACGATCATCACCAGCACTGTCACCTCAGCCACCTCCAAAGATGTCACAGCTTCACCTCTCCCCGTGACCCAGCATTCATGATGTTCAAAGTCAAAAATACAAGGGCCGCTTCTTCTCATCCAGAGAATGTTTGGGCCCTTTCATAACAATGGCCCCATCCAGCAAGAGGGGAGAAGATCATTTGAAGACAGCACAGCTAAAGAGAAAAGCGGGCCCCTTCCTGCCATGTAAATTCCAAAGTGATGAGATAAGTGGCATGAGAGTACTTTAAAAAAAAAGTGAATAATACATAAATTAAAATTAAAATTAAGCACACACGGAGATACTCTGAGATTTAGAATTCTTGTGAAATGTATACCAATCTAATAATTTTGGAGGTCAGTGGATGCTCCCTGCAGAGAGATTCTGATGCCCAAAGGTGCCTGTTGCCTTCCCCTTCTTACGGATTCTACCATCCCTTATCCCTGAAAAGCTGGATAAACAATCAGATTCAATCAACCCTCCCTTTAAGGCTCAAATAAAATGGTCTTCTCCGTGCTGGCTCAGGGTGGGTGAGCACTGAAGTCTCCTAGTTCTAAGAACTGCTCTAATTGACCTTCCTTCCTTAGACCGCCATCTCTGCCAGCCTCCTGCCACCCTTCCCAGCCCAGTGGCTGGTCCATTCCTTACTGAAAGGATGGTCCATGTTTGAGGGGGTTTGCAAGTCACAAGAAGGAGTCCAGTTGAAACTTTCTGGCACTTTTTCACATTTCTGTGAGGTTTAAGGGTAGGAATGGGAGCAGGAGGATGGCAGTGACCTCTGGGAAGCAAAAACTTCTATCCCAGCCCTTAAACTCCTGCCAATCATGCTGTTGATTTGGGGGGCAGGGGGTCCTGATGTTTTTTAAAGGATGGAATGGAAGGGTGTGCCTAATTCTGCCCCAAAAATGGTGCTGTTGAAAACCAGCCATTTTTGTATCAACACTCAGTGGCAAGAACTTGGGCACTGGGGGGTACCAATGGAGTGGCCCGTCCCTGCATTATTGCAAATCCAGGAAGGTCAGCTGAAGAAGTCTCAGTTCTCCACGTCTCATTTCTGACTTTCTGAAAAACGCATCAGCCAATCTGACTATTCAGGTCCCCATGAATGATGAGGAACCTCTCCAACAGTACTGCAGAACCATTTCTCACTTCATCTGATTAAACTGGCATTTTAAAAAGCTGGAAATGGGAGAGAAATCTTTGCCTTGGCAGGTGAGATCACACTTTCAGATGAATGCTGGGGATGGAATAGTGTGCCAGGCCCCAAGGAAGGATGTGCCAGATTCTTTTCCCAAACAAAGGAGACCCTGCCTACAAAGCACTGTTTGCACTAAAGAGAAAAGTTTGATGCCCCCAAATGGATGGTCCTCCTCTTCCAATTTGCTAGCACATTCTGAACTCTTGTGACTCTTGCACAATACCGACGGTTACAATTAATGCTCAGTACCAAGGGTTTTTCTCTATCACTCTGCAGGCAGAGGAAGGAAATGGGCAATTTCTCCAAGGTCTTCCAGGAGACTGAGAAATTCTTCAGTAAGTTCTCAAAGGTAGGACTCTCCCTTAGTGGTGTCAGTATCAACCATTACTGAGAAAGGCTCTGAGTGGATTTCCCTCCCAAAGTCTCTTTTGGGACTGAATGGAAACAGAGGAAGCCAGGGAGGCTGCTGGAAAGCAGACAGGACCATGAAAGATTCACCCACACCCTTTGGTTACCTTGCCACTAAATGTATATAGGAACGTCACATGCCTGGAAATTTCTGTCAAATGTGTTCTTTTTTCAAACAATTTTAAAAGCAAATAGTCTTTTATCCAAGTGCATGAGTACTAGTAGAATACTAGCTACAATACTGTACATCTCATCTTTCTTCAGAAGCCATTCACCATAGACAACATTACAAATAATGACAAAGACAAATGATTAAAACCAAGCAGTTCAAAATATTATGGGGAAAATAACAGCGCTGAGTTACATGACTGACTTAGTGTATTAACATCATATATTACGTCCATCGTTGACCTAGTTAAACATATCATCTAAGACACATCTTGCTTGGAGATTTGTGGGTGACCTTTCTGGATCTCCAGTAGATGAGGGTGAGTGACCAGGACCTTTGAGAGACTTGATGCAAGACAGGGGTGTTAGAAAGATTGCCTTCAGCCTGGCCTCTGGAGGCCTTTCTTAAGAATATTTTTTGGGGGATACAGTTGCTGGTTTGGCTGGCTAAGTGCCCCTATTCAGGCCAGGATGACAGCTTTATCTGAGCTCTCTGCCACACACACACACACACATATATATATATAGAGAGAGAGAGAAAGAGAGAGAGATTTAACAGCAATAATAAGAACTAATACAAATTAAAACAGAACAAAGAAAGGGAAAAGGAACTGGAGAAATAAAAGAAAAAGCTAAAAATGCAATAAGAAAAAAAGTAGAAGAGAGTAGAAAAAAGTTAAAGATACAAAGAAAGATATAAAGAAGCGGCTTCCAGACTTCTTCAAAGCAGTTAAAAGCACAATTATATTTTAACATCTCTCTCTAAAGTTATATCATGACTCTTTTCTTTCTATAATCTATCGGGTCTAATTGTCAAAACCATACATCACAAGCTCATTTTTTTTTTCATATTTATGCAAAAAGTCCATGAGGATATTGTCTTTTCTCTAATCAAGGACATCCGTTTGTCCGTCTCAGCAAGTTCTATCAATTTTACCAACCCTTCCTCCATGGTGGGGAACGCCAAATCTTTCCATCTTTGAGCATACAGTAATCTCGCCACAGTAATCATACATTGCTGCGCTCTCTGCCTTCGTGAAAAAGCCTGCTGCAAACATTTATCAACTGACATCTCAGGATTCAGTTATGTTTCTCATACGATGCCAAATCACGGGGTTGCTCCTTCCCTTACTTCTGGTTACTGGGACTTTCGAGCAGACGTTTGAGCAGATCCTGCACTGACCAGCTTCTACATTTGGGCATCTGAGTGCAGACGGAGAGGATAACCATCCTTGCTGTTGGGTTCACATGTGTGTTTTGTAAGGGTTTTTTCCCCCCCTTTGGCAGAATTTGGTAACAAAACATTAGTACGCCAGCTTGGAGAGAGGTTGGCTCAGACACGTTCTGGGTAAATGCGTTCTAATTAGGCTGGCCCATTTGTCGTGTCCTCGTTAGTATGCATTTTACCCCAAATGACCTTCAGGAAGCTCCAAGGGGGCTAGATTACAAGTGACAGGGCTAAGGAAAGCCCGATCATTTTTTGTCTCTTTGTCACAGACGGACATTATCGCGAGCCTTTTAAAATTACAAAATCTCTCATCAATCATTGATTAGACTTCAGCAACCTCACTTAGCTTGGGCTACACTTCCTTTCACCATCTTCATCTGATCTGTTGGTAAATGGGGATAGGGAAAATAAGGGCAAGGGTAGGATTGATTTTTTGAGTTGAATTTGATTTGAGTTTGAGTGGCACAGAATCCCTGGAAGAACTGCTGAATTAACTGCATTAACTCTGCACCCTGGAAAAAGGCTTTGGTGTTATCCAATCAAAGAGAGACATTCCAAAATGAGATGCCACTATGCAAAATGATTTGCTCTTTTATCTTCTCTTTTTCATTGTTTTAGGCTTTCTTCAGGAATTTCGGGGGAGGAAAGAGAAGATGGTGGCTGCAACCAGGTGATCACACCCTTTTTCATGGGTGTGCCACTGCTGATTCAAATATTCACCACTTACCTGCCCATGTGGGGTGGGTTTTTTTTTTAATAAACAAGTTAGAGCTACTTAGCACTCCCTTAAAAAGGGTGCTGAAAATACAGTTGGAAGTGCCTGAGAGTAATGGGATGTGGAAATAGGATAGAATCATTCAATTGTAGAGTTAGAAAGGACCTAAATGGTCGTCAGGTTCGACCCCCTGCACACTGCAGGATTCACTCCACCATCCCCAACAGAGGACTCTGTCTGAAAACCTCCAGTGAAGGGAAAGAAACCACTCCATGTGGTGACATATTCCACTGATTGACAGCTCTTCCTGTGAAGAAGTTCTTCTAAGGCCTCATCTGCATCTGCATCCTTGAGGTTTCATCCCATTAGCTCTAGTCTTACTCTCTGGAGCAAGTGAGAATACTGTAAGTCCGAACCCTCCACGATGTGACAGCCCTTCGGATATTTGGAGACAGCTATCATGTCTCCTCTCCACTTTCTCTCCTGCAAGCTAAACGTACCCAGCTCTTTTAACCAGCCCTTGTAAGACTTGGTTTCCACCGTCTTGCTAGCCCTTCTCTGGACTTGCTCCAGTTTACCAATGTCTTTTTTACACTGGGGCAGAACTGAACGCGATACCCCAAGTGAGGCCCGACCAAGGCAGAGCAGAGCAGAGCAGAGCAGAGCAGAGCAGAGCAGAGCAGAGCAGAGCAGAGCAGAGCAGAGCAGAGCAGAGCGGGATAATTACTTCCCACGATCTGGACTCTGCGCCCCTCTTGATGCTCCTCAGGATGTCGTTGGCCTTCTTTGCAGCTGCCTTACCCTGCTGGGACATGTTGAGCTTGTGATCCACTAGTGCCCCCAAGTCCTTCCCACATGCGTTGCTCGAGCCAGATTTCCCCCTTTCTGTACATGCTTCTTTCGTTTTTCTTATCTAGATGCATGACTTTACATTTCTCCATGTTAAATTTCATTCCATTTGTTTTCGCCCACTGTTCTAGCTAAGTCTTTTTGATTTTTTCCCCTCTCCTGCCAAATATTAGCCACCCCTCCTAGCTTTGTATCATCTGCAAATTTGGTAAGCATTCCCTCAATGCCCTTGTCCAGATCGTTTATAAAAATGCCGAACAGCACCAGGCCCAGGACAGAGTCCTGTGGCACCCCACTCGAGATGTCTCTTCAGCTAGATTTGATTATAATTATCCTTTGAGGAGGATCCTTGAGCCAATTGTAGATCCACTTAACGACTGAGTTGTCAAACCCATATTTGGCCATTTTGTTGATAAGGAGACTTCAAGAAAAGCTTTGCTGAAGTCAAGATATACTATATCCACGGCATTTCCCCAATCAGCGAGGCTAGTAACTCTATCAAGAAAGGAGATCAAGTTTGGCATGACTCCTTCGGCATGAATCCATGTTGTCACCTGTTAATTAATGAATTCCTATCAGTGCTCACAGACCTGCTGTTTGGTCTTCTACTCAAGGACCTTGCCCAGCACTGATGTCAAGCTCATAGGCCTGTAGTTTCCCAGGTCCTGCTTCTTTTCATTTTTGAAAATAGGAACAACGTTAGTCCTCCGCCAGTCTTCTGGGACATTGCCTGTTCTCCAGGACTTCTCCAAGATGACAGAGCATGGTTCTGCAATCACCTCAGTTAGTTCTTCCAACAATTTACAGTGTCATTCATCTGGCCCTGGAAACTTTAAATCATTTAGGCTGGCGAGGACTTTCCTCACTCGCTCTGTGCTTGAGCTTCAGTTCCCTTCCCCCCCAGCGGCACAGCAAAAGCCACCTGATGGTGTGTTTACCCTCTGAGAGAAAAGAGGTACAAAACAGGGGCTGATGTCAGCCCTATAAGGTAGATCAGACTAAGAAACAGACCCCATAGGGACCTAAAGCTATGTTTATTAGAACAGCCACAGTAGCAGAATCTTGCAAGTCCGAATGTGCTTCCCTTCCTCCCTTTTTCATCTTTGCATGAATCTTCATGTGAATTGTGAGGGGGAGCCGTCCAAGACATTTTCGTAAAACTCTTTCCTGGCCTGGGCTTAAGCCTTGCTTCTCCGATCGTTGCCTTGGTAATGGCCCCTCTATCCATCAAAGCCATCTTCTATACTTCCTATACAGGTAGTCCTCGCTTAGCAACCTGGCAACTCCGTCACTAAGCGCCGCAGTCGCTAAGCGAAATATCACAGGACCGCAACAGGCTTACGACCTCGCAACTTCGGTAGTTAAGTGAAACACCGTGGTTGTTAAGCAAAGCCGCACACGACCACAGCTTGCGATTTTACTTCTGTCTTCTCTATTCACTCTGCTTGTTGCACACCAGTTGCGAAGCATGCGAGTTTTGCTTATATAAATGGTAGGCTTCCAGCACTGTGTTCCACTTGTGTGTATCATCCCATCATGTTTCATTAATATGGGACGCGGTGGTGCAGGGCTTAATGACGCTGGAGTTTGCCGGTCAGAAATGGTCGGCACTCTGGTGGTTCGGGCCCGGCTCCGCAGAACGGGGTGAGCTCCCATCCCTTATCCCAGCTTCTGCTCACCCAGCAGTTCGAAAGCAATTCCATCTGCGAGTAGATAAATGGGGACTCCCGTCTAGATGGGAGGAACTGGCGGTGCTGCGCGGGGGAGCAAAATACCGGTGCTGGACCGAACTCCGAATGCAGCCGGCACGAGCGACGATCGATGCGAGCGGCGAGAAAGATCCACGGAGGAGGAAAAAGCCCGGATGACCCCCTAACGACCACTGCTGGTCACATAGTGTAATATGTAGATTTGTAATTGTAAGAATTGTTAGTCACTGTTAGCATTATATATACTTCGTGAGCCGCCCAGAGTTCCCCATTGGGGGGAGATGGGCGGAGAATAAATCGAATATATAAATAAAGAAAAATTTTTAAAAATTAATAGCTGTGACGTCATATTTACGTCCCTGTGCTAGGATTTCCAGAACAACTGTTCTTGTTCATTTCCCATACTTTGTGCACTGGTATAAAGGCACCCTAGTCTAGCACTCCTTACCAGCCTGACTCTTGCACTTCCCTGCCCGTTTCTTTCCCTGCGTCCCACCCTTCTTTTTCTGGCTGTATGACCACCTTCCCCATCCTCAGTTGTCAACTGTATACTCAACTCCAGTGTTTTACTATGCTCCCCCGTTTGAACCAGTTTAAAGCTCTCTTGCTGAGCATGGCAGGGCACCTGATAGAATCATTTAGCCCATGCAATGTCTTTAGGGGAGCAGGGTAATCATTTCATCTTGTTCTTCCCAGGGATACTTTCTGCCATGTCTGGCTACAATCAATTTTGCATTTTTCAAGGTGTAAGAGCTGAGCGTATGACAGAAGTTTAAGATTCTGTCACCTTCTAATTTTCCAGCCCTTACTCCATCTCGTGATGTTGCAAATGTGTTCCCCTCTGAAAAGAACTGTATGCAGGAACTGAACATACAAATAGGAAGGACCAGACTCTCCACCAGTGAAGTTGAAAACAGAGTTGGACTACATTTAAATGGATCCATCTGTTAGATGTCTGATGACTGGGTGCTCCTCTATAAGGGTTGAATAGCTGGTAGACTCTTTGAAGAGAACTGCCAAGCCTTATCGCTAAAACCACCTCCATTTGGCTCAAGTGATGTCTCAATCTGAACCAATTTCTAATTGATCCCTGATCGCTCTAATGAATCTCAGGAGGTCATATCTTCTACAGTTAGTGAGCACAATGTCACAGAGCAGTTCTGATCTTCAGAGGAACTCTGTATCTGCTGTAGGTCAGAAGTGTGCAACCTTTTGGAGAACAGTGCCATTTTTGGTATGATTTTCAGAAGCAGAAGCATGGGGCAGCAATATGGCTCAGGGTTGGGTATCTTGGAGATTGTCCTTCCCATGTAAATTCGATCCAACTGGCCCCTGCTGAAGCCCCCCTCCTAACTAGGAGGTACCACAGAAGTGTTTTCAGTAGCAGCCCCCCTCCCTGGAACAGCTCACCATCAACCCCACCCAGGGAAAAATGGCCTCCCACTTTTATGGTTTTGACCTGGTTTTGTAGAAGGCCACTGGGGATAAAACAGCTACAGCAAGATCTGTGCCAAATATCGTTATTTTAATGGTTTATGGTGTTATGATTTTCATAGCATTGGTTTATATTTCAATTTAATTTGTATACTACCTAAAACCATTGGAGTGAGGCGGTTAACATTCTAAAAAATAAATTTATTATATAAATGAATATCATCCACCCACTAAGTTTTACACACACACACACAACACACACCAAAGAAACAGGGCCTTTAGAGTGTTTAGTTTCTTTCACTTTGTAAGACTGTACAAAATGAGTAGAAATTCCACCACTACATCTTTGGTAATGTTGGGATCTGAACCTGATGAGTCACTTGCAACTCTCTCATGCTATGCAATTTTATTAAACCTATTTTAGCAAGTCACCAAGAATCAGCTATACATATACTTCATGCACACTGTAAAATCTTCTTAAAATTGTATGATTTTCATCAGTCATTCTAAACTGTGTTGGAGGGACTGTAATCCAATTGATACATATTACCTACTCTGGTGGTAATGACCATTACATGCTTTGGTGAAAAAACTGGAATGGGAATTGGAGAAGTTACCAGCTCTCAATTTTTATTCTTTTCATCCAAACACAATGTTGGAAAGAAATTACGTCAAAGGCTTAGGACTGTCTGTCCATCTGCAGGACAACTCTTGAAAAACTCAATGGAATGGGACCAGATTTGGTCTATGGGGAGAAACCAGCAAAAGAAAGATCACCTTTGAAAATGGGCCAGAATATCCATCTCGTGATATTTAATCCCAAGGGGAGATCTCAGAAGGGAAGTCCTTCCAGAAGCTTTTTGATGGTGGATTCTGAGCAGATGCACGGCGTGTCACAGAAAGGAAGCATGGCAGCACTAGCGTATTCTCCAGCACATGCAGCAACCATGGACGCTAAAAAACACTACTGAGGAATTCGAAATAATTTCTTAAGCACGTGGAGAATAAGGTAAAAATACAGAAGCTACTTTTCAGGAGAAGAAAACTTTAGCACTGCTTTAGAGAAACTTCTTCAGGAATGCTTTACCAGCACCAAACATCACATAATCATTGCTTCTTATAAATAGCCTAATGGTTCTGCCTCTTCCTGGAACCGATGGTGTGGGAATGGCCTTCTCTGCCCCCTAGTAGGTCAGTTATGGGTGATCTTCGGCTGCTAACCAATAGAGAGCTTTAACTCGGGCCCTTCAGTAGCCCTGGACTGGCTCTCTTCTAGCGAGAGTGGAGCCCAGAATTAGGATGGGGAAGCACCTCCCTTGTCCTGGAGCTTCCCTGGTTGGAATACCTTCTGGAGAAGCTACCTAGGTGAGTCTGAAGAGGTAGGGAATCTCCTTCCCCTGCTTTTCAGAGCAGGTCTGTAATGTCTGAATTGGATGTCATCTCAGGTCAGCCCTTCGAGATAGATCTGATCAAGGAAGAGGCACTGCAGGGATTTCACAAATGCTACTTTGCAGTTGTAGGGTACATTGATAGAAAGCTTAAAAGCCTTAAGAACAACCAGATCAAGGCAGAGCTGCTCTGAGTCACTTTCTCACACCTTCTACTTTCCCAGGGCTAAGCAGCCATTTTGCTCTCCCTCCTCCTTCTCAAGGCCAGAGCTAAATTCCTCTACATCACAAGACTATTTCTTCCTACAGCTACTTGTATCCTTTTTTCTTTTTTTTTGCAATTTTGCCAAAAGGTGTTATTGTTTTGCATGATCAAGAGCGCTAAGCTAACATTCTTTTTCTAAAACGTATGGGATTCAATACGCTGTGAATAGGTAAGCTGAGAATAACCCTGTTTGTTCATACTCCAATTCTGCAAAGTGGAAAGGAAGTTTCAAGGAATATGTTTTGCCCAAAGTCACCCTGCCTCAACTGCAAACCCTAACTTGGAAACTTCATCTCTCCAGTTCAATTCCAAGGCTTTATTCGGAAGGCAAAGTTGCTTTATGGATTTGTAAGATCAATGTATCAATATGAGAAAGTACATCACATGGCTTGCATACTGGCCAAAAAGATCCCTGTGTCAAAAAAGGGAGACACTTTTCACCAAAAAGTTTTGACTGTTGTAAAATAATGGATTTAAGTTATTGAAATTGGGCTCTGTGAAAGCATTTAGAATTGGTAACCCCTTCAGGTTGAAAGAAGCTGATGGGGAGGCTTTCATGCAGCCATTCAGCGAGTTCAGCATTCTTTCCTCATTTTCATAATTACATACATTTTCATACTTAAAAGTTTTCCGTGTGCGTCGCAATCATTAAAACCCCATGCAGTTCAGTGCAAATTAGGCGAGTGCACGGTCATTATAATATGTTCCCTTTGATGCTCTTGCAGTGATTATTAGTTCACAAGTTTAACTTGGTTTGTGCTGGTTCCCAGGGCAGAAAAGCCTTCTGCTAGGCTCACTTCTGTCCCTCATCCTGGAAATATCTGGGTTTGGCTGGGCTCATTCACTCCACTTGCGAAGCCATAAACCAGCCTTTCCCTTTATGGACTTAAGGGCACTGGGGCACCTGTTCCGCTAACCCAGTGGCATCTCTTGGAGCCCGACATGAAATAATTTTCATTTTTTCTTTAAAAAAAATAATGAAATGGCCAAAATCTCACACAATGACAGATCTCATGAAATTCTGGTGTTCCCACAGGAAAGCTTGCCAAATTATACACACAAACATCCAGATCTCCTTTCAGATGTAAATTACCAAAATCTTGCCAAGTTTAGTAATCACCTGAGAGTTGGGCCATTTTTACATATTACTTTCTTCTGGCAGCCCCATCAGAGCAGCACCTTCAGTGCTCTAGTGCAGGGTCCCTCAACCTCAGCAACTTTAAGATGGGTGGACTTCAATTCCCAGAATTCCCCAGCCAGCCATGCACTAGTGGATGACTAATTGCCACAGACCAGAGGTTAGGAGTTATTAAGAGCTCTGCAGTTCTTCTAATTTGAAGGCCAAAAGATGTTTTAGGGTAGGCATGGACACGTACGTCACACTTCTCTGCAACTCTTTAAAGCAGCTGCGTCATTTTCCAGGACTTTGCACAGCACCAAGTTCTAGAACCTGGTGCATAAACCATGGTCTACCACCACAGCAGCTCAATTCACATGCAACATACTAAGGGGAAACCAAAAACGATACTATGGCGTAGCATGATGCGTGAACGCAGTCTGTGTTCCATACCTGGGTATTACGCAGAAAAATAAGACTAGTCACAAACATGGCAGCTACCTTTTTTCCCTGAAATGATACATCAGTTGATGTATCTCACTCTTCCCTAAGACACAGAAGCACGATTGTAGACTGGCTGTAGACCTATTCACACTTCTATGCACTTATTTTGGAACAAATAGGAACTTCATGGGCTTCGTTCAGGTACCTGCTTCAGTCTTTCCAAAATGAATGCGCTTACCTCTGGCTAGTCAAACCTGAATGGGCGTGCGGGCTCCTGACCCATTTACACTGGCAGCGATGCCGGATTGGCTAGAATCAGTGGCGTTAGGAAGAAAGGGTTGCTCTGTTTTGTGTTGTGTCAATGACACGGAAGCACCTTATGCTCAAGCAATTAAGAGGGCCAGAAGATTTCTTTGTATGTTTGACGTTTCTGAGACCCTTTCAGGGAACTCCCTATCTGCACAGACAAGGCTGATGCAGTCCTCTCTGATCTTGACGTCCAGCGTGCTCCGTTCCAAGGCTCCACATGAACCTTTGCTGGGGGGGGGGGGTAGGAGCAGGGAGAAGGCCGGATGGCGCATTCCTGTCCCTGCTTTGAAATGCATCAATAACCATTTGCTAACTTCTCCGAGAGAGAAGAGAGGCTTTTTGCTCCGGAAATGGATGGGCTTTGTGGCTGTCTGCGGAATTCCTGGCAGAAACCTAACTTGGGAACTGGCTTTGGACCAAGCAATCTGAAGTGCTGGTGGAAGCAGGAACCAATAGGGTTCGATGGTGCATTTCACAGGGGACGAGCGAGCTCTGCCTTCCTGCTTCAGAAGCCGGCCGTGAATGCACCTTTGAGGCACGCCAAGACCTTCAAAGGCCACAGTGTTCCAACAGTGTGCGTGGGAGCAGGCTTTTAAACTTCAGGCAGATGATGTTTTATTTAAGCACAAAGACCCAAGATTCCAGCTCATTTCGGAGATATCCTTCAATGGGGGGGCGGGGAGAAGAATGCCAGTGCTTTTGCGTTTTCCCCTGGCACGAATCCGTTTCCCCTCATCCCTCCTTGCAGATTTAATTGTGTGCTATGCCCGTCGTGTCTTCTTTGCAGGAACGCTGCCCGATTCTCCAAGACCAAGACGGCTTTTTAATTTCATGTTAGGATCATGGCTGGAAACAAATTTATCAGCCAAAGCAGAGTAAACAATGTTTCCGGCCTCTCTTTTGTTATTAATATTCTCGCTGCCTTTTGTTCATCTCCCAGGAGCCTGAATAAGAGGGGAGGAGAGTGAAAACATCCACCGCGTTCGGCTAGAAAGCTCTATCACCCAAAGATGTTTTCTGCAAGAGAAGGGCCTCTTTCCTGCTGGTACAAAACTGGGTTTAAAATACACACAGACTTGCAGCTTTCAATTATTGGAAAAAGGGAAAAGCTCACCTTTGTAGTTGAAAAGGGTTGCTTTCTATTAAATGCTACAAATATAGGACACCCTTAATTCCAAAGGCCTCAGGGTCTGGTCAACACGGATCATACAAATTTAGATAAAAACCACAGATAACGAATGGCCCACAGACCATATAGGAGGCAAGTTGATTAAATCACTGAATTGAAACTAGGTAGCAAATTAAATTCAAAGCACTGGACTGACTTAGAAGCCTGTGAATTGATTCAGATAACCTCTGCCTATGTACATATTTATCCCCCTCAAACAGATGTGGCTGTCCAAATCGGATCAAGCTGAATTTCTAAATCAAAGCAGAAGTCCAAACCGAATATAAATTGGCCCCACGATTCAACTCAGGTTTGGCCTGAAGGAGACACTGTTGGAGACTTCTCTCTTCCGATGGGTTTTGAGTGGAGCAAATGAGCTCAGTGTTGTGCACCATCCTTACAGTGATGCTGAGGGATCAATTAACTAAGAGGTGTTTTGTTCAAGTGTTCCAGGCTCAGTCACCACCCAGTCCCAGCTACGGGTTTCTACCTTCAGGTGACCCCACAGCCTTGGACAATCCCAAAAGGAAGGTGTGGTCAACAAAAAGGAGTCCAGGAAAGATGAGACTTGTTTGTTGCCGGATAGAGTGGGCACGCTCCATGCCCCTTCCCCTGAACATTGCCTTCTTGCAGGACCTGCCTGCAA
This sequence comes from Python bivittatus, assembly GCF_059951505.1. Lineage (NCBI taxonomy): Eukaryota > Metazoa > Chordata > Lepidosauria > Squamata > Pythonidae > Python > Python bivittatus. Next base: position 2,646,661 of record NW_028277070.1, on the reverse strand, counting down.
GTGCCGTTTCCGTGGTGGCCCCTACCCTGTGGAGCACCCTTCCGCAGCAATCTGGCAGGCCCCACCATTTCAGCCTTGAAATGATTTATGCTTGAAGCATAAAGACCTGGTTCTTCCCCAGGCACTGAGCGGGAATGAGACGGGATCCTATGGATGGTTTGTTGGGGGCATCCCAGGAGAACAGCCGAGGCGCCAGGTTTTTCAGTTTTATTTTTATGAGTTTTGGTTTTTTTTTACTGTTCTGTAGTTTTACTGTTGTTATGAGCCACCCAGAACTGTGCTCGAAGATAGGTGGCCATGCAAAGCTGTCAATTAAATAAATAAATAAAGATTTGTTTTGTGAGCAACAAAGAGAGAAACCTTTTTGGTTGCTCCTTTTAATAATTCAGTTCCTGAACCCATCTTCCATGTCCCAGCAGACCACTGAGAAAATATTGGCTTTGCAGTCAGACATATCCTTCAATTTCTCATGTAAAGAGATGCTTTTGCAAAGCTCCCAACTTCAAAAAAGCAAGAAAAAGTAGCTGGGTCAGCTGCTAGATGAACTGAGGGATCCAGAGAAAATGGCCTGTGACAAACCCAATCCCAGAGATATATAGGAGGCCCTCCTGGATGGCTTTCTACCCTTCATACATTTAAACAAATTAACACATACACATTAATCTTGGCTTTCACCTATGCTCCCCACATCTCTTCCCACCTGGCCAGATGCCAATGCCCCATCTCTTTTCTATTCACGTTTATTGGGAATATTTGCTGTTGGCAATGGGGATCAAGGAACCTGAAAAGGGAGTTCTTACTGGTGGATCTAACCTAATGTCTCAATTGAATTTCCAGTCTTTACTGAGCTGGTTCAAACACAGTACCAGGACATTATGTGCTTTGTTTGGGGGTTTTATGTGATCTGTGAACCCAGCAATTTTAGTTTATAAAATAGTGGTATATAAATCATATAAGGTCTGATTCAAATCGTTGATTTGATGAGTTGTATTGATGTGATTAGAACCCCTAACTCACTTTGATGTGTTGAACCTGTCATTTTGATAAAAGAAAAGTTGTACGCATACAACATTTAATCAAATTAATTCAATGTCACAACTCAGCCGGGGGGGGCAGATTCTAGAATTCCAGATGTGCAACTGATTGCTCAAGGAGGAGAGGTTTTGAAACCTTCTCCTCCATAAGAAATGTATTTGTCTTTAAGGTGCCAACATTTCCACTGGCAAACCGCAGATTCTAGTTCAACCATTGATTTTCCACATTTTTCCCAGTGGACAGAAATTAACAAGGTGTGGAAGGCAGATTCCAAAACAATGAAGAAACACAACTTGGGGAGTACAGATGGCTTTAAAAACAAATGAGACAAGTTTATGGGATTGCCTATCAGCAGCTGTTAAGCATCCAGGACTGGTAGCTGGTGCATCTGTTGAGCGACTGAGCCTTTCTGAATCTGACACCACTTGGGACTGCAACTCTTGCAATTCTTCATCACTCTCACTGAAGTCTGGGGAAGTACAGTCCACATCTGTAGACTCCAGGTTGGGAAAGGCTGAAGTCCTGAATGGTGGGGGCAGATGAGAAGAACCAGCTATGCTTATCTTGCATGATCTCATGGAAATACAAGCAAGGGAAACTTTACTAGCACATTGTAGCTCTTTAAACAGATCTAACAGAGCAAGACTTTCTGAACTAACTTACTTTCCAGTTCTCTGCCCAATTAGTGGCTGGGAAATTAAGTGGACAATTTCTCCAAATCTCCCTGAGGACAAGAGATGTTCTCCTATTGTTTCTCAAGATCAGGTCTCTCCTTTAGCAAGAAGAGTAAAACCCCTACTGAAGAAGTCCACAGAAGGGGTTCCTTCATGGTATTTCCTTGGGATTAAATGGAAATGTGGGAAATCAGGGAGGCTGAAGACCATGGAGACAGGACATTCACATATGCCCCGTGATTGCTTCCTCATGAAAGAAGTGTGTGAACTCCACAGATGAACCCATAAGAATTTCATCAATGTTCTTTTCTTCTTCGAAATAATTTCTAAAGTGAATTTTCTTTCATCAGGTGGAGGGAAAACAGGGAGGGAAGACATGCAGAAAAATTTCTCTGCTCTGCAGTAGTGCGTTTGCAGCTAACATCTGGTGAAGGCATATTCTTAGTGCTTACTGTTCTGGGTTCCTATCCTGTAAAACTGAGCCCGGGTCATGCTGTGGTAGACTCACACAGCAAACCCAAAGAGTTCAAGGGCTCACCATGGAGGAACTGGGGCAACTCACACGCTTCTGACAAGCGCAGCTCTTGTACAGCTGCTGTTTACTTAAAATGAATAAACTCAGCAAAGGCACAGGCTGCAGGAATGACTTGAAGATTGAAATTGATCTCACTTGGCCCAGCCATCAGATGAAAGGCAGCAGTCCTGCTGGAATGGAGCACTGCACATTTTAAAAGCAGTGCGGCCTCAAGATCTTAAGGACAGAAAGGGGAATGTTTCACACATTATCTAAAATATCTGGAGATCTAAAAGGGCAGATCCTGAATGTACCATACATTCATCAAAGAGACAGGACTGGCTGAAGCTGCAGTTGGCTGTTCTCCAGGTGTGTTGGATTACACCCTCCAAAATCCATGGCCAATATAGGAAGAAGGAAAGAAGGCTAGATTCATCATGGAGGAGGTGGTGGTGAAGGGGCTTAAACAGAGCCTGGATAGTCATGGAAATGCTGTAGTAATGAGCCCTTGCACTAGGCACGGGTGGACTAAATGACCTCTACAGTCCTATCCAGCTCTTACAATCTACTATCCTTTTTATCAGCTTCTAAGCAAACAGAATGGGAATGCTATTAATTTAGTTGACTTCTACTCTGTCTTTCATTCTGGGCCTCAAGGCAGCATACATGGCACTCCCTCTTCCATTTCTTTCCTGCAACAGAAACCTGGTGAGGTAGGTTGGACTGAGACAGTGACTGGCCCAAAGTCCCCCAAGGAGCTTCCATGGTGGAGGTCAGTGTAGTCCCCCCACTCCTAGTCCAACTCTTTATCCACCACAGCACGTTCATTCTCTTATTTTAAAATCCATAGACAACCTTCTTACAGCAGTGACGGCACCTACTCCACATTGGCTGATCTTGAATATGCTAAACAAGGATGGACCTGGTGGATCCCAGGATGGAACCACTAGGAAGGCTCAACTCTAAGCTGGGAAGTAAAAACAGACTAACCAACCAACCCAGAAGGCGGGAATGGCAAAACACTTCCCTGCTGTTCAGGAAAACCATAAGGGCACGTCCACATTGTCACCAAGGCTGAGCCCCACTTGACTTTCTGATACCATTACACGGCCCAACCTGGTTCCCACCATGGCCCAGAAACTGCTATTACGCATAACATATTGTGAAAGCAAAATGTTTTATTTACTTGAGCCAAAGCCCTACAAATCTCAATGGATTTATTCTTGAATAGACATAAATAGGTTTGCATGTAGACTTCATTTGCATGGGTAAGCTCTCCAACAATGAACAGAAATGCAAATGCATTTTACCTTCCGGAAACCTGAAGGTGTTTCGAGTGTCTAGGGAACTGGGGACAAGGAATATCTTTCTGCCAGAATAAAGCATCCACTGAGACTTCTGAAGGTGGAGAGGCAAATGGGCACATGGTTCCATTAGTAAAGTCAATATGCAGATTGACTCTGAATGAAATATAAGGGAAGAAATTTGGGAACTCTTATATCTTCTGGTCCATCTATATCTCCAGAGGAAAAGTACCTTCTAACAGTGGTCAAGTAGAGGAGGCTTTTGCTTGTAATGTGATTAATATACAATTTATTTGCATCCAACCACAAAGCATTCTATATCTGCAATTGCCATGCATTTATGAGTTAAAAAAAGAGGTGACGAGTGGGAATAAAGACAGAATAGGATGTGCAAAAATGGCTGCAAGCAGGGATGAGGTTGTGTATGTGCCATATCTTACTGACACTGATTTGTAATTCCAACCTGATATAATTTTTACTTCCATCAATTCTTTGCATAAATTCTAAAAACAGTTAACCATTTTTACTGGCTTAGACAAGGACCTCTGCATTCCACGCACGGCTGAAACTTCAAACGTCCTTGTTGCTAGAACCAGCTTATGTAAGAACAATGTGTGTGTGTGTGTGTGTATACACACACAGAGAGAGACACAGACACACACCACTTACACTCTCTAGATGTGTCGCACTGTAAGTGCTGGGACTTGCTAGAGTGATGGCATGAGATAGCTCTGGGAATATAATTACAAACGCGGCTTTGGCAGTCTCCGTAAAAATATGACTTGTTGGGATTAAGGTCACCATGTTGTAAGAAAGTCAAGTGTGGAAAGGGAACAACTGCTCGCCTGGCTTTGTGTCAATCAACTTCAATGGGCCAAAAAAAGAAATCGATTTTCCATTTCATCAAGCTGCTAGAACCGATTCCTCTGACTCCTGTCTCTTTGCTAATTGTGCAGGCTTCGTATCAGTAATTGCTGATCAGAACATGGAATGTCCAGCAAAGTATTGTGGTGTGGCACACGAGACTGGCTGAGGGGTGGCAATAAAGAAGCCAGCATGAATTCTCCACCTCGCCTCAACACAGTAGCAAGCGCGAGGAAACCATCTCGTGTGTATCCTGGGAGGCTACAGTTGAGCACAGCTAACAGCCAGCCACAGCAACTTCCTTTTCACCAAGGCCAACTGGCAAGTGTGTGGGAGGAATGAAGCACACAGGTCTGTGGTACATGTTCATGGATACACACTTATGGGTGTGCACAACATCTGTGACTTTGAGCACAATGGAGCACCTTGCAACAATGATTAGCCAGGGCAAGTTGTTGGTGACAGAAGCAGGCTTTCTCTTTGGTGGTGCTTGTCCTGTGGATTTATTCCCCACACTAGTAGAGGTTTATTCTTTTGTCATCTAACTCGAAGAAAGAGATTTTGCTTCCAAATTTACTTTCAAAGAAGACAATTTGATGAGAATTCCCCCAGGGAGAGAAGGAAGTTAGTCACAAGGCGGCCAAAGGAGGAGGTTAGTGTCCTGCCTTTCATTCTACCATCCTTCCTTCATCCATCTACAGCCTCCCTGGCTTCTTTTCCTTCCATTCAAACAAAAGGCTGTCAGGAGAAGAGTCCTTCCTGGAGGCTGTTTCAGACTGGGAGGTGGAGCAGCCAGGAAGGCTGCAGAGGGGTCGAAAGAAGTGGAAGAGGAAATCCTCTCCCCAGCCTCCCCACCCTTCCATTCAGTCCCAAGGGGGGATCATTAAACAACGACGACTCTTTGTCTTGGGTTGTTTCAGTAGTAGTGCTCCTGTCCCCTCCTGTCACCAAAAGCAAGAGGGAATCCTGCTTCTAACGATCATTGGAGAATTCTCCACAGATCTGGTGGAGAGTTTTTAGGTTGTTCAAATGTCACTTGTACCCAGTTATTGATTCAGGGAAGGAAGGAGGGAAGGATCCAGAATACAGTTCTTTCATTTTTTCATCTCCTTGGGAAGCTGAATTCTGATCAATTCTAACTGCTGCACTTTTTTCCATATCTCAGTCATGCTGACATAAACGTGTCGATAAAGCAGCCAGTATGCTCAAAAACACCGCAGGAGTCATACTTCCACTGTCTGTATTTCTTTCAGCATTCCTCATGGTTTTCTTTGGGCAAACCTTCACTGAGATGACACATTAGTTGGAAACGGAGGGCAGAAGGGATCCTGGGTCTCTTCCCAGCCAAAGCCCCAGATCTCCCCGCCATGCGGTGAATCAAGGCCACCTCTCCCTCTGGGTCCAGAATGGCAAGTACTGTCCCTCTGCTTCTTGCAATAAATAGACAGCTCTTAATTATTCATCGGTTAGTATGCAAAGCAAAGGATGCTGTTGAGGCTTGGAAGAGTGGAGGGAGGAATCGCATGGCACGTGGCTCTCCCTCCCTGCCCGTTACTTAAATAAATATTTAACAGGAGACAAACAGCATGCATTTTTGAAAATATCCTCTTGTAACTTATTATGCACACGTACACACACCCTGTGCTTTTCCCCTTGCTGTCTAGGAAGGCAGGTCTCTGCCTGGGGTCAGCAGAACAGAAAATCCCATGGGGGAGCCTGCAGCCAACGCTCTCCGCATGCCATCTCTCCACCAGAACTCGCTCATACCCATAACTGACCAGCCAACTGATCTGCCAAGGGTTGCCACGAACATTTCCAATTCACAGCTTTGCACAGAGCCCGTCGGAGGCAGGAAAGGTAAATCAACATTTACATTTCAATTCAGCCAGTGCTTTGCCACCCACCCAACAACGGTGTGGCTGAGTTGTCAGCAAAGACAGTTTGCAAAGACTGGAAACAAATAATCTCAACGCTTCTGCTTGTGAATATTCTCTGGAGGAGCTGAAGGCTAAAATGTATTCTACATGTTCCCAGGTATTTTACCTCAGCACTTGCTATACAACATGCAACTTCATTTGGACATGTGTATTATGGGACTGTAGGCACATAATGCTCCTTGGAACACCACCTGAGAATGCTACAGCACCTGAGGGACTGCAGCGTGCGCCAGCAACCTCAAAAGCCACCATCATACTCGACTGACTGTCACTCTTATTTATTTATTTATGAGCAACGCCAACTCCAAGAAAACTCTGGGAGGCTCACAATTTAAAACAAGCAATATGGAAAATACACAATACAATATCAGTAAACAAGATACAATCCATCCAAACAACACAATCTATGGACAGTACACTCTTGACAGACATGCTAGTGAAGGAAAGACTACAGATATAAGTCTCACGCGCCCCGTTTCACCAATGTGGGTACCTTCTAGATGGGCAAGTTCAACCCCCCCAATGCTCCAGCTAGCAGAACCATTGGAGGAATGGGTTGGGGAAAGCTTTCCAAGGCCCATCCTTTCTGGGGTTAGGGTTAGGGTGGGCCTTGGAAAGCTTTCCCCAACCCATTCGTGGCAGCCACGAGCTGTGGGTGTTCCATTTTATCCACCTCTGGGGTAAGGTATAGTTTTGGTCACCACATTTGCAAAAACAGGGTGGGGAAAGGGCAGAAGCGTCTGAGAAAGCATGGAGCTTCCTTACAAGAAAAGACTGGAACATCTGGGAGCTTAGAAAGAAGGCAACTAAAGGGGGCATGCCTCTGATGTATAAAATCAGGTGTGGCACAGAGAAAGGGGAAATGTTTCTCCCCCTCTCCAAATTCTAAGTTCAGGGGTCAGCCATGACAGGGTTCCTCAACCTCAGCAACTTTAAGATGGGTGGACTTCAACTCCCAGAATTCTCCAGCCAGCATGTCTGAAGTCCACCCATCATAAAGTTGATGAGGTTGAGGAACCCTGAGCCATGAAACTAATTTTAAGGAGATTTAGGGCAGACCGAAGAAAGCAGTTCTGCATGCAGCCCGTCATTAACCTTTGGCATCACAAGAGGCAGGGATTGCCCCTCAGTCAGATGGCTTTAAAAGCAAATGGGCTATCAATCTTCAAGACTCCATGCTTCCTCCAAATTGGAGGCCACCAAATCCCTACAGCAGGAGAACAATGGTGGGAAAGGTTGAAAGCACCCAGGAGGCGTATGGTTGGTCACTGGGCGAAACAAAATGTTAGACTTTGACGGCCCTTGGCCTGATCGAGCAGGACTGCTCCTAGGTTCTTCTGTTGTTTACAACCGCTTGGGAAATTTCTGGGTTGTTTTCTGGCCAAGCACGTTTGCGCTTAGAAGTCCATGCGTCGACCTAAAAGCGTGACTCTCATTCCCAACATACAGGAGGACAGGATCTGCTCAATTAATTTGTAATTTATTTAAATAAACAATGTTTCCTTTCTCTACCAAATGGAAATGGCACAGAACTCAACTGGGCCTGTTAAGTTAAAATCTCACCGTATTTGAAAAAGCGCATGAAAAAGGGGAGGGAGTATTTGACCACTGAAATGCAATGGTACTTAGCATTTCACATTTAAGGGCTGGCTTGTAATAGTGAGAGAGTATGATGGCTGAAATATAACAGCACATAGAAGATTATTACTAGACTGTTGCTGTTAATAGCAGAGTTAGCCTTTGAGAGTAACTGATAGCTGAGATAGTCAAGATTAGCCAACATGTCAAAAGCACCAAAGACACCCGAATACAAGTCCAAATACAAGCGTTCTCCATTTTTTTAAATATCTGCACCATCGTTTATAAGGTAAGTTCTCCCACCAGCCAAAAACGAATATTCTATTTCCTTCTTCCTTCCATGTTTCTATTTTAACTCGAAGGGGAAAAAAATCTGATTCGAAATTTCAGGCTAAGCTCAAAAATTATGAGGCACGTTGGCAATGCTGTATTCTTTAAGTTTCACCACCAAATCTTGGAACCCAGAATTCTGCAGAGAAGGCAGTTGTGAAAAATCAAATGAAAGCAGAGGTAAAGCAAGGCTGGGACTGTCAATCCCTTGTAAAAAGTGACATATAGCTCCCCAGATCCATATAAGCTGCAAAAGGAATTTATTCTGCTGTAAAAAAGAAATGTTACAGGACTTGGCAAATGGCATACATGGGAGCTGCCAGCCTGCAGCTACGTAGATGATTTTTTGCAAACTATTGGTTTCAGCTACCCCACACACACGCACACACACACGTGCACACTCTTCTCTATCCATCTTCATGGTCATCTTCAGCCAACAAGTAAGAATCAATGTGTAAAAAAGTTGCCTGGTAATGTTTGAAAAGCCCTCTTTGCCGATTAAACCCTGATCAATTCCTAATATGCTCCCAACAGCTTAGCAGCCCTGGGAGCGAAGAGTCACGTCTTTTCTTTTCTTCCCCCTCTAAGGTTACAAAATCTCTTTATAGTTTTGGTGTTATTTTTGCTTTCATTTTCCAGAATTGAGCTGACGGTAAAGTCACATATAAATCTGATAAAGAGAAGAAAGAGTCTGTGCTGTTCAACACTTTATCGATAACTTGGATGAGGGAGCAGAAGAGACACTTATCAAGTTGCAGATGACACAAAGCTTGGGAACGGTGGCTGAGACGTCAGATGAAACCAAACGGATCCAAAGAGATCTAGGCAGACCTGAGCAGTGGACTCAATGGTTATGATGGAGCTGAACCAGGAGAAATATAACGTTCTGCATCTAGCTAAGAAAAATCTGATACACAAGTCTAGGACGGGGCAGACTTGGCCTAGCAATAGTACATGTGAAAGGGACCTGGGAGTCCTTGTCAACCACGAATTAAACATGAGCTAGTAGCATGATACAGCTGCAAAAAGGGCAAATCTATCTATCTATCTATCTATCTATCTATCTATCTATCTATCTATCTATCTATCTATCTATCTCCATCCATCCATCCATCCATCCATCCATCCATCCATCCATCCAATTTATATCACTGCCCAACTCCCCCACAAGGAGAGTGCTATCTCGGGGTGCATTTACAGGAGCACAGACATAAGATCATAGGAAGGAATTTTTCTACTCTCCTCTGCCCTGGTCAGACCCCATCTGGAATCCAGGGTTCAGTTCTGGGCACCATCATTCAAACCTGGAGCAAGTTCTGAGGAGGATTACCAAGATGCTGAAGAGACTGGAGTCCAAGCCCTACGAGGAACAGTTAAAGGACACGCTTGGCCTACAGAAGAGACGACTGACAGCAGATTTTGTGAAGAGTTGCCACAAAGAAGACTAGTAGACTTATTCCCTGCTGCCCCAGAGGGTTAAAATTATAAGGAAGGAGGTTCAGACTACACATCAGGAGGAACTTTCTGACTGCACGAGTTGTCAGGTAGGAGAACAGTAATGGTGAGTTCTCCCTTGCTTGAAAGAGAGGCTGTGTGGTTTTTCTCTCAGGGATAGATCCAGTAGATCATGCCCTGAGCATAATTTTGGTGCAAATGAAAATTAGCCTCAGGCACTGGCAAAGAGGGGGAATCGAGTTCAGCCCCAGAAATTGCTTGGTAGCTTGACTGAACCTGATGGGAGAATTCTAGGATGAAAATACTCCGTTGTTGCTGCCAGGATGCAAAGTATGCTAGGGAACCTGTCAATCTTTCCTTGCAAGATGCAAGGGGAGCTAGAGTGGCCTGGGCAGTAAGGGGCTGGACCAGGACTGGCAAGACTCTAAAATTCTCCCTTGGCCTTGGAAGCTCACTGGGTGACTTGGGGCCAGGCCCAAACATTTTGTCCAGCCCACCCTACTCACAGGGCTGTTGTGAAAAAATTAAGGAGGAGCTGCTCCCCAAGGAAAGGCATGAGAGAAATCTTGCAAAGTAAATAAGCTGTCCTCTGCATCTTGAATGCTCAGTAGGTTTCTTCCCAGTGTATATAATAAATGTTCTCTTCTTTTCTAATGCATTAAAAATGACAGTTGCAGCTTCTAGAACAGTTCAGGGGCCCCACAGAGAGCTTTCAGGGCCCCCGCAGTCCTCAGTGTCGGGACACAGGCTCTGTTGGAGGTCCAGGTGTCTGCCTACATCCAAACGAGGAAGAGGCAACTCTTTTCAAAGGCCTGGAGAACGTTGTGCCCCTTGGACAGTGGCCGCAGGGGATGCTGAGAAAACAGAAGGCCTGGGGCACGGCAGGTCTCTGTTCAGAAGTATGCCCCCTTGTCCAGAAAATAAAATACAAAGGTACACTTGGGATGGTAAGGGGCATTCTGTGGAGCTGTGGAGGGCAACCTCACCAGTTTGTCTTTTGGAGAGGTGCCAGGACGGTGGTCTTAAAAAAAATCAAGACAGAGCCATGACCGTGGGATGAAAGCCCCATCCCCATGTTGTTATGCAGTCGTGGCATTAATTCCCACCCCCATCTTCTGGTAAATGGGTGCTTCATGGAAGCTATGATGTGATGGACTGGAATTATGAAGGCCAGGCTCAGGGAGATAAACATTTTCTTAGCTCGCCGGAGGAGTGTGGGAGTTACAAGAGGATGAGGCTGGCACCTCCCTGTGGCTGGCTGACTTGGGAGATGGGGTTTCAGTCTGGGAAGATTCTTGCTGGAGGTTGTAGCTAATAAACATAGCTGGACTGAATTTGCACTGTCTCTTGGAGTTCCTTGGGCTAGGCCTGACATCAATCTTCCCAGACTCAAACCCCAGTTCCCAAAGTCCTCCAGCCACAACGGTGTGAATTCCTCAGGGAGGTGCCAGTCTCATCTTCTTGTAGCTCCCACACTGTTCTGACAAGCTAAGAAAATATTTATCTCCCTGAGCCTGACCTTCATAATTCCATTCCATCACAATATTCACCACAGCAGCCTCTTTGTGAGAGTTCCCACCACTGGCTCACAAAACGACAAACTTGTCCTCTAGCCCCAAAAGTTTGAGCATCACACATCTCAAGATCTTCTTGCTTCGCTTTTTCGGCTGCAGCCCTCCTCTGCTCTGTTGTGGGAACCAAGGAGACCCTTCCAAGAAATGTTCCAATGAAATCACTTGGTGGGCTTCTTTTTTGAGAAGAAAAGAGGAACCTATATTTGACCTGTGCCCATCAGGACATTGCTATAGCCTTTGTGGGGCAGAAGCACATATGGCCGAGCGGCTCTCACTCCCCTAAGTTCATCCCATTCTCCTTCGGCTAAAGGTCAGCCGACTACAAAGACTCTCAATTAGATTGCCAAAGGCTGCAAAAATCCTGATGATCACAAGAGAGCAGCAAAAGTGTTCTGTGTTGCTTCACTGCCATCTAGCAATCCTCTAGATTTTTGTAACTCATATGCAGTAACCTTACCTTTTTTTTTTTTTAATCTATTTATTTAACACACCATTCACCATTTTCCTTAGGTATCTCCTGGAGCACGAGTGCTGAAAATCTTTTATCCACCTTCCACTGAATTTGCAACAACGCCTCTGGAAGCTGTAATGGCAACGGATTAAGAACGGTGAATCTTCTACCCCTGCTGACACTGTACCTTTCATAATAAATGGCTGCTAATAGAAACAAGGAAGAAAATGCAAAAGAGGGCAGCCTCCAGATAAGTCGTCCAACATTGGACAGCAGGTATCTCATATAATGGATTACTGAGGCCAGGGATTAAGGAATGCTCGCGTGTGAAGGTGTTTCTAAATCAACTGGGCTAATAGTAAATTCAATTCTCTACAAATCTACCCTGAGCTTTTCAGTCCTGCAGGGTCCATACCTCTGTGTATGTTGAGGCTATTCTATATATGTTTCAAAAGCTATTCTTCCCATGCATTATATCAAGGAAGACTTCTTCTATACGGCTTTGTATGAATGGAGAGCCTAGTGGTTGCATTACGAAAGACTGAAATGCATGCAATATTTCCAAAAATTACAACAAACAACTTTCAAACCATTCAGATCAAGTCAATCTAAATTTTCTGGAAGAAATCGCCACCCCTAATTTTGCATTAAGAAAAAAGGAAGGGCTTTCCTTTGCATCAACCCAAAGAAGACATTGTTCTTCTCTATTCTGCCTAGGTCAGACGCCAACTAGAATAGTGTGTCCAATGCTGGGCACCTCATTTTAGGAATGACACTGACAAACTGGAGGAGAGGAACCCAGATGATAAGGAGCCTGGAGGGAAAAAGTTATGAGGAACGGTGGGAAATATCAGGTAAATTTAGCCTGGACAAGAGAAGACTGTGGGGATGCACGATTGTGGTCTTCAGGTATCTGAAGGGCTAGCATTTAAAAGACAGGGAGGGTTGTGCAGAGTCGTTCCAGAAGACAGGACAAGAAACAAGGGGTTTAACAAAAAGGAGTAGATAGTGGGATTGGACGTTTTGAAAAGTTTGTAATGGTGGTGGCTCTTCTATAACGGAATTGACTCTAGGTGTTAGAGACAGCTATTTGTCTCTAAGCTATTTAGAGACAGGCGTTGCATCTCCAGGGTCCCTTCCACCCTTTGCATCCTATGATTTTATGAGTCCTTCAACCCAGTCTCCTTTTCCAGGAGATGTCTCTGAATCCCACAAGCAGCCAGGAGGACTACTGTCTGTTCCCATCATTTGTTCCCAATGACACTGAGTTTAGAGGTTATCTCTTGCCATTCTGAGAGGTCCATGACCTCCACGAACGCTGCTCGGGGCCAGTGTCTCGAAAGACGCCATTCTTTTCTGCAGCTGAGGCCATTCGCCAGAAATGGTCTCAAGTTATGGTACGCCTACAACACACCCTAACACATTCCACTGAAAGTAATCCACAGTAACTGCTGACAACTGTCCTCTGTTAGCAACTTCTGGCACAAGACTTGCAAATATGCCACAGCAGGGCACCTTTCCAAATTCTCCACCAAATATGTGGGCAGAAAAAATGAGTGGATGGTTGATCCAAATCTCTGCAATGGACGGATAAACTCTCCCACCACTTTTCAAGGGCAGGAGCTCCTGGAAGGCCCCTTAAGAGGACAGCCCCCAAACTGAGTGGAAACCTGGAGGAGGTTGCTGGGAAGGGAACAGAAAAGAACATGTTCTCTCTCTCTCTCTCTCTCTCTCTCACACACACACACACACACAAACACACACATGACAGTTGATAACTAATCAAGTGCAAGAAAACCATATGACCTATGATACGTTTTCCTTGGAAAGAAATATTCTTTCAAAACAAATTCTCTTAAATTGAGAGAGAACTCAGGAAAACCTGTAGAATTCCTCAGCCTTGTTCTAAAAAAAAAATTATTTTTTTGCTTGTCCTCCTCCAAGAGACCCCCGACCCTAGCCAGCTTTTCTTCCTACAGAAATAAAGCACAAAGCAAATGAGGGTTGGGGATGTTCCAAAGGAGACTCAAGTATTCCCAGCAAGACCAATGGTCACCTGACTGAGAAGCTTCCTACCGATTAAGACATCTGTTCTAAACATCATTCGCTCTTTTCCTTTCTTCCAAGCCAGCTCTCCATGTTTAGTGTGTAAGAAACTTCGGTTGTATAAATTGATGGGAAAAGTAGCAAACACACTTGCCCCCAGTTAAGAAGGGGTTGGATTAAAAACTCCGAGAGCCTCCAACCAGTGGCTCTTGTGGTGGGATTGCAACTGCTGTGGCTTTGCTCTGCTGGCTTGCAAGGATGAGCAGATTTCTCGCTCCTTCATCTTAACCGGAACTTTAATCCACTTACAGGATGAGAACTGAGTCTGCAACTTCACCAGCATGAATGAAAAATGTCCCCTTATGTTGGGCAAAAGGAGATCTTTCTTTATCCTTCTCCAATTTACAAATGGTGACGTGAAGAGCCAAAGGAAAAAGCAAGAGACTGAATTACTGTATCCTGAACCCCTCTGGCATCCCTTTGGGACAATCTGTCACCATTCCTTGCAAACATCCCTCTTCCCTGAATTGGGAATCCTCATTGACTATTTCCTTTCAATTGTCATCACTCTGCTTGGTAATGACCTCAGTCTACAGATCCCTCCTTGCCCATCTGCCCATCTCCTTGCAAGGGGGGTGAGCAGGCCCAGCCCAGAAACGTATTTGAGGGACCGCTTCTCCCCGATTACATCTGCCTGTCCCACCAGATCCAGCAGGGAGGGCATGCTGTGGGCCCCATCAACTAGGGAGTTTTGCTTGGCAGGTCCTAGGTGGCAGGACTTTTCTGCTGTGGACCCCGCTTTATGGAACATCCTTCCCCCCAAAGTGAGGCTGGCCTCATCCCTTTTAGCTTTCCAGAGGTCCCTCAAGACCTGATTGGGTCAACAGGCCTGGGGACTCCAGGGGAGTGACGAAATATTGATATGGCTCCTGTGTAATTAACACCTCCTCTTCGCCTAATTTCTTTTTTATTCTGTTTTTGTTCTGTGCCCTTCTATAATTTTAAAGTTTTAATATTAATAATATTAATATTAATTTGTATTGTTGTTGTGTTGTACACTGCCCAGTCAGTTGGTTGTGAGAGGGGCGATTATATAAATATGACAAATAAATACATAATTAAATAAAACAAACAGTGAGGCTACAGCTTATTCCAGAACCTGAAAATCTCTGTCTTGATTCATCTAACATTCTAAGCTAGGTTAAAACGGGGCTGTTTAGCATGTGGTGGGAACCCAACCATTTCTTAGCAATGGTTATTGCCTGAACTAGGCCATCCTAGTTAAGCTACCACATGGTTCATTTGTTTGGACATTTTATGAACAGACCAAGTGTTTTGTCCACCTGGTTGAGGATTTTGCACAGTACAGGTAGTCCTCAACTTACAACCACAACTGGGACCAGAACTTCCATCGCTAAGCAATGCAGTCATTAAGTGAGTTGCGCCTAATTTTACAACCTTTTTTGCTGTGATTGTTAAATGAATCACCACAGTCATTAAGTGAATCACAGGGTCGTTAAGTGAATCCAGCTTCCTCCATTGACTTTGCCTATTGGAAGCCCCCGGGAAGGTCACAAATGGTGATCATGGGACCTAAGTGCAAGGACCAGTCGTAAGTCACTTTTTTCAGCACCGCTGTAATTTTGAACGGTCATTAAACGAATGGTCGTAAGTTGAGGACTACCTGTAGGGGAATCCTACCAATAAAGTCAACATTTCTAAGCAGGTTAGACATTGATGAGGCCCAATCTCACTTGAGGGTCTCAAATTGCCCCACTTCCAAGTTTTAACAATAATTTAATATTAATCTTTTAATCAGAATGTACAGAGACAGGGAACAAAAATAATTTATAAAAAAAGGAAATCAACAGTAAAATGCTTTTTGATCTATGCAATCGCTGAGGGTTTCTTCATATATAGGTTCACTTGGAGAATTGTAGGATCATCCCTACAACACTGATATTCTTAGGTCATGATGGTAATCCAAGTAACGAAAAGCAATATATTTAATTTTATTGTGTGTAGCTAAACAAAGGACAGTTTACTCCTCTAATCTGCAGACTAGGAATAGGACACATTGAACAAAAAACTCTGTTTCCTACCTTCAGAGAGCAATGTTGGAATACAGAAATCCTCCCTCACCCTTCAGACCATGATATGGGATCTAGGGACATGTTAATTTGGTCCCTCCTAACACGATGTTTATTGTTATTTTATTTATTTAAAAGGCTTGCATTATAAAATCCCAAAATTTATAATAATTGTAAAAAATCACATTACGGAAATGAAAACAATCCATTAAGGAGACAGGGAGAGGAAGCAACTGGGGAAAGTCAGTATAAAAAACATGCCTTTTTAAACCTTGCAGAATATACAGCAGACTTGGGGACTGCCTTACTGCAGAGCCCACAGGAAAGGACCCCCAAGTCTCATGAATGGAGAAGTCTTTGAGATGTGGCCACTGTGTGAGCCGTGACTGTCACCAGGGTCATGGAAGCTGAGACTAACCAAAGGAGTGACGGGACTTGAATCTTCTAAATCAGTGTTGTCCAAACTTGGCCACTTTAGGATGAGTGGACTTCAACTCCCAGAATTCCCCAGCCAGCATGGCTGGCTGGGGAATTCTGGGAGTTGAAGTCCACTCATCTTAAAGTGGCCAAGTTTGGACAACACTGTTCTAAATATTGGCCTCTCTGAACCAAGTTTCTAGTTCAAACAGCCTAAAGACGTCTGTTCCTGATCGTCACCCACAAACTAGAGATGTCAGAGTCTTTCTTAAGTGAAATGGAGAGGCACACACATGGAATCTACCCCAGGACAAACCAACATGCCATTTCTAGAGTCGTATCCCTCTGCAGTGGGGGCAAATGAGGAAATGCACATCCCCACATTGCAGCAGTTCGCATGAGACATGGTTTGCAACTCAAGTATGAAAGGCCGTAATGCATTTTTCATCAGGTTGACGCCATTGTGGTTAGGAATGGATGGAGGCATCCAGGGAGGTGGAGGGAGCAAAATAAGCCAAGATGGTAGCTACAAGTGTGTGGCTGAAGCCCCACCCTTTTTACACAAGCCGGGCGTGCGCTGCATGTAAAAAGGGGGGGGTAGGGCTTCGATTGTGCAGTTGCCGCTGCCACCTTGTCCTTTTTTGACCTACCCATCAAGGAGGCCCATCTAGGAAATGAAGCAGATTTACACAGAAGCGTCACACGCACCTTGTCTTGACTGACTCCCACTCAGGGGTTAATTTCTTTTCTGCTGGAAAAAGTGGGGAAAATTTCAGTATATGGAAAAAAAATAGGGATAAAGATGAGTCTCTGTCTGTTCCCGCTGAGAAAAAGAACAATAGCAGTAATTACTCTAGAGCAGGATCTGTTAAATGAATGCATTAGATTTTTTTTTTCCTTTTGGTAAGTGAGAACACTTGTTCTGTAAGCTCACGCTTGCATTACAATATCTTCTTCCCTTTTTGTACTTTTGAACTATGGTGAACTTAAGCGAGGGCTGCTCCCTTGAACGCCATGTCCTGGCTATTAGATTTGCCAACTTAATCCCAATCCTGAACATTAAAAATGTAAAGAGATGAACTGTTTTGCCCAGGGAGGAAAAAACATGTGTGCATGCCAAAACAGATGATGTCGACGAACCATGAAGGGGAAGCCATTTCACCAGGAAAGGACCAGAAGTGGGGTTTCCAGAGAAGGTATGAACTTCAGGGCTAAACTGGACCTAAAGGAAGTACAGCCAATGCAGGCAAAGTGGAGCCAGCAGAAGGGTCTGTGGAAGTGGACTGGCCCTACCGTGGCGGTGAGTTTGGTCTCCCTTTCTGCTAAGCCACACTGGGTGTGTGTTTGTGTGTGTGTGTGTGTGTGTAGGATCTCTAAGTTCTCTAAGAACCATATTGTAGAAGTAGCACGGAATCGAGCCGGTCACACACAGGGTTAAACTAAAAACTGTGGAAATACTTCATCCCAACAGTTGGACCCCCTTGGCAGGCTTAGTCACGAAGAAGCAAAGTTCATTACAGAACCCCCTGCCAAGACCTGGCAGCAGGGCACCCCCTCCCAAACGCCGAATGGCCCAGCCAGCGCGGCCTGCCCAGCAGGGAAGGGGCTAACAGTGCAAGGCAGAAAATGACTGGGAAGTTATTCCGTATTCCCAGAATTGCTATTTTTGCTCCAAAGCATGTGGCAATATGCGGCTAGAATCCTAAGTAAAGAGAACCAACTGGCTTAATGCCCAACGAAGTTACATGTGCTGTAGGAACAGGATCATGCTGCTATGTTAACCTGATTTTAAGGGTTTAACCTGTTACGCAAACCCCATCCCTCCCTTAAAAAGATACTACATCTGCCATAAAAATGATGCCCTTGCTACAAACTTCCAAGAAACGACTGGCTGGAATCCTTCCTTTTTTTTGCCCTAAAGTCAAATCCTTTACCAAATCTTTTACACTGATAGAAAGGGTGTACAAAAAAAAGGGGGGGGGACTTTAAAATGAACTAAATCACCTTCCTGGAAATTACACCAAAGAGGTTTTAATTTGCTTTTTGATCTGTTGCCTGAAAGACTCCCTGTATCAGAGGACGTCTTTTCATCATTTATTCACCAGCAAGTGCATTTGGAAGTCTGTCTGAAGTCTTTCCAGAGAGAAGGGTGCTGCTCAGTGAGAGAATTATTTTTGTTGGAAGTGGGAGGAACCAGAAGAGCCAAAGCAGCAGAGCTGTGCAGAAAATGCTCCAAAAATGGCTTTCAGCTGAAATCACTTTTTTCAAATATTACAGTGGTCCCTCCTGTAAAGCAGACCTTCTCTAGATTAATCTGTTTCCCAAAAGATAAATATTCAGCTGTCTGCTTTTTCATCTTTAAGATCATATTCAAATTCTACTTGCCTTTTTTCAAAGATCCAATTATCTTTCTAGCATGACTACCAAGCTGTGTGGTGTACGTGTGTGTAATTGTTTTCAACAATGCAATGTACAACTTTAAATTGGTAAATTGATTGAACCAACTGAAACTGTTTTCCTTGACTGAAAGTTCAATGAGGTTTTTTTTCCGCCATCCAGTTGCCTCCAAATAGCGGGGAGCACTGGAATATCTGAAGGACACGTGTTGGTGAAGTCTCATGTAGGAGTTTCTGGACTGACCAAACAAAGCCAATGATTTTTGCCAATAATATGTCTTCCAATCTCCTGAAAGTTTTCTTCCTGGGGTGCACAGGAGTGCTGGCATAGCTGGTTGGCAAGTTGGGTCCCTCCTGGGGTACAACCAATTCCCCCCACACCTGGCAGGAATTGATTGTGTCACAGTTGAAGCTTTGTGTCAGTACTCTATGTTAAGTCTAGCCCCAAAGGTCACCATGATGGGCAAGCCACAGAGAAAGAGGAATTTGTAGCATAGCCAGCCCTATTTTTAGAACAAGACATGTTTGGACCAGTGCCACTTAAGTGTTGGCCCAGGCTCCATTCCCTCATTATAATGGAGACTTAAATCTGCCCAATTTAATCTGCAGATTTTAAAAGTAACGTCAACCTTGAGCTTGTTTTCAGATGCTGAGAGCTGAGCTGAACAGAGTTCCCAGCTGCCTTGGCAGGACCAGCGTAGAAGGGGAACTGTCCATTAGCACCAGAGCGAGCAAAGTTAGGGCTTATGGCTGCATTCAAGAAGCTGAGAGATGAGAAAGGGAATGAAACCCAAAGCAGTAGTAGTCTTGCACCCCAAAAGGTAGCCGAAACTTGAATGAGATGATAAATATCATTGGCTGGTTGGTGATGTCATAGAATCATGCAATCCAACAGCTGGAAGGGACTTCATAAAGCATCACGTCTGACCTTCTGCTTGATGCAGAAGCTGCTAAAACATTTTGGAGATGGCTATCCAACTTCTGTTTGAAGACCACCACTGAAGAGCACAGCTCCAACCCTTTGGTTCTGGTCCTGGCAGAATGCCCGTCACCGCACTCCCCACACCGGCATTTTCCATGTATACAAATAGTCACAATTTTGTATAGTGTCTGTGACAACCCCAGACGTAACCAAAAAGCCAGTGAATCTGCAAAGCATTTCAAACATCTGCAAAATGCTTTAAAAAGCCAACTGGTTTGCTTTAGTGCTTCCAAGCAGGTCCCACTTTGCCAGGGTGAGTCAGTTGGAGCTTCATCCATTGAAAGCGCTCCCTCAAAGATTTGCACAACCCTAGCATGGAAGCCTTCAAGTAGGGTCAAGTCAAGTCATCCTTGGTGGGGCTCATTCTAGTTTCTTGCCAATGTCTCTCTGACTACTGTTTCTGTCTGAAGCTTCTTAAAGATCAAGCAAGGAGTTTTATTTGGCACTGGACATGCATACTCACCAAGCAATTGCATCAACCAATTGGCCATTAAAACCATGCACGTTTTGAAAATAATTCAGAAGCAGCGCTTTTGACCTTGTATAAATACAGTGTCTCCCTACTATTCATTAAAGCAGCCTGACTTTTGCACAAAGAATCCATTTGTTAAAGTTAATACAGCTCTGAAAGCAGCCACACCTTTATTCAGGCTTGTGCGGAAGTCCACAAAAGCTGGGCTGCTTTAACAAACAGTAAAGGGGACACAGGACAGTGGTTGCACACCTGATCTGGTTTTCTTGTCGGAGCAGTGGCAATGTGATCTGGAGTTGGGGGAGCTCTCTGTGGCTCCCCTGTGATGGTCAGATAATGCCCTGGTTACCATGAGATTCTTTGGCACTGACCCCTGCTTGGGGATCCCATGGAAACAGGAAGCCTGTAAGATGGTTGTATTGTGTTTAGGATGTTGGTCTGTTCTCCTGCAGTCTTGGTTATATTTATGCTTAATTGTTTTTAATGGTTGGCTGTACTTAAATGTTTGTTTTGTTGTACACCACCCAGAGTCACGTTTGTGAGACAGGCAGCTATATACATTTGCAAAATAAATAAAATTGGTTAAATAAAATAAAAAGAGATGCTACGCTCACATTCACAGAAGGTCCAAAATATTTTTTCTCAAATATTTGTGAAGCAGCCCTACAGGCGTTCCCCATTCTAGAGGTGACCCAAGACTTCCAAGCACAGCCTTGTGAAAGGCTGAGTTAGTCTAAATGCGATCAAGCAGTGATCCCTAGAAGACAACAAGAACAGTTCCTTGATCCTTAGGCCTCCTCCTTTCTACTCCAAAGAGAAGATCAGATCAAGAGTGAGTCCTACTAAATGAGAATGCCCAGACATCCAGTGCGATAGACCCTTGTCCTGAGCTACCTCCAGTGGGGTGATTCCAACATGTGACGAGTCCTCCTCCAGCATCAACCCTGTAAGGCAAGGAAGGAGTCTGTTGGACTGCAGGGAGGGCCCTAAACCATTAGAATCCAGGCGTTATCATGTGCCAGTTCAAAAGTAGAAGATTGTGGTATGGGACATCTCAGTATAGCAAGCCTAGGACCATTTATAATTATTACTTATAATCTCCAACTAAATAACAGCAAAGGGGAAAAACACACGCACCTCTACTGACAGGGAAATTCCATGTCAAAAACTGAAACCCAAAAGGGAGGAAGGGAATAGACAGGGGAATTTTATATCAACAAATTATTCTAAAAATATTGCTTTAAAGTCGTCTTCTTTGTGCCTTTCTCAAAAAAAGATAACATACAGTAATGCTCGTTTTGACAAACACAGAGGAGCAACCCACTGCCATAAATTAGGTGCAGATTAATCCTCCTGGTTTCTATAATAATTCTCTTGGCCATCCCTTGTGTACAAAAGCCAAGCAGTTCTTGATGTTTTCATAGATGCTAATACTGGGGATATAGCCAAAAAGAAAGTCTAAGAATGCAACAAATGTTCCAACGTGGTGTAAATAATCCTGTGGATTTCAATCAAACATAGGAATTCTAGAACAAGCTGAGACTATATCAATTAATGTTTGAATTCCTGAACTGCGCCTCCACCATCAAGGTCATAGCAGTAAATCCTTATTCATCTTCCTCTAGATACATGAAATAAAACTGTTTGTTAAGTTAAGTTAACTTTCTAAGCATAAAGGAACCCTGCACTAAATCAACCTTGAGATAAAGTCAGGGCTGTTCTTGCATCTTCACATATCACCGCCGCCACCACCACCGCCACCATCTATCAGCATTATCTCCCTACAGTATTCAAAATCCTTCACTGATGGGAGGGAGAGACAGACTTGCAATGAGGATCCCTGCAGGAAAATATCTCCATCTTAGCTCCATCAGCTTGGACAAACAATGCAAATTAAGGCAAGCCATCATTGCCAGCTTTTGATAGAAAGGAAAATGTGTCGATTTCCTACTGAAAGCTCTCCCACTGGCAACACAAAAGCTGGTTTATTAATCAGCCACAAAGAAACCAAGCTTGATTCACTGGCTAATGGGACCAGAGGCAACTCTAGTGCAGTGGGTCCTCCCCAGAAATGGCACCGCATTATTCAGACAGAGGATGAGAAAGAACTGGCTGTGATATCTTAAACCATAAAGTCAAGGAATGCATGAATCTTACACGGAGGTATCTCACAGGTCACTGAGACCAACTTCCTGCTCACGACAGAAATTCACTGAGCTCTCCCTAACAGGTAGCCAGCCATTTATTTATTATTTATTACTGCCAGACTCCAAAGACTTGTAATGGACTTTTCAGAGCTTGGAAAAGAGGATGATGGTTTGCAAAACAGAAGTAGTTCAGAATGTCTGCCCGTTATTGCTTTATTAGGAAAGCGGGCAGCCACTGCGTTAACAGGTTCTCAGAAAGATCAAGGATCTTTAGAGATGAACGAAGTGCTAAAGTAAATGTACTCCGTTACTAAGCTTCTGCAACCTAACCTCCTCTTTCCCTTTCAAAACTATAAGAATTGAACTTCCTTGGTGGTAAAAACATAAGACAATCCAAGAGTAAAAAAATATAATATTAATTCAATACCACAATTATTGCAGTCATCAGATGGTGACAACCAAGACAGGTAATCTCAACTTACAAAGGCACTTCAGAATAATTCTTCCTTGACTGTCTTATGGAAGGAAGCCAGAGTAGTTGCTGACTTAAGATCTGGGGGGGGGACAGTTCTAAATAGTGGTCACCACCAAAAAGCACTGTCCCCAAGCCTCCATACCCTCACCTCTCTTGGAATGGGAACCCTTAACTTTCCCATACGAACTGAGCACATTGAATAGGTCAGTTCTACCTGGAGAAGGCAGTTCTGCAAATACCTAAGAGCCAAGACATTCAGAGCTTCAATGCTGAAACCATCACTTTAAACGGTGCCCAGAGGTTTAATAGCCACCACTGTAGTGCCCACAATATAGGTGTGGAAAGTCCACCATTGCTCTAACTTCTTCCACTGCTTAACAAGAAAGTCCTCCTAATATTCACCCTGAATCTGCTTTTTTAAGAAAATCAACTCACTGGACCTTCTTCTGCAGACCAACTAGTTATCTGTGCACCATTATCATATGTGCCCTTGGTCTTCTCTTTTGCAAGCTAAGCACACCCAGTTCCAGGCCCCCAAGCATGTCCACATCACCATCAACTTGAGCTTTGGAGCAGTTCAGACATCTAGTTCACTCTTTGGGGCATGACTGTGCCATCACAGCACAGAGATGTACTTTGCCAGCAGGCAAATAGATTCTCCAGCATTTTTCCAGCCTCTTCCCATTCAGTTTTGGAAAAGATCATTTGCTTCTGAAACCTCTTTCGGGGAGAAGAAAAATCCAGTGAAATTATCATAGGCAGAGCATGTGATAAGGCAGCCAAGGAATGCCTCTTGCTATTGTCTGCAGCCTTCCTGGCTTCTCACCTTCCATACAACCCCAAAGGGAGACCTCAGTGGGGAAGCTTGTCCAGACTGGGACGTAGGGGTAGACTGGGAGGCTGCTGAGGGACAGGAAGATGTGCACCTGCTCTCTACAGCCATCAGCAGCCTCCCTAGCTGCCCACCTTTCCATCCCAAAGGGGAGGAACTTCTCACTTTAGACTCTTTGGTAAGCCTAGACAGCCAGGGAGGCTGCTGAAAGATGGAAAGATAGGTAAAGGAAAAAGCAGCAGATACACCTCCAGCTGTAAAATGGACTCAGAAACTTGTCCCCAAGAAACTAGAAAGAACATCTAAAGCAACTGGAGGACAAGGGTTTTTTTTAAAGAAAGATGCCTTCTTTTCAGAAGTTAACAGACAAATTATTTTTAGATGGAGCTGCTTCTGACTTCAACTCAGGACAAGATGCCAGGAAACAATCTGCTCTTCCACAACGTATTAGGACAGGGAGCAGAAGAGGCGGGATATTTCTGTGATGCCCAGAGGAAGCCCCCACCTCTGCCCATCAAGGCATCAGGAAAGGCAACATTATCCATTACAAATTCATGCGACCCCGTTTCCTAGCTGCAACTCTTTCAGAATCGTATCCCGTGTCTTCCATTCCTCTTCATCTGTCTGCTGCTTGCCAGCTGCAGAGAAATAAAGAGGTTCTGACAAACGGAGCCCCTGAACTCCCGTTCCCCTCCAAGCCGTTGCCTTTTGGTTCACCCTGGGCTGCTCTCCCAAAGCTCTGATTTCTGCACAGCCCCCCTCGCCCCCCCCCCCCCCCGCAGAGTGACAGAAACAAGCATTCCTCCAAACCGATACTTGGCTTTGCAGAAAGCAAGTGAGCCGACGACTGGACATTCAAGGTGTTCTCCCCGGCATTTAATATAGTTTATATTTACAGCGTAATGACTTTTCAGCCTCACTAACTTCCATTTCAACGAAGAGACTTCTACTGTATTGCCTTCAGCTTAAGTGCTAACTACAGCTTCACACTGATAAATATTTTAGGACTGTGGAACTTTAAGCTCCGCTGGAATCAAGCCGGCCAGCTGCAACTCCTGCTGAGAGAGAGAGAAAATGGCTTGGTTTGTGCAATCATTCTTGCTCCTTTTCAAAATGCTCAGCACATTGCAAGGGTCAACGTCTGGCGTGGGAGCAGCGACTGGACGTGGTTGCCTAGTCAGGTAGAGTTCCCAAGAGCCTACATCTACCTTCCTGCTTACAAAATTATTTACCCCTCTGCTAGCATGATGTAGGAGAAATAGCCAAAGTTCTTGCTTTCACTTGGGGAGGCTCCAAACAAGAGAGCTGTGAAAATCTGCCCTGATTTGATTTGAATTGCAGATTCAAGATTCAAAGAAGATATCGTTCAATTCGAGTTTCAAGGGCAAAGTGATTTGATTCCAGCTTATTTGAGATGCAAGATTTGATTTGAAGAAACAAACGTGTCCATTGCTATCATGGGGAAGCATCAAAATGCCTGCAACGGCTTTACATTTTGGAAGAACTGCATGAAAACTGCAGAGATAGTACAATCTCTAGAGGGCATTAGCCCTGCCAAGTTTCAGCTGGATATCTGCAAGGGTTTTATTGCAATAAGCATTTGAAGCATTCCCCCTGCGCCTCTTTTAAGGCCGAAGTGCCAGGGAGGCACAACGGATAGCCAGCAGCCTCCAAATTACCCAGCTGTGCTGAACCAGTGTGGCGAGTGGCCTCTCCCCCCTTAAAAAACCAGGCCTTGCAAAAGATGGTCAAAAAATCCTCCTTCCTCTTGTTTCTCTGGAGCGTCAGAACACCGAAGGACGGTCCCTGCCCTGCCCTGCCCTGCCCGGTGGGGGTCCAGCTTGGCTGCCCCTGCTCGCTGGCTTTTCGGGGGGGGGCAGAGGACTGGCAGAGCAGGTTGGCGAGCCCAGCCCCTCCTGGGTGGAGCCTCTCCCCCAGCCTCAAAGTGGGCAAGTGGGGCAAATCGTGGCTTCTTCTGGGCAGGGCTCGGCTGGGCCCACCGCAGAGCTGACAGTGTCTCTATTGCTAGTCAGCTAGCAAAGGCAGCAGGATGGCTGGCACAAGAAGGCAGCCCACTGAGAAAGAGCACTTTGAATGGTCCTCCGAAGCCTACTGGCAACCAATTCAGCCCCCACGACATATGGGTAACCCTCTTGAAATGTCTCCTATCATGAGGTAGTCCCCAGCTGACATTTGTCGGTAGTCTTTAAGGACAGCCCCAAGCAGAGTGTGTTGCAGTTAATACCAGCACACAGAGGTAGTCTACTGACTGAGAGAAGGGGTGGCTACCTCTTTCACGGGGTATGAATATGGCCACACAACCAGTAAGGTTTGCTAGATGAGTCTTGGAATGTGGTCTTTGGTGAAACATGGAAAGATGTGTTTTTGCTGCAATATTGATTCCTCGTTTGGGGGATTTCAGTGTGTGAGCTTCTGAAACCTAGTTGGTCTCTTGTCTGGTCATCCTGATTTGTAGATGACAAATTGTTGGGCAATCACAGCCTGTGGGGGGAGAAAGGATATAGGCGGGTGAGAGATCCTTGCGTTCAAAGACAAGGGGGCAAGGACAGTCAATTGTGGCCCACACGCGTGGGATGAATAAATCAGCATTGAAGGGAAGGAACCCAAGTGAGCTATCTTAAACTGGGCTGCCTGGTTTGTAAAGAGACTGGAGACAAAATATTTCAACTCTTTAAAGGAACGAATGCCAAGAATGTCACTGTACCTTTACTTGTACATTGTGGAGAAATCCTTGTTTATGAGATGGGGTGGGGAGGGAGGGCCCAAAGTTGCACTTGCTTCCTACACCATCGTCTTGCAAAAGGAACGCATGCAAAAACTGAATATGGGGGTGCGCCTGATCCCCTTACAACCTGCAGCAAACAATGAATCCCACTCATTACAAGAGAGATTTGGCGTTCATTGGAGTTTGCATGAGGTAGCCTCATAGAGGATTTTCTTGGTAGCCTCACAGAGGATCATTTCATGGAGTACTCCCCAGGTACATAAAGGCTTTTATTATAACTGCTTTGATTCAGCCTGAAAACAATCAAGGTCACATTTGAGAAAAGAAAAGAATAATGCCACTCGGTGCCTGCATAAGCAAGGGAAGACCCAGTGAAAATAGCTGACAGTAGAACTAATTAAAATAGCAGGATCTGGATCTATCAGGTGAGGAGACCCAGCATGATTGAGCATTAATACATTTCCTTAATTCTCCTTGCCAAAAGCTAAAACAGCCTCAAAAAGCAGAGACAGGCTCTCTGTGCCTAGAGGCAGCCACGTCCTTCCCACTCGCTTCTCCCACTGCTGCCGTCTCTGCTAAATCTTCACTGGGCCCCCCGCGATCCCTTTGAAGATCGGCCCTACAATTTCTCGAAGCAGAGTTTGCCACAGCTTTTGATTCCGTCCTTTCTTCCACCCATTCAAATCACTTCTCCCTATTCTCTAACCCCGATAAAACGCTGCCCCAAAAGAATCCCGATGTGATTAGAAGTTGCTGGAGCGCATGGAGTTGTACAAAGTGATGACAGGTGGAATAATGTGAAGGGGCCGAAAGAGTTGTAGCATCCTGCTTACGGGAGAGGCGCGCCACCCGAAATGCGGGCATTTGAAACCAAAACCGCCAAACAGAGCCAACGGCCTAACACCATTTAGTATTTCTAACTGAGAAGTTCAGACTGAAAGGACTGTGCACATAAACCTAACCTTCTCTCTGAGTTAAGCACCACGGCCCACAATACGAGGGTGAACAAAATCTCTCTTTCGTAGAACCATCGAGTTGAAGGGGGCCACCGAGGCCCTCACTGGTCTACAGTCTCCCTTTGGCCAGCTCTACGGCCGGTATTTTCATCAGCCTTCTTCAGCGTTATGGCTCCAATCTCGATGCACTGGACCGCAACTTCTGTTATGCCCAGCTAGGCAGAAGACACAGCGAGTGAAGTAAACCTCCTCAAGGAGAGCCCGTTCAGTCCTGCTTGCTACCCAGGCCTCCTTTGCAAACCACTGTCCATCTCTTCATGGAGGCAAGGAGTCCAGAAGACCAAAGGCAGACTATTGCAATATGGGAAAGGCTAGTCATGCAAGAGTTTAACGGCAGTCTGTTTTAAACATTTTTTTTTGAACTTGCAGAAAGCCCAAACCCTCAAACTAACCTAATGTTAGTTATGAATATGGATGTTTAAAAAAAACAGAACCAAAACCCTCTAGGAACTGTGCTGAAATAAAACTGGACTTTGCTGTTGGGTGAATGCCAACATTAAACAAAGTCCACTAGCACTTTGCACGTCTTTCCCCAATGAAATATATACAATAAAAGCTCTTGGGCATTTCAATTTAAGACTTCTAAATAAAGAGGAGATGAAGAGAAAGCATTACATACTATGAGACATTAAGCCTGTCCATGCTAACAATTCACAGCATCATCTAGCTATCACTGCTGTGATATAAACACTGTCCACATTAATGATATATTATCAAAGCAATGGTTAGATTATGTTATAAATCACTGAGGTGGCGAGCCTCATTGTAATGGAAATGGTTGCAATATTTTATACAATTCAAAAAAAAACCTGAGAAAAAGCCTCCATATCAAAATACTGCCCTAGTGCTGGGAGCGTAAGAGTAGACAGAGTGTTGAGTGAATTCCACATTGCGGTCATGAATATATCCCATTTAGTGGAATAAGCTTTGGCTAACACAAAACACCCTTGCATGCATGTTAATTCAGAACTGAGTTACACTGTACTCAGTGGCTCTTTCTCCTACATAAATATCAATAAGATTATGATTTTAAACTTGCTTACGTTGGAATTCGTGTTCTTTTTTCAGGAGCGCAATTTTGCACCAGATACAGAGTTGGGGAGAAGTTCCATATTCAAGAAAGTTTCTGAACTTGGAGAACTGAGGGTGGAGAATGGGTCGGGGAGCTTCCCTCCCCTCCTCCCTCTGCTCCCTGCCCCGCTGTTTTCCTATGGAAGAGAGCAAAGCCTTTGTCAACTCATCCATTACAGCAACTTGACTCTTCCTCATCTTGATTTCCTTTCTTTTCCTGCGAGCAAGATTGCCAAGGTTGCAAAATTACCCTTCTTCTAGTCCTTTTGCGTGATCACACGCAGAAAGTGACAAAAGGAACCCGCAGAGCTAAAAGAGCCAGAATGGTCTTTGGGGGGGGGGGGGGGATGACAAAAAACGCTGCGCTCCAAATGACTGGCGATGCCGGAGTGCAAGAGATGCTGGCAGGAATGGGTATCGAGAGCAGCCAAGCGGCAATTTGATTGCCCCGGACTGAAGAGAAGCATCCAAGTTGGAAATGCCTCCTCTGGACTCCTCTTAACTCAGAAAGCTTCAGCCCAGGTTAGAAATGGGCCATTCAAAGGGTAATTGGCATCTGCCACCTAAGCCTACTACCCAGGGGTTAAGCTAGGAAAGGGCTTGATGAATAACAAGGAACCAAAGCCTCAGGAGACCCACTCTAAGACAGCAGGTGAGTGAAAAACAAGCAACTCGGGAGCTAGGGCAGTTCAAGAAGTTGAAAGCAAAGTTGGAGACATGGTTGCCGCTCCAACCCAAAAGTCTGGCTTCAAGGTAGCCAGCTGGATGAAAGGTGGGCAGACGTCTACCAGTCCATTCTGAAAACATTTCACCAAAAGCCACGTGAACTCCCCCTAAGTATCTGCTAGGCATTGAAAACAATTCACATTTCACCTTGGTTCCTCCCTCTTTCGCCCAGTTCCTGCCCAAAATGTCAAATTCTGAGCTGAAGCTCCAGCACTTGCCATTCATCCCTTCCCTGCCTCTGCCTGCAACCGACATGAGTGGAGGCAGTGAAGTATGGCTTAGAGAAGGTTGTCCAGCAGCTGTCCAAGGTGCCGGGGTCCCACTGTCGCCTAGTGCAGTGTTGTCCAAACTTGGCCACTTTAAGATGAGTGGACTTCAACTACCAGAATTCCCCAGCCAGCCATGCTGGCTGGGGAATTCTGGGAGTTGAAGTCCACTCATCTTAAAGTGGCCAAGTTTGGACAACACTGGCCTAGTGCAACAGCTTGCAAAAAGCTCCATGGCTCGCCAGCACCAGCAGGGCACTTCATGGTCAGGACTGGCGATTTCCTATCAGAACACAGCATCTCAATCTTTGGGAAATGGAGTTGATGCTGAGTTTGGGAATTCAGGGTAGGCACATGAAAACTATGCTGATATGAAAATAACCAGCTCCAGACAATCCAGAGCAGGAGGAAGCAGCAGGGGACACCTCTCTGGGCATCCTCCCCCATCCCAAGGTCAACGCTTCATCTGAGCATTGTATGCTTTTATATCCGATATACTTAATTTAAAAGAAATGGGAAAGCATAAAGCATAACAGACACATAGAGATTAACAGCCTCTACATACTATTCAAAAGAGACAAAAGACCAGAAGATCGCCTCACCAGCATTCAATTACCAGCAATCATCTCCAGCAATCATCACCCAGATAAGCAAAGGTCACCACCAGGCACACAATCAAGCAGCAGACACATGCCAATCAAAGAACTCCCAGAGGAGCAAAACGAAATCCCCACCCTTACCAGCACTGGCAAGGCATGCCATCCCATTATAGCACTGAAGATGTTACCTAGCTGGGTAACGAAACGTTTGCAAGAAAAGAACCAAACTCAGAGAACCCCAAGGACTCCACAAAGCACAATCTTCTAGCATCATTTTGCTTTGAAATAATGCACAGATAAGTCTCACAGATGCCTCTTGAGCTACCGAACAACCTGGCTGGGCTGGCAACTCTTTGGGGCTGGTGGGGAGCACAGCAGGGGCCATGAGAGGAGGATTTGGCCTATGCATAAATAGGCTGCTGGGACAGATATGGCCCAAATGACCTTTTTTCCAGAAGCCCAGAAGTTCCCCCCTTACCTTATTGTTCCCCCCTTTCCTTTTTTTCCTAGGACGGATGCGGGCACCCATCATTTTGATTTTCTAAGGACGCCAGTGACGTCTGCATGCAGGAGATGGTGATGGTGGAGGCTGGTTTTCCCTTTGAAATTCACCACCACTGCTGCTTTAAGATGCCAGAAGGCTATGGATTTAGATGTCACACTAAGCCATAATATATTTTGCGTGGTTTTGATTTAGCACAACGTATGAACCCAGCCAATGTGGTTTATAAGCCATCGCTTATGACAGGGGACACTTAACTTCCATTTGCTCAAAACAGAAGGTGTGTCTGTTTTGATTTTATTTTTTTTATCGTTACTTTTTATTTTTCCTGTCATCGCCATAGGGGTGTTTTTAGGCCATCGGTTTTTTTAAAAACCTGCAACTTTATTTTTCATCAGTAGGGGGAGCTGCGGCACTGAAACAGTGCTGTAGCGCCACCTGCTGGTGGGAAAAATGCTTCAATTCTTTGTTTTTGGAACAGAATGTGGCTAAAACAACAGAACTGGCATCGGGAACCATAAAAAAGGAAGAGCTCGGGAATTCTGGGAGTTGAAGTCCACCCATCTTAAAGTTGCTGAGGTTGAGGAACCCTGCTCTAGAGCTTTACAGTCCAGAAACAGTAACCCTAGTTTCAGCCACCTGCTATCCATGGGTTTTATTTTTTGCAGTCCTGGCTTATGCTTTACTGTTATGGTTAGCACTCTGTATAAAGCCACAGTGAAAACAAAGCATGTCTTAGCTCAATGTTATTCCATCTCCAGAATGACCAAGTTAAAAACTCTAAGGCTGTGTTTGGATGACACACTAAGCCCTGAACCATATTTCATTGAATAAATCTGTTAGCTAAACGCACACATCAGAGTAAGTCATGACCCGTGGTTTATAGTCCATGATGGCTTGTCTCATGCAATGGACAGACATGATATATTTTGTGTGGACCCAGCCAAGTGCCTTGTAACTCAGGCTTGCCAGAGCTAATCTGAGTTGACAAAGGGGTCAACTGAGTGCCTGAGTTGCAAATACCGCTATGGGAAGGAGTCAGACCTTCCAGCAGGCATCTAAACAGGGTCTTAGCTGGTGGTGGAAGGGAAGGAATCTAGCAGAGGACCGAAGAAGAGCTGCAACCAAATAGGTATTCTTGACCATACAGCTCCAGTCTGAAATTAGTTTGCATATGGGCAGTTTCATTTGCAACCAATTTTCTTTGGTATCTCAAGAATCTGGGAAGTTCACCTTTACAAGTACAAATGCTGTTTCTAGCTAGTTTCACTGACAGGAAGAAAAAAAATGTTTTTTCAAACAAAAGCAACACGCAGCATTTCAAACTGGGCCAGAGAAATCAGCCTTAAAATGCCACAGTACGTCAACGCTGGGACACCTCCTGTGTGCCGAAGGTTGCTCCAGAACCAGGTGGCTTGCCAACTTTCACCCTTCTTCAATATCCTGATGCAGTTCTTGCCTCAGAATGAAATCCGTATAGAAATAAATTTAAAGATTCATACGTCGAATCTAGACGTGTGAAGAGAAATGCATAATTAAATGTGACATGGAAATGTTTGCCATACCACCACCTCTGGTGTTTTCTACCTGTCACCCAGCATTCAAATGCTGGCATATTTCAGCCCTAAGTACTAATTAATTAAGGTGATTGCTACTGGGGCTGATGATGAGCTTATAATAGACTTCATCTGCAGTTAAGAGGGAGTGGCAAGAGATTACAGGGAGCTTAAATACTCTCCTAATTGGCCTCCAATGGAAACCTCTAGATCCTGCAAACCGCTCTCCGCCTCAGTCGCTGCTTCCCTTCCCTGAGGATGGAAGCATTTGAAGCAGCAGAAGTGACTAAGGAGTGCCCTGAACATGACAAGCCCTGGGTCCTTCAGTTCCTCGCCATCTGTCAGTTCTTGAAAGGCACAAACGAGCCACTGGTGGTAGGGAAAAGGGAGGGAAGATCTTTTATGAAGTTCAACTAAAAGAAGGCCCCCAAGGTGTACCGTGGTGAAGTGATAGGAGAGATTTCTAGAGGAGCTGGCAGATCAACAGAATCCTACTCAGGTCCCCTCAACTGCAATCTCGAGATAGTTCCTTTGCTTTTCAGTGATTGATCCAACTTGTTTTCTCCTGCCTTTTCCTCAGCAGCATCTACATTCTTGCTTGGCATGCAAGCAGGGTGCTTCTCCAGAATAACCAGTACAAAAGACAGCAAACAACAGATCCACAGAAGAAGAACCGCAGCAGAAGAGCCGCTACATGACTTTCAAGGTTGCGCTCTGGCAAGCCTGTGTGGGCCCAACTAAAATGTAATGACAGATGCATGAAAACATTCCATTAAAAGCTTTGGCACCTGGTTTCCCTCTTGGAAATATGCCCACCTGGGTTTCAGATGTGGCATTAGCTGCGACTCCAAAGCAGGATAGAGATTCTGTCATCCTAGATACTCTGGTGGCTTCCAGGAAGGCATCTGACAGACCCAATGGGGCTCCAGAGGGACCTTGTGGTATTCCCCAAAGCTCTGCAATGTGGACCCTGTGTGTGCCTGGATCCCAAAGAACCTATCTAACCCCATTTTTGCCTAGATTAGCATGTTCGGTCAACCTGGCCACAATGTTCTTCTGAGATGGTGAGCTACAATGGGCTTCCTAGAACAGCCTTTCACATAGCTGACCCTGATCAATTTCTAGAAGACAGAAACATTTTTCTGAAGGATTTGTTTTTAATGCTAAGCAAGAAATCCTCACAGTGAGAGAACTGGGTCGGTTTTCCTAATCCACATTTAAGAAGGAGAATGAGTCTGAACAGGCAAACCCTGGATTGACACCAAGAGTCAAGTAGTTGCAGATGCCCCCATTTCAACCTCTGAAACTTGCTGAGCAAGCTTTGCAAGACTCAAAGAACCACCCTGTTACAAGGGCATGGGGTCTTCTGCCTTTAGATATTAATTTATTTTGTTTCCCACTGCAAGCCACTTGAAAACTTCACTTCAGTGTAGCACGTAAGTTCAGAAAATAAACTTTAAAAAACTTAAATACATAGAATAGTAAGCAAGTAAGTTTATTGTTGTAACTGCGGGTCATAACAATCTCATAAAATGCATGGAACGAATGCAATAAAACCAAATAGATTAATAACAAGAGTGCTAAATACATAGAAGTCAAAAGAAGATAAGGCCAGAACTACAATGGTTTGAGTCTTTAGATTCATCTACCATCAATAATTTGGTCCTGATCTCATTGTCAGTGAGACAGAGGAAGACACGGTGAATTAGGTCCTCCGCTTGACCAGCACTGCAGGGACAAAGATGCCCTTCAACAGGGCACTTATGAAATGTCCCTTCAGGATATGCGGAAAGCAGAGTCTGCAAGTGAAAGGACGTAAAAGCCCTTCTCAGCAGGGACTGGTAACGTTAAGCAGCTACTAGGAGAGGCTTCTATGTTTTCGCAGTGGTGAAACCAGTATGAAAATTTGGACATCTGTACTGTAGTGGCACCTTTACTGGCATCCCTTTCAAAACAAAAAACACCTATCTGTAATATTTTCTCTCTCCCAACAGCTGAGTTCCCCCCAAGGAGGTAGGGAATACACTTGTAGGATAGGGGACAAGTTTCTTACACTGATTTCCAGCTGCATAATGGAGAAAACAGAGTTTGGCAAGGTGGGATTCCTGAAGGCTTTCTAGTTCCTTCAGGTGCCCCAACAATGCAAGGTGTGCTCTAACAGCAATGGAGGGTAACCTTATCTCCATCTTTAGAAAAGCAGCAGGGGTACTCTGGAGGAGTCCCAAGAACTTCCTTATAAAGTTGTTTTGGACTACAGGGAGTCGCCAGATTAAGAACAAGTTCCGTTCCCAAGATGTGTCCTTCAGTCGAATGTGTATGTAAGTTGGAACAGTAGTATTATATAATTCTGTATAAGTAGTATTGTGTAATGAACTCGAACCAATGTGGATTGAACTTGAATTTTGTTCCAATAGGCTTGTTCTTAACTATGGGTCATCCTTAAACCGGGAGTTCTTAACCTGGGGACTACCTATACTTCCAACTGGGCAATAGCCTTTTCAACCCACCCCCAGATCTCAGCCCTACACAGCATCTGGTCTATCACTTTACCCTGGAATATTTTAAGTGTTAATATATAGAATTCCCTCCCCCATGATAACGGGAACTCCCATCCACGAATGATGCTATTGGTAATAAACGGTTTTGGTAATTAAATTATCTTTTATTAAAAGATAAATATGCTTATTGCAAACCCACTTAGTTGTGGTAGCAGATGCTATTATCGTTGTTGCAATAACCTGTCACTGCAAAAGAGGCTCTCCTGGTAGATCCTGGCAATCTGAAGAACATTTCCAAGCAGGAAACAAAAACAATAAACTGAAAGGTTATTTTTTGCATAATTCCCAGGATATTTTGATAAGTAAGGCGATTGCACCAGTCCTGCGGTTTCCTCTTTCTCTGACAAGTACATGGTTTTATCTGAAGGGGGGGTAGGAAGTTGCCTTCGACAGCAACACACACCTGTCGGAGAGTTCAGATCAGGCTCTGAGAGTTGGGTTGGGTTGGGTTGGGAGGAAACAGCAACGGTCTACTCTGAGAGTGTGGGAGCGACTGAGGGCTTTTGCCACTCCAATAATGTGCTGCTTCTATCTGCAAACCTGAAGTCTCTGAAACCCATTGTGGCTAATGGTGCATGTGAGTTCATAAAGATTACTCAATTACTTTTCATATCACAGTTGAATATACGAGCTGGCTTTGGATGAAACTACCTATTATTCAGATAATACCAAAACTATCTGTGACAATTCGTCTGCAATGTCTTCTCTCACCCGGGGCCCTCCAGATGATGTACGTATCCATTGTGGCATGGTTTGGGCAGTTTTACCCTGCTCTTGGCTGCCCTGCCAGACACGTAAACTAGCATAGTTCTGCATGCGGGTTATGGTAGGGCGAGGAGTGAGCTGGGCTAGCCGTACTCTTGGTGCCTTCAAATATTTACACATCTACCCATGCTTGGTTAAGCAGCCAGAAAACCCAGCAGAGAGTGAAGACAGTCCAAGGACTAAGAGCATTAGAGAAAATTCATGATGGATCAGGCCCAGAGCCTTCCTAGTCTGGCGGTGACCAGCAGGTTGCATCTGGGAAGCTCTGAAGCCTGGACCAGACAGCCAACAACCCCTTTCTGCTGTTCAGGAGGCGGTCAACAAGTCAGGCAAGGCAGCCATCAACAGGCTCGTGGAGATAAGCAACATCTACACACCGTTCAAAAGAGACAATAAAAAAGCTAAAAAGGATACCAAAAGACCAGAACACATCCTCTCCAGCAGCCAACACCCAGATAAGCATGGATTAACACCAGACAAACGATCAAGCAGAAAACAACACCCTAATCAGGGAATTACCAAGGAGAAAACCACACTCCCACCAACACTGACAGGGCAAACTACTGCGTATAAACGGGGACAAACCCCACTCCCTTCTAGCACTGAAGACGTTACCCAGCCAGATATCTTCAAGAAAACAGCCAAGCTCAGAGAACCCCAAGGACTCCACAGACAGGAGACAGCCATCAACAGCAGTAGCCACTCAAAACCAATCTAGCCCCCCGTTAAAATAGGGCTACCAGATCTGGGCAGCAAAAAGGCATCAAAAGATGATCATTAGGTGGTGGCAAGCCATCAGTGGTTTGGTCTGCTGTGTCTCTGCTCTGCTCTGCTCTGCTCTGCTCTGTAGTGATTTGGATTCCTGCAGCTCAATCAGGTAGGCTTCCCCTTCAAACCACCTCAATTCCCTGCACTTCCCACAACTGCTGGCCTCAAATGCTGCTCTTCAGTGATGCCGCACCTGCCACGCAGCCATGGCAAGGTCTGGGTTCCACAAAGCTTTGCTCCTGGGAAGGGGTACCCAGAACGGCTGTGGTGAAGACCCACCTCTGGCTCATTCGAGGGAAGCTTTCCAGCCAGCGGTCCTTAAAGGGCTCATGCAGATCTTCCAAGGAAGAAATCGGGGGAGATGCATTATTAACCTGCAGCAGTCAGCATCCCCCAGAGTTTTCCGTTAACATGCACAGGAGCACCTCAGAAGCCTCAATCGGGGTGGGAGCCACAGGTCCTTAAGGAAGGAGCCAGGGGTGGGGAGCAGAGGCAGACTCAGCCAGACAGCCAGGCAGAACGAATATTTGGCCAGGGCCTCAGGAGGGCTCCTACTTATACGCTTGCTTTTCTCCCCTTACTTGAAAAATACTCCGAAATAAATTCCACATTTTGGATGTTGCCATGATGGTCAGCGGACTGAAAAGCTGGAAGCTGCTTTTTTCGTTTTCATGCAGCCCGCGAGTTGGAAGAGGTCAGCACCCAAGCCCCAGCTTGGCGCAGGACTGCGGTATCCATGGGGAAGGCGTCCAAACGAGCAAGATGGCGGACACGGCGTCACGACGTCAGTCCTGAGCTTTGGCACACGTGCGCCAAAGGTGCAGGGCTTGCATGCTGTGCCACGTCTGCCGTGTTGCCTATTTCGACGCCTTCCTGTGGACGCTGCCAGTGCAGGAGTCTACACCTGAGCGTCCTGGACTGGATTGATCCAACCTCTGGTGGGACTCACCCACCGCCTCCCTCAGAAATCGGTTCCGCCTAGCTCTCGCTTTTGATTCCTAAAGCTGAATGAGAACGTGGGCATCCACAGGGAGGCCACGGGGGACAAACAATGAAAAGTGCATGACGTCACCATGCGAATGCTGCCCTCCTTGCCATCAGGACTCATGGGCATACTTGAGGCACGTGTGCGATGGTATCTTTGGCATCATTGTGGTGGCAGCTGAATCCTGTAATTTAAACCCATTACTGCACGTCCTGCCGTCTGCATGATAAAGAACAGATCTCCGTCTTCCTCCGGGTGATCGCCTTTCAGAGGCTTGAGAAATGCACCCCGGCTCCTCCCCTCAGCATCTTTCACCTCCAGGTTAACCATGCACAGTTCACGCAATCTCTCCCATAAGTCTTAATTTCCAGCCCCTTGATTATCCTCCTCGCCATCGCTGCATCCATTTCAGCTTGTCTAAATCCTTTCTAGAATTCTGTGGCGCGCACACACGCGCACACGCACACGCGCACACACCCCAGTCACCACCGGGCTCAGTACGTAAGTCTAACCAGAGCAAAATGGGTGCAATAATTACTTCCCCTGATTTGGAAACTGCTTTGATGCACTGTAAAAAATGTGTTGACCTAATATGTGTCATTTGTCAATGACGTTATGCAAATGACAGAAAATGATGCCAATACCGTGGATGACACACTCCATGGAGGACCCACTGATTCAACAGACTGTCAGAAATAACAGACATCCGTCCTCTTAAATGGCCAGTTAAATTAAGGTTTCACTGTATTTTGATATTTCTCATTTTGAGGGACTAACACCATGAATTATCCTCAGAACCAACTGTTGCCTAATCGAGGTAAAATATCTGGACTTCCACGCACTGGAGAAATGTAAGGAAAAGCATTGAAATAAATAAAAAAGAGATGTGAGGGTCTGTTGCAGTTGCACATCGCTTGGGACGGCAAGCATTGCCAAGTTTAGGAAGCGTTTCCATTGATCCCGGAACCTCTGGATACCTTCTCTCATCCTACCTTTTGCACTGGCCATCCCTTCCACGCACCCCTCAGGGCCAATGGTGGACAACTGTCCTCTGTTCTGGCCCCTCTGGGCTGTGCGGGCCGTGGCAGGTGACATCATGATGTCATGGGGGGGGGCAGCCAAACTTCCTGGTCTATTTTTAAAGACGTTGAGAGGCGACGGATGGCTTTAAGGCAGTGTTGTCCAAACTTGGCCACTTTAAGATGAGTGGACTTCAACTCCCAGAATTCCCCAGCCAGTCATGCTGGCTGGGGAATTCTGGGAGTTGAAGTCCACTCATCTTAAAGTGGCCAAGTTTGGACAACACTGCTTTAAGGGGAAAATCCACTCAGTTCAGAAGGCTGAGGCATTATCGTAATTTTTAAACCCCAAAGTCTGCCCCTCCATTTTAAAAAGAAAATGTTGGTTCTGAGCCCCCCAACGGTGCTACGGGCCTCCCAAAAGAGATGCTGGGAAAGACACTGGTGCTCCACAGGGAGCCCAATGTGCTCTATGCCCTGCCAGCCAGTGCCTCAATAGGCTCACCCAGAACATCCCATTCAGTCCAGAGGCTTCAGGTGCGACATGCTCCTCTCCTGACACCCCCTCCAAATATCTTCTTGCAAAGCTTTCTTTCCAACATCCCGTGTTGAAGGCTGCCTTTGGCAGGACTCCAAGGAGGCCTTCGCGAGCATGATTAAGACCCAGCCTGTCTGACCACGCCTTCAGACTCACGGCAGGCAGGGCTGACAGCTGAGCACTGCCATTAGGACAAGAGGCGCCCACTCGCCACGCATCATCTGGGGTTGTCATCAGTGATGGATGGCAGGAGCCACTAATGGGCTCTCTCCACATTTGATTCCTCATTTGCAAGCAGTTCCTTCTGATGGCTCTCCACAATCCATCATGCTTTGTGTGGCCAGGCTCTGTAATTACAAAATTTATTCTCCCACTATTGTCAGATTAGTTCATGGCTGACAGCAGAGAGAGCATCTGATCAGCTGAAGGCCTCTGCCACCCCTCACTCTATCCAGTTGGACAACCAAAACAGGACTGAATCCAGGAATGCACAAACTATGCATTATCTTGGGTCCTCCTAGCTCAATACTGTTGACACTAATTGGCAGAGACAAGAATTTTTCCCACCCTTCCATTTAATCCATCATTCCCCCAGAACTTAGATTGGCCCCTCCCCTTCTGGCCTGTAGGAAGACCCTGAAGATATGGCTTTGCCACCACACTTGGGGGTCCAATGGGAGTGGTGAGCCTCTCCAATGGTTGTACTGAATCTGATGTACTGATTGTACTTACCCACTGAATATGATTATGCTTTGCGCTTAACTGGGTTTTAACAGTAGTTATAGTATGATTGTTCTCTACGTTTGCTGTTTTTATTTACATTGTTATTGTTCTTGATGTTGTTTTGTCGTGAGCCATCCAAAGTCACATATATGAGATGGACAGCTGTACAATTTGAATAAATAAATAAATAATCCCAAGGGAAGAGATCAGGCGGGAAGCCCTCCCATGAACTTTGTTCAACTTATGGGTTGTGTGAACGGTCAGAGAGGCTGCAGAGGGACCGAAAGATGTTTAACTGAGAGCCCGGGATCTTTCACCTGCAAAGCAGGTGTTCACGTTTCAAGTGCCATCCTGAAGTTATCCAGGAATTTGGAACCAGGAAACTTCATGAAGTTGATTCTATCCAGCTTTGCTTCTCCAGGACATCAGAATTAGGTTGGAGAGGAAGCCAAATGAACGTTCCCCAACCTGGGTGACTTCCAGAGGTATGGATGTCAACTCTCAACATTCCCCATAATTATTGCTAAAAATGATGGAATTTGGTCCGTGCATCTGGAGGTGTCCACTTCCATTGGGGGGCTTCACTGCCAAGGTAAAGCCCCCCCCCAAAGGAAGAATTATCTACAGAAGACAATGCTTTGATGGAAGAATGTTTTACCAGGAAGTTGGGCTTCAAGGTTTCCTACCTGAAAGAGTGAGCCCTGAAAGTGCTGACATTTCCACTATATGCCCCAGGCATTTAGCATGTTTACAAACTAATTATATGACACAGTCCTACAGGATACTGTTTTATGATAACTGCTGCAGAGCTATCGCTAGTTTTGTTTTTATGTCATTTTTATTATAACTGTAATTTTTATTCCCAATCATATACTGCGACGGGAACGTTATACTGAAGAGTAGCCTAAATGTCTCACAGAATTCTGACCAGTCTTCCAGTACTCTGCCATAAATCCATTTTATTATTTATTTTATTCATTTATAAGATTTTTAGGCTGCTCCGTTTCAAACTGGCTTTCTGCAGCAATCATGTTCTCCTCTGTATATTAGTCATAAATCTGACTGGTTGTTAGGCATATAAAAATTCGTGGTAGAGAAATTCTCCTGTAGCTTCTCTTACCGGTTCTTACTCCACTTGATGAAAGATCATTTGCTTCAGAAATTCCTTCCATGGAGCACAGCTGGGGTCAGTAACCTTCTCTGCTGGCCGCCTCCTCGGGCATCCATTTTGGCGACAGCTCCACCAGTTACCGCCATTTCCACCAAGGAACCGTCGCCAAGATGGATGCCCGAGGAGGTGGCAAGCGCTCTTGTATTCTCTCTTGCAGGGTGGGTAAATATATTTCTTTTTGGGAGCACAGGCCAGATGATTTTGGGTGGTGGGCCACATCAGCCCCCAGGCCATAGATTGCCAACTCCTGGAGTACAGAATTTGGGTTAAATTCTCCTTGGTGCAATGTTGTGTTCTGGCCTATATTTAGCAATGAGGTGGCCACACAGTCTAAGTGCCCTATTTTTCATTATACAACTTTCTGTCCAATGATTTGCAACCTCCCCTGCTTCCCAAGGGTTCCCTCCTGTGGTCTTCCCTTCCCTTGGGATTGAATGGACGGGTGGGCTTTTTCAGATTGGGGAATGAGAACAGCCAGGGAGGCTGGAAAGGTACGTAACTTAGACTCCTCTTCCTTTGGCAATCTGCAGCCTCCCTGCCTTCCTACCCTTCCACTGAAGCCCAAGGAAAGAGGTCAAGAGGGAAGTCCTCCCATGACCCTTGTTCAAATGATGCGGGTGATGGGCAGTCAGGGAGGCTGCAGAGGGTTGGAAAGAGGGGTAGCAACACATTCTCTCTCCATGGGTCTACAGACACCCTGGCTTCCCACCATTCCATTCGGTCCAAAGCAGGACTTCAGGACAGAATTTTTCCCAGAGGAATTTTTCATGCTGGGAAACCCCAAGGAATGATTTCAGGGAATTCTCCTTTGAAAGCTTTCTCAGTAATGGTGCTCCTGTCACCACTAAGGAGGAGTCCTAGTCCTGAGAAACAGCTGGAGAGTTTCTTCTTCCCCAGGGAATTCATCCACCCAGTTCCTTTGCCCATAAATTTGGAGGGCGATTCCCCAAAGACCCTAGTTCACTGTTGGGCCAGAGTCAGTTTGGGGCAACATTTAAATCTGAGCTGGAACCAAGTTCCCCAACCTGCCTTAGAACGATAGAAGTGAGAGCTGGAATCTGAAAAGGGCAGGCAAAAGTCTCGCTCTGCTGTCCTTCTATATACTGGAGTGGTGATTAGTCCAGAGGTTTTGTTCAAGTGCAATGACAAGACCTCCATGGCTCTGACACTCCAGCGGTGGAATTTTCTGCCTGGGGAAGGAAGTTTATTTGAATGTTACCTCAACCCCAAGCAAAGCCTGAGCGATTCTCCTTTAAGATAATCCATTTTCTCTGGCTGGAGTTGTTTTTATTGTGAGTCATTGCAATTTTACTGTTGAGGTTTCTTCCTTTAACCCTGTTTTTATGTACTGACAATTATTTCTATTATGTCATTCAAATAAATATAATACATGGGAAACAACCAAGGAGCACCTTTATTTCCCAGAATACCTTTGAACCTCTAGAGGTGCTCCAGGCATTCTTGGACAATAGAAATATCCAGCAGCTACAATGGACTCCTGGAAGATGTCCGTGTTATGGGAACCTGACCTTGCCTGGCTGTTTCTCTAGCCTGTTTTCTTCACTTTCCTTTAAGGCTATTTTTTCCAACACATATTTATTTTGGGCTGGCGCTAGCCTGTACCTGGCGAAGTCCTGGAATGATGGAAGGTCAAAAGAGGAACCCTCCCCATCCTTTATCTTCCTTCTTTGCATAATTGCTTTTTGGCTAAAGCAAGCAGTAACATCTTGCACTTGGCTGTAAGCTGGACAATGAAATAGCAACACTTTCGGTAATGAAAGGCTATAAAGTCACTGCTGAGAAAAGCATGGTTGGACTCCCACGTAGACCTAGCATGGAAAGGGCGTGCCTGGTGTCACCAGCAGTTCATCTCATCGCTGAATGGGGGTTGCCAGTGCCCGACAGGGGTGAAGGTTATTATCGTATCCCCTTGACTTTGCATGGATTCATCAAAGCATCAGTGGCTTCCAGCTTACAAAGTAATACAAGGCCATCGCTGCCTGGAACCCCTTAAGAATCTGCCTCTGGTTTTGTAGCAGTACAGAGTGTCTGGAAATAGGTCTCCTTCCTGGGAAAAAAGGCTGGAGTGGGAATTGGGCACTTCTTGGAGATCCAGAGGGGGTAGCCAGCAGCATCCATCAGAGATTGCTTTCCAGTAATGGGGTCTTTCGAATGAGCCATGCTATTTCTTGAAAGTGTCCATGGGGTGCTTCAAAATTTAGTCCCCAACAGTTGCCTAATCCTGCCATAGAAACGCTACTGTTAGACTGAGCAAATTTGTATATTTTTCTTTGGTATTAATGTGCATGGTTTCAAGCCTGTTTAGGGAAATTACCACAAGCATGCACTTTTCCAACACAATTCCTATTGCCTGCCAACTGAAAGGGTGAGAATTGTGCATTCGCTTCTCTGGCAGAAAAGAAATCTTGGACTGGCCTGACATCCAGCTGTGATTTAGAGCAGTTTTCCAAGACTTGGTGACTTCTAGATACATGGTCTTCGATTCCCAGACTTCCCTACCCAGCATGGCTATTGCAACTGAAATTTGTATCTACGGAAATCACCAAGTGGGGAAAACAGTGATCTATAGGCCAAGTCCAATAGATAGTGATTTCTTCCCAGTCCTCAGAAAACATTTGCAGGTAAAGAAAATGTAGGACCCAGTCCAGACGTAATATTCTACTGCCTTCATCTGTGAAATTCTTTTTCTTGTGTCTGTGTGTGTGTGTGTGTGTGTGTGTGCACGCACGTGTGTATGTCAGCCTCTGATTTGGAAGGCCTCCAAGCAAACTTGCTTCCTTCCTAGAATTAAGAGAGGATGACTCTTTCAATAAACCCAAGCAGAGGTCTCAGTAGCATTCAATGCAAACAACTTCAATGTGATAAATAGCATCAGGTAAAGAAAAAGCCCAAATGTTTGTAAGAAACCCAAACAGACTCGTCAAGCAGTAAATAAAAGCTTGCCAAACGACTCCCACCTGACAGAAGTGCAGGGAGTTTGGAGACAGGAAGTGACAGGAACACGCCGGCCAAATAGACAAAAGTATTTCCTCAAAAGGGAAAAGGGCAGACGGCCTCCTAGTGTAAAGATGGGGATAAGAATACAGTATTGTACAAGCTCAGCCTGGAGGACCATGGACTTGGCTTCTGAATGGAAAGCAGAAAAGCTGGCTTTCTTTGCAACCACGCTCAGCTTGGCTTGGAAATTCAAGGAAATCTTCTTACCCCATTTCTAATGAATGAGTGACCTGCAGGCATGTGCCAAAGAGATGGAGAGGGTCCCAAAGGCCACAGGTTGGCTAGGGCCACACACCCAGATAAACCTTAGGACTGGGTTAACACAATACAGCTGGCACGATC
The DNA here is from genome assembly GCF_059951505.1 of Python bivittatus. Taxonomy (NCBI): domain Eukaryota; kingdom Metazoa; phylum Chordata; class Lepidosauria; order Squamata; family Pythonidae; genus Python; species Python bivittatus. Next base: position 2,602,719 of record NW_028277070.1, on the reverse strand, counting down.
ACCACATTCATAGCACATGCAATATTCAAACAAATGTGTTTTTTTATTAGCTGAGATGTTGAGAAGTTCAGGCTCAAGGTGATTCTGGCAGCTGCCTCAATTGGTTTGTGGAATCAGCTCAGAGACTTCTGCTCATGTGTCAACAGTTTGCAGGTACAGCAACAGGTAATAAGACCTGCCCTGTTAATGTCACCTTACTGTTATGTGTTGGGTTCCTCGATGGGTGTTCAGTTCTTGTCGGTTATTTTATGTCAGCGGCCTTTGGCTATAATGAAGAATTCAGAGAGAGCAGTCATTCACAGATCCCACCACTAGATCTTCTCAGTTGTAGCCAACGAATCAGCCCTCTCCTTTCCATGGTCTTTATTTCAAGTAAGGAAACACAAACTCAGAACTTCCTGAATCTATCACGAAAGACTCAGTACTGCAGGTAGCGGGGTCAAAGACAACCCCAGGAAAGAATCTGGCTGGTGGATTCCAGACACCTCTGGCTGGTTTGGTGGCTCAAACAAAAAGATGCCCTAGATCAGGGATGGTCCATCTTTGGACAGCTGAGGGGGGTGTAACAATTAATTGTGGAGGAAGGAGAGAAAGAATGAGATGGTCTGATGGAGTGGTTAGAAACAGAAGATAGAATTTTCCTTTCCCTCCAGTTTTGGGAGGCTGTTGAAGGTGCTTCATTCTCTTAAACATGCGTTACATTATTCTAAATCTCACATCCTATTTTTATTGCATTTTCTAACCTGACAAAAGTAGAGAGACACCACATTACCTATTTTGTCAACCACATCACTGAAATTTGGTGTGTGGTCTGGGTGGGAAAAAAAAAAAAGCATTTGGCAGCTGGATGAGGATCAGGGTGGAGAGGGGGGCAGATTGTCCACCGGGGACGCGACGGATTTAGTTGCGATCCAAAAAGAGTACCTTCACAGTCCCACGGCTGAAGATAGATCGGTTTTGCTGGGCACTGCTGGGCAATTCTCAAAGCTAAGGAGTAATGGCCTTTATGTATTTTCAGGTGGGTAAGAGGGAAAGAAGCATAACCATGCGGTGGGTTGCAACAACACTGTTTCCCAAACCTAAATTAACACAACTGCCGTATATGTGTAATATAGAATGCCCGAACACCTGAAATATCTTAGGGCTTAGCACAATGGCCTAGTTTTCACTACAGGCTAAGACAACTGTCTGGATTCCCAAAACATCCTGAGCCACAAACAACCCAATCCTACTGAGTCAAGCCTATCATGGGATCAAGTCTATCAGCATGGGAAGAGGACCAAACTCTCCGCCATGCCACCATCACCAGGTGCTGCCCTGGTATATATATTTGGCTTTTCCAAGGGTGTTTTAAAATGGTTGGAAAACTTTATGGTCCCAATCCACTTCTTGATGCTTGCAATTAGCGCCATGCTTCAATAGTAGACTTATTCACCCAACGCAGCCAGCTCACTTACTGGGTTTGGCTTGATAAGGCACACCAGCAGACGAGCTTCTGCACTCCACAGACAATCAATGTGGAAAGCCAAAAGAGGTGAGCATGCTTTTTTCGACATGTAGGAAAAGTGGGAGTTGGGAGTTGGAGGCCCTGTGTTGCAGTCATTTGCCTCCTTCCTCAGTGGTCCATTGCAGTCAGTGTTGACAGGAGGGAGGCTGGGTGTGCACCAGGTACCATCGGTTAAAGCAGTGTTGTCCAAACTTGGCCACTTTAAGATGAGTGGACTTCAACTCCCAGAATTCCCCAGCCAGCATGGGTTAGGGTTAGGGTTAGGGTTAGGGTTAGGGTTAGGGTTAGGGTTAGGGTTAGGGTTAGGGTTGGGGTTGGGTTTAGGGTTAGGGTTAGGGTCAGGGTCAGGGTCAGGGTCAGGGTGGGGAATTCTGGGAGTTGAAGTCCACTCATCTTAAAGTGGCCAAGTTTGGACAACACTGGATTAAAGGATGGCAGCCATGACAGCATGACTGAAGTCCTGCCCCTTTCTATGCATGTGGCTTCAACCATGTGGTCACAGTCAGCTCCTCGACACCCCTGAAGACATCGCTGTTCTCATCCCCACTTGAGCCGAAATCAGTGCGATGCAGGAGCCCAGTCACGACATATTTTATGCTGTCTTTGGTCTCTCCCAACTCTTGCGAAAGCACACACATTAAGTCCAATATGGAACGTTGTCAAACAAGCATGAAAACATTTAACTGCCTCTGCAATCTGCTGTGACATAAATGTACAAGGCATTGTGTCAAGGGAAGTTCTGCTTGCCAAATTCCACCACTGCCTTGCCCGCCAACCTTCGAATTGTGATGGGAAACACCAGTTTCAAACGCTCTCCCCAAACCTGGCTGGGAAAAATCTGTCACGCTGATGAGGGAAATGCACTTTGCCTCAAACTAATCCATCACTCTTACTTGCAGTTTAGTGCTAAATACACAAATGAACTCCCAGGAAGAACAATCAAGGAAGGAAGCTCAGCCACCATATGGCTGCTCTTCCTGGGAAAAAAAACATCTTTATCTGACTTGTGAGAGAAAAGAAATGGCAATATGGCATAACCTGGCTACCTCTGGTGATAGGAAGGCCAGCAAGGAGTAAAAATGCCCCCCTCCCCCAGTTAAAACAAGCAGGGAGCCCATCCAAGGGGAAGAGCCACAAGGTTCTCAGTCCCTACAAGCATCCTGGTCATATGTCCAAGGGGACCTCTGCTCCAAAACAACTGGAGAAATCTGCCCCAAATCTTGGCCATTTCCTTTTTGTCCCTCACTCCCCCACCCCCATTCCACAGAATGTTATGGCTAAGCTTTCAGTCCAGGATCACTTTGAACAGCCTCCTCCAGATTTCCACAGGGCTTGGATCCCAGTTCCCATCATGTTCAGCCCTCTGGCTAGAGAGGAGGGGACTGAGGACCAATTTATCTGGACAGCGCCACCTTAGGAAAGTCTAACTTAGCCGGATCAGTAGGCAGCAGGAGTGTGACGCTCTCTAATCCCGGAGTAGCATCCAACGCTTCCTGATGCTTTGGACTAGCTCCCCAGTCCACTGCTGCTGAACATGCAGGCTGGATTGGGATATCAGCTGAAGTCCAAATTTTCTGAAGGTTACATACCCTTGGCATATGCCTAAGCTTACTCCTGTTATTTTTGCTAGTGCAACAGCTGAGCCAACAGGGCCGTGCAAATCACTGGAGGGGGTTCAACAAAGATTTGAGCTACGTGCCCTTTAGAGTACCTCAAGGATGTGCCACCACAGTCCAACACTAATGGCAGAGCAGGCTGCCACAGCACGGGGCCAGTGACATCTGCATATGGCCAAGGTGGATTGACCATGATCCAGACAAGCTCAACAGACCACCATTTCTGGGCTTTCAGCAAAGTACCATGTGCACATCAGTTGTGGACCAACCAGAACTTTTTGGTCACCTATGGAGACATATAAAATTGCTTGTACAACCAACCTAAACTACATCATGTGCAATGATATTTGTCTGATTTTCCATAAATGCTTCTAATTTGCATCATATCACGCTCATCTTCGGAGAGGAATGTAAGGCACTGCCGATGTGAGGGCGTGAACCCAGCCAGCAGCAAAAGCAGTGGGCAAATTGGGGCTCTTCCCTCCCAGTTTGCTATGAGTTATTCTCTCGGGGCTACACATCAAAATGTCACAAGTGTCACAAGCGTAGAAAGCGTAGCCTTCCTTGAACTCCCCTGTGTGGTAGGGAAGGGAAAAGGCTTAGAAATTAAGCTTGATAACCTGAAACCATCTTGTTCAGCTTATCTGTTTACTAAATTAAAAACCAATATAACTTTTGCTTGAACAGATATTCATATTTCTGCTTGGTTTCTAGGTACTTGTGCAGAATTAAATAGCCAATATGGAAACGTAACAGCAAATGTTTGTACAAGCACTAACAGTTCTCAGTCAATTTAAGGAGAGTATGCTTCCAAAATGTATTTCAAAGAAAAAGAGAAGGTAGGTGAAATTTGCATCACAGAGTATTGTTCTCCTACTTATTTAGTAACCAGGTGGGATGGGGGGAATCAGTTCCAAGGGAAAAGATCAGGAGAAAAGTCCTCTCCTCCCATGGGGCTTTCTCAGATTCTGAAGCCAGGGAGGCTGCAGAGGGATGGAAAGGTGTAACAGAAAATCCTCTCTCCAGCGGTCTGCAGCCTCCCTGGCTTCTCACCCTTCCTTCAATCCCAAGGGAAGATTTCAGAAGGAAACTCCTCCATGGGGTAGTTTTGGACATTATGCTTGGATAATTTCCTCTTCCTCCTAAGAAATTTTGAGAAGTCATCCACTCCTATTTTCTCTGATCACCAAAAATCCAAATGAATAATCTTAAGGCTGGGATGAGAATCAACAGAAGATTCTGCCTTATGTCACCTGGTATTCACTGGTTCCCATATAGTCTGGCCAATTCAGAGAAACTCTTCATTTTTTAGTCCCTCCCAAGCAGCTAAGTTATGAAGGCTTGCGTTCTTGTACATTTCTCTGCCCCAAGCAATGAAAGGCTCTTGTGGTTTCAGGATCAAGGAGGTTCTTCAAAGACGAGTACCTGGGTTGCAAAGCCAGAAATGGAGGGCACCTGGCTCTGTCTCCTGAATTCCTATCAAAGCTCAAGACCACAGGCAAAGAAGTTTCCCATGACCCCAAGGGCTCCACATCTCTTCTTCTCTGATGAGGATTTCTCTAAGGGGGTCACGACACCTAAATTCCAGACCTCTCCATCTTAAGCACAGGGAGCCAAGCAGGTACAAAACTCACCCATAAAACTTTTTCTCTGAGCCATTATGCAAATACCCATATGTGTGAAAAGGAATACCATACATCTGTTTTCAACAGAAACTTTGGACCACAGAAAGCACCCAACATCACCACTGGGAGACCACTCCCTTAAGATGCTCCAGCCTCCGCCAAGGTGCATTCAAGAGCAAAGACCCTCAGTCAGCTGTTAACATACATACATACAAAATCAATTTATTTTTTTAATTTATGGAATGCATACCCAATTTTTAATCTGACCAAGCTTACAATTAAAATACAAACCATGAAACCTAAGAATAAAAACAATGCAACTAAAACCAGGACAAATTTAAAACCTGTATCATTAAAATTCAAGAGCTTGGTAAAAGAGATGGGTTCTCCTCATTTTCCTAAGTACCAGGAGAGTTGGGGCCAAACACATCTCTTTGGGGAGGGCATTCCAAAACCCGGGGGTCATGCAAGAGAAGCCCCCCCTCAATATTCCAGACAGACAGTCTTCTTCAAAGGGGCTACAGAAGCTTTCCATGGTTGCTACCAACAGACCCTCTGCTTCTCTTCCAACCAAGGGCTGTTGACTCTTCCCTTTGCCTGTTGGAATACTCCCCACCCCCACCCCACCCGTTTCCTTCCCAGAAGCATAAAAAGAAGAGTTTGGCTGTAGAAGTAACATCTTAATGAAGGTGATGGCAATGAAAAAACATTTCAGGTCCAGAGGGATGCAAAATAGTACCCTTAATTAAGTCAGCTCCTTTCTTCGGCTTCTTCTGCAGCACAGCAGAAATTCCACATTTGCATCGTCCTTGCAACCTCTTACAATGGAGATTTGCTAATCCTGCATACTCTTCTCTTAAAAGGGTCAAATCTCAAGTTTTCTCCTTAAGGTATGTTCTTTGGTTTAATCCCCTCCTTGAGAATTTCCTAAAGGGATTATTCAGAGGGTTGTAGTGACATTAGGTAGGGTTTCCTGATCCAGGGGCAAACAGAGGATGGACAATTATCCTTTTATGTGCTGAGGAAAGATTCTACAATGCTAATGATTTGCTTAATGGCTAAAGGTTTATTGTGATGAGGACCACGCAGATGTTTAAAGAGGGGCAGTATATCACACAGAGAATTCAAGGATATAAGGAAGGAATGTGAAATGTGAGTCCCGCACATTGAATGCTGACTCCAATTTTGGGCACCAAACATGAATACAATCAGACAAACAAATGTGCTAGAAGGGCAACCAGGAGGATCATGGAACTGGAAGAGAAAAACTGGAGAGAAGGAACTGGATCTGTTTAGCTTTGAGAAATATGACCAAGTTAGATCTATGATAGCCCTCATCTCTGCCCTTACATATTGTCACACATATAACAGTCAATAACTGTTCTCCATCATCCCAGGTTACCAGACATAGAATATGGACTTATGTTACAAGAAGGCAAATTCTGGTTGAATGTTAGGAAAAGCCTCCTGATCGCTTTGACAGTGATTGGTGAAAGGTGATGAATTCCACTGGATGTGATCGAGCAGAGGCTGGATAAAATCTTTCAGGAATGCCTGGGTTGCAATTTGACCAACCAGGGAATTGGACGAAATGGCCCTTCCACCTCTAGGATTCCACATTTTGCAACAAGCAAGATGGCACCTGCTCCCTTTTCCATCTGTACAATCCAGCTGGACTGGCAACTGAAATTTACTTTAATCCCCATGATGAAAATAAAGTATCAAGGCATTTTGCTGCCTGAGGCAAAACAACATAATGGCACAGCTTCGTTCTCCGGCACAATGCTCCTACTTCCCAGGATCAGTCAGCTGAAAGAAGTGACTGCCTCTGGTTAGGGACACCTGAGCATCCTCCATTGGGTCAGAAGACTCCCTTTGGGTTCTTGGGCCACACAGAGTCCTCCCTCCAAAAACCTTAGCAAAGGTGGATGACAGAGAGAGGACCTCCTGATCGCTCTCCTCAGTTTACCCCACCTGGGCTGATAATCTCCCTCTGTTTAATGGCTGGGCCAGCCCTGGGGCATCCCACCTCTGTAGGATCCCCATCAATCACTAAATGATAAGCAAGAAAGGGCGAGTCGGACCCACTGCTACACTGTTTGTTAAGTACTCAACTGTGTTTATCCTCAGGATAAATGGCACAGCAGCCATTTTGGAATGATAATTTAGAACCCACTAAAAACACTCCAATATAACTTCAATACTGACAAACTTGCCACCCCTTCAGGAAAACCAGCTTCCAAAGGGGCTCTACCTAATGGTACGGCTGGCATAAAGGAGACAAATGGCAGATCATGCATCAGATCACACTGTAGAGTCTTTCAAAAGACGTTTTGTCCACCTTCTCCCCAACATACACAATCTTCAGCCCACTCATACCTCTCACATCTTCCAGTGTCTGTTTTGTCTCACCCAGAAGCACCTCCTCTTAGCTGGAACATATGTGTTACCTCCCTCAAACTCAAGGATAGCTCACTCATATCATGGATATTCCCAGATATTTCCAAGCTTCAATTCTGGCTGCAGAAATATCAACCAAACACCTCCAGGTCATTAACTATTTTGCAGAGGTCCAGCTCCTTCCAGCTGTAATCAACGTGCGCTGAGGAAGAGTGGTGGGGTATGCAGGGCTCAGCTCTCTTTCTCCCTCGTGCTATTTAAACTCTACAGAAAACCACTAGGAGACGTCATCTGCTAGTTTGAGATGGGGTATCATCAATTCAATACAGACACTTTGGTGTAGTGGTTAAGGGTGCTGGATTAGGAGCAGAGAAATCTGAGTTCTAGTCTCCCCTTAGGCACAAAGGCACCTGGGTGACCTTGGGCCAGTCACTCTCTCACAGCCCGAGGAAGAAGGCAAGGGTAAATCACTCCCAAAATTTTGCCAAGAAAACTACGGGGACCTGTACGGACCTTCAAGTTACTCCTGATTCCCGGGGACTACATGAAGGAACGTAACAACGTTCATCAGTACACTTATGATACTCAGTTATATACCACCACAGCAGATTGTGTCAAGGTCCATATCTGGAGGCTGTGAGGGGCTGGACTAGCTCAAATTATGCGGATGACACTCACTTACACATCTCTGCTCTGGGGCTCTACAAGCGATGCCATCAAGATGCTTTCCCGGTGCTTGAAAGCTGTGAGAGTTTGGATGGGAAAGAACAGGCTTTGGCTCAACCCTACCAAGACCGAGCGACTGTGGGTTTTAGGACCCCTTGCATCTAGTGATCCTCCCTTGTTAACTCTGGGAGGGGTAACACTCCCCCAGAAAGAGTTGAAGCATCATCTCAAAGAGCAGGTCACAGCCATGGCAGGGAGAACCTTTGCTCAAGTCCATCCGGCGTGGTCTGGTCCCTAGATTGGGAAGCATTGCTCACAGTCATTCATGCGCTAGTCACCTCCCGACTGGACTGTTGCAATGCTCTCTATACAGGGCTGCTGCTGAAGAGCATCTGGAAGCTTCCACTGATTCAGAACGCAGCAGCATGTGCAGGATTGGGTACACTATGGTATGTCCATGTACTATGTGAGCTGCAATGGCTTCCAGTAGGCTTCCAGGTACAATTCAAATTGCTGGTTGTCACCTTCAGAGTCCACCTAAGGTGGGGCCAGGTTACTTCCAGGACTATGTATCCTCAGTGGGTCTCTGCCCATTCCACCAGATTTGGCAGAGCTGGAATGCTCCAGGTCTCCTCAGTGAAGCAGTGTCAGCTTGTGGGTCCTAGGAAGTGTGTCTTCTCTGTCATGGTGCCTGCCCTATGGATCAGCCTCCCCAGGTAGATATAGACAGCCCAGATCCTGTTGGTCTTCCAGGCCATGAAGATCCAGCTTTTCCCCCAGGCACTGGGACCAGGATGTTAATGGAGCTGTGGAGCTGGTGTGTGGGACATGCTGGTGAAGGTATTTGTTTTCAGGAGGCTTGTTTTTTTATTTTTAATTGATCTGGATCTGGATGTTTTTATCCTGTTCGTCACCCAGAGTTCCACTGGTTAGATAGATGGCCATGTACATTTGTTAAATAAATAAATCAGTCCAATGGTGTTCCACAAGCTCTTGACCCTTACTAAGGAGCCTTTACTCTTTAGACTCATCACCTGGACTTCAGAGGTTATGGGTACACAAAGCCAGGCCTCCAACAGTGACCAAACAGGGAAAGCTAGCATATACTGTATGTGGGGAAGACCTGATGCTCAATCTGAAGAAACTACAGTCACAATGTTGCACTGTGAACCCAGAAGAGTACTCTCTCATTTAGCGACCACAATGTGTTCCTTAAATCGGAAGCAAAATGGTCATTAAGCGAACATGTGACTGAGAGAGAGAGAGGAAGATGCTGTGAAGATCACTGGTTGTTGCCACCCCATTTACATAAAGTTTTCTTATGCAGCAATGCCAGCGTTACTCTCATTCCAGTGTGTGTTGTTGTCAGGAGCATGAAATTTGGTCGTAAGAGTGCGTGCTGGTCGGAATTTTTTTAAAAAAATTACCATTGTATTTGCAAACAGTCGTAAATGAGGTAGCCACTAAAAGAGGAGTGGCTGTGGTAGAAGACAGTATGACACGATGGCTCCATACCTGAAACACTTCCACACCCCAACTCAGGTTGTTCTGAAAAAATGGAAGTGTGCAATCTTAGGTTGACAACTTTAAATTACAGTCTTGATTCCTGGGGAAGGAATCTGAACTCTCAATATCAGAATTTCCCTGAGCAGAACCCAGAACAATAAAAAAGGGGGCTGGCAGACAACAACTGGGCCTGGAGTAACTAAGAATACAATCTGAAGAGACACCAGACCTTCCCCTAGTTAACAGGCAAGATGCACGAGCAGATGCTCTTTCAAGTTATAGGGAGGTCACCAAGAACATGTGCCACCTGACCTCAGAATGGTTTCCACTTCAACCTTCCCAGCAAAGTCATAGGCAGGTGGAAGTTCTAAAACAATTAAGTGCAAATGGGTAAAATTAAAACCGACCAAGGAAGTAGAAAGCAGGGCTGATACCCATGGCTTGGTGGCCTCAAAGGAGCCCTTTAAAAGTTCTTACTAGTGCTTTGCCAAAATCTGCCTTGCAATTTCTCTGGTGTAATCTTGCCTGAAGATGAGTCCCTGTTTTATCACCCTGTTCTTAAGGATGCTTGAGAATTTCTCAGAGGTGCTTTTGAGCTTCCTTTATTGCTGGAGGCACTGGGGCTATTGCTGTATCTCATTATGCCTCTTTCCATCATTTTGCAGCCTCCTTGGCTGTCCTCATCTGAACACCACTCCCCACCTCACCCCATCCCAAGGATGTTCCTCCTTTCCTTGGGATTTAATGGGAAAACAAGAAGGCAAGGAGGTTTCAGACTGAGGAAGGGAAGACGGTGCAATGAAATACAGGAGAATCTTTGGCCCCATCCTAGTTAAAGTCATGCTTAAGAAATTCTCTGAAAATTTTCTTCTCCATCTAAAATCTTTTTAAAGCAAATTCTCTGTTGTCAAAGAGAATGAAAAGTAGTAGAGAAAATGTAGGTCTTTCACCACAGCATGAATGCTTACTACCCTGATTTTAAAAATCTACATCTTCCACTTCTAACTGCCTTATAGTACAGTTCGTGCATTCCGATTCTGTCAACAAATAATCTTCCAGTGGGGCAACAGCCACAACTTTTGACCCTTGGCTGCACCTTACATACGGGTCCTTGACTAAATGGGACCTTCATGTTCTAGAAAGGGTTCAGTCTTCATGTCCAGAACGCATCCATTCAAATAGGGAGCCAAGAAACTGCACGCTTGGGCCAAATTCCAAGATGTCATTGGATCTTCTAAGTTTCCTAACGCCCGCTCTCTTGCTATACAGTTCTGTATGGCAAGCCAGCTTCTGAACTTGATAGGGAAGCAAGATGAAAAATGGAAATTAGGCACACGTGATGCAGCTCGCTTTACATCATCACTGTGCCTCTCACTGCAGTCTCCCCTCACTGTCCAGTGTAGTGGAAATTGCCCATCTGAAACTCAGCACACCCATGTAATTAGTTTTTAACTGGCTGAGAGATTGGAAAAAGCGATATTGGATGTGATAATGGCCCAATGAGATTTTAGACAGTGGGGACCTGTCAATCTTTGCTAGAAGGGGACAGCTCCAGGGGTTTTGGAAAACAGGGGACTGATCCTGCCCTCCTCTGCTCTGAGTCATACCCTCAGCGGGACTGAATGTTTCAAGGGGGGGATAGCTTTGCAGCCAACTGAATCCACCTTTTCTACCTTTTTAAAAATCTGAAACATAATAAAAATATGCCCTCTGCCATTGAGAAAGTGAAGCATATAAATATCTTACATTCTATATAGCATTTTCTAAAACTCAGAGGAAAAGAACAATAAAGATAAAAAATGGGAAAGAATATAATCAATAGCGAGATTGTAGCTGCTCTCCCAAATATAGCTTCATTGATATATTCTTTGGATAGACAGTGGAGAAAAGGAACAAAAAATAAAATGAAAGAGAAGACATGAAAAAGAAAAGAAGGAAGAGGAGAAAGTGAAAGAGTGCAAGTCATAAACAAAGGGGAACGAGAAGGGAAGAGGGAAGAAAGAAGAAAAGAAGAGAAAGGGGAAGAAAGGGGAGATTAATTCTAGCGCTGACAAATACTGATAAACATTCAAGCAAACTTTAATTCTACACCAGTTCCATTCCTGTTTCCAGTGCTCATATTTTGAATGTGAGATTTTCAAAGTTCAACACTGATTTCAGTTTTTTACTAGAAACTTCTTACAGCACTGTGAAATTTTGAGAACTGCTGGAGGACTGATAAGGTCCCAGAAGACAAGAGTAAAGCAAATGTCAGCCCAAGAGAAAGGAGGAAGACCCAGGAAACCTAAGACCTGTTACCTACTCCAGGTAAGACCTTCCAACAGATAATCAAGCAGCATGTTTGTGACCACTTGGATGGGCAAGCTACAATTTACAGGAGCCACCCTAGATTTGTTGCAAACAAACTGTGCCAGACTAACTTTTTTCCTTCTTTGACGGATTAGCAGATTAGAGGAAAGCTGTAGGCACAGTATACCAAAGTGGTGTATTATAGGTAATATCACTGTTAGATGAATACACGCTGGCTGAATGACACTACCCAAAGAGTACTTACTTATTACGCCCCCACCATCTCGGAGGGAAATATCACGTATTTGCAGAGATCTGATTTGGACCATGAGCTGTTCAATCTTTTTATCAATGACTTGGATAAAAGAGCCGAGGGGACACTTATCAAGTTCGGAAGAGATGTCTAAGACTTCAGATGAAAGAGAGAAGATTCAAAAATATTTATGCAGACTTGAGCAGTGGGCTGAAAGGAATAGAATGGAATTGAACAGGGACAAACGTAAAGTTCTGCATTTGGATAGGAAAAATGTAAGGCACAAGGACAGGATGGGGAGACCTGGCTTGGCAGCAGTACACGTGAAAGGGATCTGGGGGTTCACAAGTTAAACAAGAGCCACCAGAGTGATACAGCTGCAAAAAAGTCAAATGCTATCTTGGTGTGCATTAACAGAAACACAGAGTCAAGACCATGAAAATAATTGTTTCACTTTACTCGGTCTTGGTCAGATCCTCTTTGGAGTCCTGGTTCTAGTTCTGGGCACCATCATTCAAAGTGGACAGGGACAAATAGCAGCAAATTTAGAGGAGGGCTATTAAAATAGCGAAGGGACAGAAAACTTATTCTTTATGGTGCCAAAGGCCAGGACCAGAACCAAAGGTTGCAACCACAAGGAAGGAGGTTCAAATCAGATATCAGAAGCAACCTTCTCACCATCCATGGTGTCAGCTGGTGGAGCAGGCTGATACTTAAATCAATGAGATCTTCTTTGCTAGAGATCTTCAAACAGGGGCCAGATGGTCATCTTTTCTTTCAGAGAAGCTCTAGTGGATTCTACACTGAGTGGGGGACTCAGTGGGGTGTGTGACCGGGTATCCTCTAAGGTCCCTTTCAACTCCATATTTCTGTATATTTAAAGTTGTGCCAGGAATACATCTCCAGCTGGATTGATTCAGGAGAGGTTGAACAACTTCCTCAGTTACAGAATTAACCCATAACCTTCAGAGCACAATAACAGAAATGAACTGATACGTTTAAAGGCTGGTTTTAGCTTACTATTCCACGATACGCTGCCATCCATCAAGCACTGCCAAATGCTAAAGACTATTTATTGCTCAGCAGCGATCAAAAACTGTCAAAGCTCGGATTCCACTATTAAATACACAGCGAAGGCTAAGTAAAAGGCTCCAACCTGCGATGAGCATCAGGTAGCCGGAATCTGTGTGTCAGAAATATCTGACATCAGCATTCACCCGGAAGCATTTTGGAAGGAGGAAATTCATCTCCTCTGTACTTGGCACTTTGTAGGTGGGCTCCAAGCGTCCCAAGCCACAGACAGCCTGGCAGTGAGATACGGCAACCTTGCAGCTGGCTCTTGTGAAGGTCCAGAAGGGAGTGGGTAAGTGGCAATCAACAGACAAGGTGAAGGACCGTCTCATCCCCGTCACATCAGCCCGTCCCACCTGGTCATGCAGAGAGGGCATGCTACAGACCCCGTCTGCAAGAGAATTTCATCTGACGGGGCCTAGGAGACGAGCCTTCTCTGCAGCAGCCCCTGCCCTTTGGAGCACCCTTCCCCAGAAGTGAGCTTGGCCCCCTCCCTCTTAGACTTCAAAAGAAAACTGAAGACCTGGTTTGGTCATCACGCATGGGGTGGGGATGGTAGTAGTCAGTTTGGGGGTTGGCTGGTTCCCGAGTCTTACCGTTGACCGATATTATCTGGTCACGGGCTGAAATAATATCACCATCTCTTGGATTTCATTGTATTTAATAACTGTACTTTATATTGGTATTATTTATGTTTTTACTGATTTTAAGTTGTTTTGTTGTGAACCACCCAGAGTCCCTCCTTGTGGGGGAGTTGGGCGGTGATATAAATTTGTTATATAAATAAATTAAATAAGGTGACTCAGTCATTTACGAACTACACGCACACACACACAACCATCGCAGCCTGTCCTGCAACTGCAAAGCCTATGAAATTATCGCAAAATCTAGGTGATATAATTCATTTTCAGGAATAAAATAGTATCCCTCCCAACCGCAAGTGCAATGTAGTGATTAAGTTCATGCCTGCCCCAATTCTTGGTTTCTTCAGCTGTATTTTCCGGAATAAACTACGATTCGTCTGGTTTGAACTGGTTTAAATGGCTCCATCTGTTTTGTGTACAATTCCTGCCTCTAAAGGATTTACTCCAACTATTTCAGCACAGAAATGGCGATAGGAAGAACCAGCAGATTTACCCTAAAGTTATCCACATATCAGACTGAGCTTTGATTTCCTTAAAGATGGTTTGTTGAGTAAGTCACAATTGGTTGGGTCACATAAATAGCTTATCCAAAAATGATAATTTACCCACCAAACAGTATAACCAAAAAGCACAGCAGGGCTTTGTGTGATAAGTGAATCCTGTCAACTGTGATTTATGCAGCAAATAAGGAAAGTAAAGTTCGGTTTGCTCCATTTCCATTAAAGGTTAGTTAGGATCTCCAAAACGGAAACACAGCTAGCCAGAGCAATGAATGGAAGGTAAGCATAATTTCTGTTTACACCCATAGAAGTTGTGGGACAAATGAGTGCACAACCTAAAGCAACCTTCACATCCTTGGTCCATTACTAATTTTGCCAAAAAGTCACTTTGACAAATTACCCCACTGTAATCATAACTGTAGGTAAAACTCTTTAATCTCACCTTGTGTCCACTGAGGACACCCCTGTTATAAAGCAGCTCGGAATATATAAATTATAAAATGTAACCCAAAACGTCAGTTTGGCCGTTATATGGGAAGCCACTTTATACAGACCTAGACTTTGGCTAATCTGAAAAAATACTAAGCAGGATCCAACCTGGTTAGAATTTCAGTCAAGGGTTGTAGGCTGGGCTGGGAAGGCAAAGGCAAACCACACCTATCCAAAGACATGTCCATGGAGTCACCAGGAACTGAGCTTGACTTGAGGGGGCCTTTACCTTTTCAGACAACCTGGGACCCACAGGTACCATTCCTAAAAGCCCCCTTCTCATATGCGTCCTTCAGGGGAGAAAGAGCTAGCAAAATGGCATCGCTCAGCAGGGCAGATCTCATGAGAGACTGCCTGCAGCCCACCGTCCATACTCCAATTCATGACGGACAGATTGATTGTGAGCTCTTTGTGATAGCTGTCCCCAAATCCCCCCCCCCCCCGCAAAACCACAGAGTAAAGAGAGCAGGGTCACCAAAGACCCAGCAGCAGAATGTCAAAAGAAACTCAGTCATGCTTGTCTGAAGTTCTGTCTCTCAGTGCTTTTCCCAAAGCAGTTTGCTAACGCAGATGAAACAGCCATTCCAGGTTAGGCACATTTCCATTATTCTCCAAAACAGCAGAACACCTGTCCAGGGCAATGATGAAACAGCTCCCATAAAACCAAAGAAATGATTCCCCAAACCTGTTGGAGGGGAAATTGTGGCGTCAGTTGCAGAAGAGGAGGAGGAACAGGAAGGAAGGGCAGGAGACAACAGTGGCTTAGACCTGCTTGGTGCCAAAGGGGCCCCACTAGTACACCCATCATTTGCTCTAGGCTGGAGATAGCTGACTTAGGAAACAGAGGTGGAACATTTAAATAACAACAGCAAAGTAACAACAAAAAATTAAAACAGTAAATGAAGCCCAGTAGTGAGGCTGCACACTGAGTTTTCAGGGTGGTTTGCTTTTAACTCTGACATTCCTCCTTTCTAGTTTACTTTACAGGTTCCGTTTGCTTGTCAGCAGTTTTTGACCATCGTGATCGTGTTTAAAATGGCTGGAGGGATCTTCTCCCCTTCCAGGGAATTCCGGGAAATGCAGTTCTGGGAGAAGAGGCACCGAGGTAACATTTAACCTCTACCATCAAATACATTTCTGAGATGATGGCGAAGATGATTCTGGCGTGGGGCACCATTAGAGTTACGTTATTAGAAAATCAGCAATGGTTCCACATACTCTTAACTGCTGTTCCACCTGCAGCTTGGAAGCTATTTGGCCAGATGACTTCTGGTAGGGCTCTGCGAGGGGTAAAAGCCGTTTGGAAGAGGGGTGCCCTGATGCCACCTGGGGAAGCCAGCCAGACTTTCTGCTCCCCCCCCCCCACACCCAGTAACTGCATATAAAGTACACTTAATGGCCGATTTAACTTTTACCAAAGGCCACTTTCTCATCTGAAACAGGGATGGGAAAAGGATCTTTTTAAAGCTGGCTCTTTGCATTTGATGGCAATTACACAGCATCCGAGAAAAGGGCACTCAATTTGTATCAATTCTGCACCCAGGAAAAGAAGATTCTGTGGCCTGTTAAATTAAGCTAATGTAATTTTCCTTATTGAAGAATAATCCATTCTTGTGTTTTTACTCATGCACAGGACTGTAGAGTGGGTTATTCAAACAAGAAAAAAAGTACTGTATGTGCGCTTATGTGGGCCTAATAGTTGCTTTTACTCTCTGGAAGAAAGTGTAAGATGTTGCTCACCCACAAGTTTCTCTCTCCTACTGTAAGGACTAGACCAGTGTTTCTCAACCTCGGCAACTTTAAGACATGTGGACTTCAACTCCCAGAATTCATGCTGGCTGGGGAATTCTGGGAGTTGAAGTCCACATGTCTTAAAGTTGCCGAGGTTGAGAAACACTGGACTAGACCAATGTTCTTTAAACACTGGCAACTTTAAGATGTGTGGATCAACTCCCAGAATTCCCCAACCACTGGAAACCCCTTTTTGCATGAAACAGAAAAAAATGAATTTATGATTTATAGTTTTGATGATTAGACAGGATTCTTCTTTAGAAAGAAGAGAGTTACGTGGTAACCACAGAGTAAGATGTAAATTTATAACTGGACTTATAACTGCTGTGAAGAAGATCAGAAGCGACTTCTTTGTATCTTTTTCCTTTGTTTTTCACTTTTTTTCCTTCCTGTGCTTTTAGCGTTCTCTTTGGTTTCTTCTTTCTTTCCTTTTTCTTACCTTATGTTAGCCTGCATTAGTTTTTAATCTTCCTTTTTAAAAAAATCTTTAACAAAAATTATATTTTAAAAAATGAAATGAAAACTGAGCTCCTCAAGATAAAACCTTCACTGCATTCTCCACCTTAAAATCAGGAGTATTGCAGGAGAGGTCAGAGAAGTTGCTGGCCACCACGGTGAAATCAAGGCCACTCCCCCCTTTTTTTACACATGTGGTGTGTACAAAAGAGGCAATGGCCACATCTTGGCTTTTTTAATTCCCCTCTGCTGCTTCCCTCACCCACCCACCCACCCAACATTGTGTTCCTCTGGCTTCAAAGCTTGCTCAGATCAGCAAATGGAGACTCTTCTGCACAGCTGGCCAGATAACAGGACTGGAAGAAGCGTGCAAGACTATCTGTCTAAGCTCTGGATCTCCTGGCCTGAAGATCGTGTGTTCTGCGTTGTGACTTTTCATCACGGCTTAGAAACCTACACAACAATTGGATTGCCCCTTAGTTTTGGGGGGCTGATCCTCTCTGCCTCCTCCCCCTCCTCTGTGTGTGTTTCAAAGACGAATTAGACATTTCTATTATAATAATAAAACCAAGCAACTTTCTGTTGCACTACTATGCTGTTTTTTATTATTACTACTTTGGAGATTAATACATGCCTTTGCTGAAATGATGTTGTGGGTCATTTATAAGTGATTTCACACTCATGCACACACAAACACAGCAGCCCTTATTTCCTCCTGGTAGACAGAGGCCCAAATACCTCCCCCTGCTTCTGTGGTTCCGGGCAACCAGGGTGCGTGTCCTTTCGTGGTGGGGGCGGGGGAAGAGCAAGGAAGGGAGGCTAAGCTGAGTGGTGGTCTACGATACCCTCCTCAAGAAGCGCAACACACAATCTTTCAGAGGCCTCTGGTCCTTTCACCAGCTAACAGAGGGGGGCAGAATACATATCCATACAATTCTGCGTCCCCAAGAGAACTTTTCCGAGCGGTTTAAGGCAAGCCATTGTCAGCAGCCAGCGAGAATGAATCAAGCCATCCTGCGATTCTGAGCCTTTGGGGTCCAACGGTCTCTCTGCTATCACAGTTGGGCATTTTTTCACAGACGTAGTGCTAAAGATTTCCCATTAATTGACTGATTAATTTAGCCCCGGTACCAGCTTCTTGACCGAGGCAAAAACAATCGAAAGCCGCCGGGTGTCTTGAAGGCACCCTGTGCTATTTCTGCTGCCAGGAAACAAGGAGGCGTCCAGCTTCCCAGCTGCATTGAACTCATATCCATAACCATCAACCACACAGGAGCGAAATGGCTGGAGAGAGAGAGAGCTCCAGAGCTAAAGCTTTCTAATGGACTCCCTGTAAAAACAGCCAAGGAGAGAGTGACTGAGCCAGGCAAACTGGGATAAGCCACGAGGATACTCAGGAATCTCCCCAAGCATTAAATGGAGGTCGGGGGGAAATAGCTCAGGGGGGAAACTCAAACAGCCCCCAATCTTAGGACGTCCAACCCCCTTTGCGAAGTTCTCAGGCTGGAGGGCTGCCATGTCTTTTCTTCCTGGCTCCCCCCGAAGAATTGCCCGCAGGTGATACCCCTTGGAAGGTGCTCTCCATTCCCCCCCTTGCCCCCACGAGCCAGATGCCTCCTCCTGCCGCTGCCCGCCAAGGCAATTAAATCACAGGCACTCCCTTGAAAGAGATCTCAGCCCCTTTCCTCTGGCAGGGTGAGATCTCCTCCAAGACCCAGCAGCCTTCGCACTGATTATACCCAGAGCTCCATTAAAAAAGTGGAACAAAAGCAATTCCCAGCCTACACAATATTTGTTCTCTTTGCATGAAATCTTTTCCCCTGAGCCTTAATCCAGTTTAGCACCTTTGACTAATGCATATTTCACATGAAACTGAGAAAAGTAACAATGCTGCGAGGAGGCAGAGGATTAACCTGGTTTGCTTGTTATGCCTCCAAAGGACACCTTTTCCTCCCCAAGCCCCACCCCACCTTTCAGGGCCATCAACCCCAAGCACCCACTCTTTCAATTAGCAGCCTGCACTCCCAATGGCTGGAGGCCAGCTGGTGCTTTGAGGCTTTATTCTCTGCCTCCCTTCACACATCCGCACCTCCATCAGGTGCCTGATTTAAAGAAACACTCAACCTCAGGGATATCCTACCAGCTGGAGGTCATATCTATCACTGCAATTAACAATAAAATGTGCTGTGGAGCAGCTAAATCCTTTAACGGGGGGAAAATAGCTTGCTCTCCTCTATCCATAAAGCACTTCCCTTGACCGAACCTGCTCTTTTCTGGATCCCCCGCTGGGAATGTCAGACGGTCCTGCCCTTTGGAAAATCACTGGAAACTTCGGCCAACTCTGTGGGCTTCACAGGCCAGGCTGTCTGGTCCTGCTCTGCAGGGGGGGGAGCACTCCTACTGCTCAAGTGGGGGGCTCCTCCCTGCCCCACCGCAGTCCTCCAGCCCTCCCAGGGACTCATCCTGGCCGAAGAGCAGTCCTCTCCCTTCAGAAAATGTCCAGCTAATTTCAGCCCGGTGTCCAGCCCCGGAGCCCCGCCGCCAAGAGCGGAAGAGACAGGTGGCAAGAGGAAGCCCGGCCCCCCTTCCGCCAAAGCCCGGGTCTTCCGCAGGGATCACCTCCTGCGGGTGGCAAGGAGGCTCCCCTCCCCTCCCTCCCCTCCCCTCCCTCCCCCGGCTCATCAGAAAGGCCCAGATGAAGGCGGGGGGCGCAAGGGGGGCGGGAGGCAGGGACAGCCGCCCTCCCCCGTCTCGGCCAGGCAGCGAACCTCTGCAGACACCTGCTGGAGCTGCAGAGCCCGGAGGCCACCGGGGAAGCTCTGGAGAAAGCCGGGGACGGCTGGGAGGGGACTTTCGGGGAAGGCCTGACGCGAGAGCGCTCCCGAGGTGGAGCACCTGCGCCGCCGAGGAAAGGGGGGAAAAACGGGGGGGGGGGGAGTTCCTGCCTAGAAATAAACGGTGCGGCGCTTTCCCGGCTGAGGAGACCGCAGAGAGCCCGCCCGCCCGCCTTTCGACGCCTTTGCCTCTAGCCGGGGGGAGACTCGCCCCCTCCCCAAACCGCCCCTGCCCACTGCGGTCCGCGGGCGCCGGGACAGTCTCCCCAAAACAAGGGGGGGAGTTTCCAGCGTCGGCGCCCCGGCCGCCAGTCGAGCCCTCCGGGCAGAGCTGAAGCGGGCAGCGGCGACCCTCGCGCCCGCCCTCGCCCGCTGTTCCGCAACGCCGGGCGCGCCTCGTCTCGCGCGGCAGCCTCCCCTTCCCCCAGCCCGTCGCTCGTGGGACCCGGTTTTCCCTCGCCGGCGCTGCCCGCCGCGCGCAGCTCCAGCCCAGCGCGCAACTCTGCGCCAAAGCGGCCAGGAGGCAGGACCGTCCCTGGCGCCCCAGGAACAGCCCGCCCTCCGCTCCCCGCTCCCCGCGGGCCCAGGAGCGGAGGCATCGCCCGGCCTCGCCCAGCTCGCCCGCCCGCCCGCCCGCCCCCTCGCGCGCCCAGTCGCCACCGGCCGGCCGCGCAAGCCAAACTTGCCAGGCGGAACTTCCCGCGCGCCAAGCCCGCCGGCGAGGCGAGGCGAGGCGAAGCGCGGCGCGGCGCGGCCCCCCCTCCGTCCCCCGGGTGCCCGCTGCCTACCTTTTGCGATCGCCCTCTTCATTTTAGGGAGTCGGGAAAGGCACGTCTCGGGGGGCAGCAATCCTTCCCCAACGGGGCGCGGGGGCGGAGAGGCGCGGCGGAGCCTCATGCAAACTTCCAGGCGGGCGCGGCGAGCGAGCGGCTGCCTCTGCCGGCGTCTCCGCGGAGGGCCGCCTGGCTCATCGGGCGACCGAGGCGCAGCAGTCCGGCGGCCGGAGCCAGCATCCAGGCGCAGGAGGGGGACCGGCGCGCGAGCAGCTCCTCGGTTCCCGCGGCAGGGCACCGATGCGGGCCGCCTCCCCGCGCGGCTCCCAGCCTCGGGCGACGCTTTCCGACCCCCTCCCGCCGCCCTCCCCGCCCCTTCCCTGGCTGCCGCGTCCGGGAAGGCGGGGCGCTGGGTCCCTGCTGGCAGCCGCGGGTGTGCCGAGCCGAGCCTGGGCGAGCGGGCGAGGCCGGCTTCGGCTGGGCAGGCGAGACCGAGGGCTGTAGGGCGTTTTATGGGATCACGTGGCTGGACGGGAGACGGTTCGGCCTAGATCGGGCTTACTGGCGGGGGGGCAGCAGGAGGGACTGAGGGAGGGAAGGAGGGAGGGAAGGACGGGGAGGCGGCGAGCGAGCGAGCGAGCGGGCGGCGGAGGGAAGGAGGGGCTGCCGCCGCCGCCGCCGCCGCGCGCTCTGCCGCGGGAGAGCCGGCGCCCCGAGCAGCGGACGCGCAGCCGCTGCGGGCAGGCTCGGTGACCCGCCGGCGGAGGAGCTGGCGCGCCCAGACCCGCGGCAGTTCGGCCCGCGGCGCAAGGGAGGCAGGGCCGGCCGCGCTCGGCGCCGGAGCCCCCGGCCGACCGGCTCCCCAGCGGAGGAGACGCCCTCCCGGCAGCAACGCGGAGGCGGCGCGGCGGACGGTAGCCGGGCTGCTCCGCTGTCCCGGGCGGCTCCGCGCCGGGCGCCGCTCATTCCTGGAGGGACGGTGCCACCTAAAGGCCGCCGAGGAGAGAGGCCGGCCCGGGTCCCGCCGAGAGCCGGCAGCCCCGCCGGGCGTCTCGGAGGGGACCGCTCCCGGGGCCCCGGGATCGCGCGCCGGGTTTTCGCACAGAGACGCGCAGCAGCTCCCGGTAGCGCGGGGGGCCGGGCTCCGCGGCTCCCCGCTGCGTCCCTGCCCGCGCCTTACCGCGAGGGGTGGCCGGGCGAGGGGGCTGCAGGCCGCCCGTCCAGCCGCCCGCGGGCGCGGCGTTTCTGGCAGCGCCGGCGGATTCTCGGCAGCCTCCGCGAGAAGCGCGCGCGGGGGACGCTCCGCGCCGGCTCCCGAGCTCCGCTCTGCTGCTTTCGGCGGCGTCCTCCTTTTACCGCCCTCCCGATGGCATCGGGGGCGCCGCAGCCGGGCGCGCCTCCTGGCGTCCCCGGGGCCCGGCGGGAAGGTGGCCGGGCGAAGGTGCCGCGCTCCCCGGGCCTTCGCCCCGCAGGCCGCCAGCCCCGTCCTTGCCAGCCGACGCAGCAGTGGTGACGGGGGCCCCGCAGCCGCGGTCCAGCGCAGCGGGAGGCGAGCGGGGAGGCGTTTGGGCCGGCTCGGGTAGACCTTCTCCGAACCGCGGGCGGGCGGGCGGGCGGGGACTGGGCCATTTCCAGCCACGGAGGCCCCTGCCCGTGACACCGGGGGAAGCGCTGCAGGGCCTGGATCTGGGACCTCCGTCTGGCCCCGCGGAAGCCGCTCTTCTCCCGCCCGCAGCCTAGAATCGGGGCGGGGGTGGGCGAGGGGGCTTAACGCGAGGAGGTCAGCGGCGTTCGGACGCTTGGCCCTCCCTTAGGGAGGCAGTGGGGGACGCGGGGGCTTCTCTGCAACCCCCCGCAGGATCGGCCCGCTGTCGGTCTGAGTCTTCCCTCTTGCGGCTTCTCAACCGCACCCAGCTGTGCCCGAGTCCGTTCACTTTTCGGGGCTCTGCTGCTGGCAGAGAGACCGATGGACTCCGGCCCTCTTTACCTGGCTTGTCTTGACACCGGGTCGGGTGAAAAAGAATGAACATGAAGACACACCAGGACGAAACAAAGGCAAAGACGCTTCCAAGTTGAGCCCAGCTTCTGTTACTTCCCCCCCTTTAGGGAGTCCTGTGAATATACTCTGTATTAGACACATCCATGGAGTTTTCTTGGCAACCTGCAAACCTGGCTTCTTGCTGCCCTCGGGATTTTTTTTTTTTTTAACTCCCCTGGTGATGGGTCAGCTGTAGGTCTTCCATCCAAAGGGTAGCCCTGCTTAGCTTCAGCTCAGACTAACGTACCCAGATGGTATTAGGGTACCAAGAGAGGCTTAATTTGGATATTTAAAGTAGCAATTCTTTAAAACTGAGCCCACTTTAAGCTTGAGGCTTGGGACAAATGGTTTTTCCTGCCTGCTGTTGCCTTCACAGAGAGTCTCCTCTAGCTGCAGTTGGGGAGATTCCAGGAAGTGGAGTAAAGCAAGAACCCCCTTCTTGCCTCCAAGAATTGGGATTTGGGACATGCCTGTGAGAGAGCAAGGCTATCAGGAAGGAGGGGGCACATTCCAGAAGGGGGAAGGAGATGGGAGACGACACAGTCCGGAGCAGGAGCATGGGAAGCAGAAGAGGTTCAGGATAGCCGCTCCCCAGAATCTCCCAGGGTAGATCCACTTTTGCATTAATACAGATTGAGTCTGGCAAGATTCTGTCTGTAAGGTGTAGGCAATTAAAGGAACTTGACTCAACTGGACTGTTTCACTGTTGTTCTTGGGCTGGGCCTGACAATGCCACCACTAAGGATGGAGGGTCCATGGGCTTGTCAGGGCATACGTTTCTGTTTGAGCAATTTATTTGTATGCCACCTAAGCCACCCTCTCTTCTGGCTCTGGTTCACTGCAAATCTCTTGCTGTCAGTGGCTGCTGTCCCACGAAGCAGTAAACCTTTGTCTGGTGACTTTGATCTTCATGTCTGCTGTGCACAGAGCTGGGCAGAGAAATCCTTCTGCGTTTTTCCCCTGTCTGCTCTCATTCAGTCTGATGAAATGGAATTTGCTCTTGGAATCTGTTTCAAAAGGGAATGCCTGTTGGGAAATTCTAGCTGGAGTGTGGCAACTTTGCATTTCTGATAATAGTCAAGGGTGTATGAATATTCCTTGTTTCGTGGTGTGCTCCTTTCTCCAACGGTTTGCAGGATCCCTAGCTTCCTTTCCCTTCCCAAGGGCAGCAGGAAACTATCCTCACTAAGGGCAGAGTCAACCCAGAAATCTGGTGGAGGATTTCAGAAGTGCTCCATTCTAAAATTGGACCCAGACATGGTCCTTTGGAGATCATCATTTATGGTTAATTGGTTGATTATGTGCCATCAAACCACTGTCAACTTTAGTAAACACATTTTCTCCATGATGATC
Source organism: Python bivittatus (assembly GCF_059951505.1). Taxonomy (NCBI): domain Eukaryota; kingdom Metazoa; phylum Chordata; class Lepidosauria; order Squamata; family Pythonidae; genus Python; species Python bivittatus. The sequence goes on along the minus strand of NW_028277070.1, from coordinate 2,578,908 downwards.
TGTACATAACCTGGTCCTTCAGATTTCCAAAGGGGCACCCATCGCCCCTGTAACTGAGTTCACCCATCTTGCTGCTAGTCGTCCTCTTTCCCTCCACCTTTCCCAGTATTAAAGCCTTCTCCAGAAAACTGGGTCTTCGCATAATGTGTTTGAAGTACAGGTAGTCCTCAACTTATGACCTTTCGTTTAATGACCAAAGTTATGGTGGTGCTGAAAAAAATGACTTACAACTGGTCCTTGCACATATGACCATCACAGTATCCCCACAGTTACGTGGTCAAAATTTGGGTGCTTGGCAACCGGCATGTATTTACAACGGTTGCAGTGTCCCAGGGTCATGTGATCACCATTTGCAGCCTTCCCATGGGGCTTCCAACAAGCAAAGTCAATGGGGGAAGCTGGATTCGCTTAATGACCACAGCAAAAAAGGTTGTAAAATTGGACTCAATTCACTTAATGACCGCATCACTTAGCAACAGAAGTTCCAGTCCCAATTATGGTCATAAGTCAAGGACTACCTGTAGAATAATTTGAGCCTTGTCATTTGTGCCTCAAGTGAGATCTCTTGGTTGATTTGTTCAATGATCCATCAGTTTGTTTTCTTGACTGTCCACGGTATTCTCAGGAGTAGCTTCTCTACCACCAAAAGTGTCAATATTCTTTTTTTTCCTGCTTCTTCAAAGTCCAACTTACACTTCCATAGAATGTCACAGGAAATACCATGGCTGGCATGATTCTGATCTTTGCAAGTATAAACACATCACAGCATCTGAATATCTTTTCCAGGGCCTTCATGGCTGCTCTACCAAGAGCTAGTCTGGGGCGTATTTCTTGACTGCTTGTTCCTTTACTATTGGTGATTGATTCTAAAAGGCAGAAGCTATCCCCCACTTTGATATTTTCATTGCCAATTCTAAGGCTGTACCTGTTGTCATTACTTTGGTCTACTTTATATTTAATTTTAGTCCCATTTTTTCACTGTGCTCCTTGACTTTTATTACTAGAGCTTGCAGATCCTTGCATTTTCAGGTATCAGAATAGTGTTAGCAGCCTAGCGCAGATTATTGGTCTTTCTTCCTCCAATTTTAAAACCACACTCCTCTTCTTCCAATCTGACCTCCCTTAATATATATTCAGCACGCAGTTTGAATTATTGTTAAGGGGAGAGTATACAGCCTTGTCTCACTCCTTTGCCAACCTGGAGCCAGCCTGTTTCACCATTTTCTGTCTCTGCTGTGGCTTCCTGACCTGTATATAGGTTTCTCATGAGGGCAATGAGATGTTCTGGGATTCCCATTTTTTTAAGCACATTCCACAGCTTGACAAGATAGATACAATCAAAGGTGTTTCTACAATCAATGAAGCACATACTGACTTCTTTTGAGTATTCTTCAGCTTTCTCAATTATCTAACTTGTGTCAGCAATAACGTCTCATTTTCTTCAGCCTTATCTAATGCCAGCTTGAACATCTGACATCTCTTTTTCCATCTAGGGCTCTAATCTTTGTTGGATGATCCTAAGTATTATTTGCTAGCATGTGAATTTAAGTGATATGATAGTTTGCACACTCTATTAGTATTGGAAAGTAGACCTCTTCCAATCTGTTGGTCACTGTGTCATTTTCCATAGCTTAGTTAGAACGTTTACTGTTGCTTGCCATATTTCTGTGGGTATTCCATCAGTTCCTGTAGCCCTCCAAATTGGTGATGACCGAGTGCTAATCTAACTTCACCTTCTAGTACTAGAGGTTCTCACAAGCTGGGAATATCTTCTAAGTTATCTTGAACGTTGACGTCTCTACTGGGCAGTATTTCAGTATACTCCTTCCATCTTAGTTTGATCTCCCTTGAATTGGTTACTGTCTGTCCATTGGAATCCTTTAGCATACTAATTTGAGATTGGAATCTCCTTCTGAGTTCAGAGATCTTTTGAAAGAATTTCCTTGTTTTGTCATGTCTGTTTCCATCTTCAGTATCTTTATAGATGTTGTAATACTGCTTCTTGACTCTACTAACAGCTCTCTGAAACTCTTTGTTAAGTTCCTTCCTGAGATTTTTGTCTTTTTTGATGTCAGCCTTACGAGGTAGTCCAGACAAGAAGCACACCCAGGAGTGCTAGCTTTATGTTTATTGCAAGGTAACATTAACAGAATCTAGCAAGTCTGAAAGTACATCTCTCCCCCCTCACCTTTACAATCCAGGAAACTAGGGAGAGCCCCTTCTGAGACATTTGCCATCCTCCCATTCCTTCTGTGGGCTCAGCTGCCTCTTAACTGACCATTGTCTAGTTTGCAGCTCTTCCTCCTGTCTCCCAAGATCATTTCCTCACACCATTACACTTGGCTTTGGCAAGTTCCAAGGTTTGTTCTGATATCCAGTTTGCTTTCTTCCGTTCTTCATTTTTGGCAGTCTCTTTTCACATTTATCCTTAATGACTTCTTTAAGTTCATGTGGTTCTCTATCAATGAGGTTCAGGACTTCAAAGCAATTCTTGATGTTCTCCTTAAAAACTATTGGAATACCCGCAAGATCATGTTGTGGAAACTGGTTGGCTTTCTTCTTCTTTAGCTTAACTTGGAGCTTGCCTATAAGCAGTTTGTGATCTGTTCCACAGTCAGCACCTGGCCATGTCTTTGGTGCTATAACTGAGCTTCTCCACCTCCTTTTAGCAATAATATAGTCACTTTGATTTCTGTGTAGTCCATTTGATGATGTCCATGTATACAGGCATCGTTTTGGTTTATGAACTTGATCATAAAACTCATCCGCCTCCGCTTCTTCTGCATCGGTGGTTGGAGCATCAATGTGGATGATCTTCATATTAGGGTTGTCCGCAACATCTAATTTATATTATACAGTCATTGATTGCATTGTAGCCAAGTACTGTTCTTGATATACTCTTCCTAGCCATAAAAGCAATGCCATTCCTTCTTTGCTTTTCATGTCCTGAGCAATAAATTCCTTGACTGAAAGTGTCCAACTCCAGTCAGTTTCAATCTGCCGATCACCAGGATCTCAATGTGTAGTTATTTCATTTCATCTTTCACTGTGTGGAGCTTCCCCGGGTTCATGCTACTTACGTCCCACGTTCCCACCGTAATTCAGTCTTTGCAGCTTCGGATTTTCTTTTCCTGTATGGCAACATCAGCAGCTAGACCTCACGGAGGGTCCGATCTAGCCGTGTCATAAATACTGAAAGATCCTCAGCTCTTCCTCAGTAGCAGGTGAAGAGCCATCTGATCTGAGGGGCCCAACATCTGGCACTGTATCGTCAATCGTCTTATATTTTCTACCCATGTGGTTTTCTTGGTGAAAATACAGGAGTGGTTTACCATGGCCTTCTCCCGCGCAGTAAGCATGGGTGCCTTTGCCATCGTCACTAAAGTGATCCTCTGCCTCCGTCATCTTCCTCTATGGCTGCTGCCCGGAAGAGGTGCCTGCTTGCTTTAGCCGAGCAGCTGGGATGACCTTCATGCCTTGGGTGACAATATATATTCCAGCAGCTGGAAATATATGTTCTTGGCCTACGCACCCGGTGTTCTTCGCTCATTCCTCCCAGGACACACACACACACACACACCCACACACACACACACACCCCGCCATGATGAGGCAGCACAGCAGGACCGGGGAAGGGGGAGGTTAGTTTTATGGCATTGCTTAAATCCAACTGTAGTTTACTCAATAAACTAAACAAGCCTTGATATGATAGCCTGTGTGGACTGGATCAGCATAAAGTACTTTCTCTCCCCCCGCCCCATTCTTTTCTCATCTAATCCAGTACAGTAACAATATGTGGCAAATACAACAACACATCACCACAAAAGGGGTGGGGCTTCCGTTGTGATACTTCCAGTACCTGGAAAATGTTGAGTCTCTGGAAAAAAGGTTGGTCCCAAATCGCAGAGATTCAGGTTTTAAAGATCTCTTTCTTTTGATGGGTACACAGAGGGCGTGAGCCCAGCCTCTCACAACACACCGGACTAGGAGTCGAGTAATTCTGGCTGAGAACATTTCCTTTGCTAAAGAGCCAAGCTCTATTTGTCTGGGCATCAGTTATTATGGGAATACAGCAACACCAGTCTGTTGTGCAAACGTAGCTAGACAGAGGTATATAATACTTAAAAGTGTTGAGCTAGGATTAGGAAAAGCCCTCAAGCGTGAAGATGCACAGGGTGATTTAAGGACGGTCAGTATCACTCACCCCAACCTACCCAACAGGGTTGTTGTAGGAATAACATCAGAGGATGGAAGCAGACATATGCTACGTTGAGGTTCTGGAAGAAAGGTGGGATAAAATACAACAGTATAGATAATATGTATACACATTCCACCTTAAATCCAGCCACATAAAAAGGGGAGAAAAACAATATCCATTGTTTGTTAATAAGTTCATACAAATTGTCTTACTGCAGTGCTTTCCATAACTAAGTGGGACTTTTATTTATATTTTCTCTGTTTGCCTCAGCAATAGAAAAGAGACAAGCTGCACTTTTTATCCTACTGTTCCAATACATAATAAAAAGGCATTACCTTTCAACAAAATGTTTGCCATATTATCATTCTCTTTTCTATCTATATTTTTAAGTTTGGTCGTGCAAGCGCAGACACTCACAGAAACCACTCATCACTGACAAGAATAATCTTTTTTTCCATTTAAAGCATAGCTTTGAAGGTTCCGGTCAATAAATGAACAATCATGTCTAAATCTTCAAACAGAACCATATGTTGACATAGCAAAATAAAATAGCTTTTAGATCGAGAGGCAGTTCATAACTTGGATTGCTTTGAATTGGATTTGCAATAGAAACTCAGTACCTTGAGCTCTGAGAATGTGACCAAAATCTTCAGAATCACCAACTCTGCCTTGATCATTTCAGGAGAGTTTTATAAACCCATAATTTTATAAAGGCCATCCCTAGAATTCACAACCAAGGTTTTTGAGGGCTGCATGTTCATATCTAGTTCCAAACTGCCAATCATCATTACATCTACTTCCCAATTATGCTGGTTTCTATTTCCAATTCAATCTAGGTCACCAATTATGTTCCATATTTGGCTCATTTATTAGAGATCAATATGTCAAGCTGTGTACAATTACTAAAGGAGACACGTTTTCATGTTAATCAACTAACCATGCAAGTAACAGACAAGAAGCACAACACAGATGGTTGGTGTTACCCTATTTACGCAACTGTTCCTAGTATTTACTTATTTTCTCTAACTGGGGACCGAACCCCCTTCCACTCCCTTTCTTATTCAGATACCTGGTTTGGGGGAAACGTCATAAAATGCTGAGGCGACCTAATGGTAAGACGCTCGACAAATGGGAGGCGTTGTGGGAAGGAACGTTTTTTTCCATGGCAACCACCATGGAGGAAGGCTCCAAAAATGACTTATTCAAAAAAAAAAAAAAAGAGGGTGGCAAGAAATGGTTTAAGAAAAGGCACAACCTGTTTCGTATAGTGCCGTGCAGAAAAAATACCCAACTTTTTTTTTCTGATCTATTCGTATTCATTGAGATACAAGACTCATGTTTTAAAGGGTATTAAGTAATCCGGGACAGCGTGAAGCAGGCGCCAGGGCCCAACCGCTTCCAAAAAGGTTGCCCGCCAAGCTGCAGGGACCCGTCCGGGCAGTTGCAAGGCAGACTTGAAGGGATCTGTCTGTCTGTCCATCAATCATCAGCCATGGGTTTCCCCTTTCGGAGAAAATGCTGTGTCCCTTTTGTAAGATTTGCCCCGTTCGCAGAGAAACTCTCGTGACACGTGTGGTTCACAAAGAAGGTTTACTCATGCGTAATGTAGTAGTCACAAGCAAAGCCAGGACTGGCTTGGTACAATTGCATCACTTGTTATATTCCCCCCTTCCTGCGCTTTTTCCCGCCTCGTGATCGCGTTGCAGCTGTGGACTATTGGGCCCCCCAATGTCCCCCTTGATCGTTCATGATGGCAGGGTCGGTCAGAGTCCATTGTCCTTGATTGCCAGTCCCCCTCCGGCTGGGTTGGTCCCTCCCTGCTACGTGCAGACCCGCGGGTTCTGTGCTGCGTTGCGATCTTGTTTCGCTGCCCTGCGGCCCCGTTCCTTGCATGCTCGCGCCGTTATCAGTTCATAGTTAAAAGCTTCCGCTGTGGTTTTCCTGTTTAGCTGGCCGCAGGTGGCTCGTTAATTAGCGGCGCTTTCGGTTCCTCTTTTCCCCGCTAGCTACCGCCGGTGGATTCCGCGTGGTCTGGTTGCGAGCTTCCCTGCAGCCCCGTGCTTCCCTGAAGCCTCGTGCTGACCGAACCTGACATGCCGCCCCCCTGAAGACAACTCCCCCCCCTCGGTTCTATTTTGGCTTCCCGGGGTATTTACTGTAAAAGTCCCGCACTAGGTCCGGCGCCCTTATGTGGGTTTTACTCACCCATTCGCTGTGGGACTTGGGGAAATGTTTCCATTGCACTAGGAGCTGGGTCTGCCCCTTGTGCCTCCGGGCGTCCAGTATCCGGTTGATTTTGAAGTGCTGCTCCCCCCCGACCATGATGGGTGGCGGTACTCCCTCCGCCTTGTGCCAGGCGTTCCCCGGCTGGTGCAACTTTAGCAGGCTGCAATGGAACACCGGGTGGATCTTCCCGAGGCTTTTCGGGAGCGTCAGCCTGACGGTCACCGGATTGATGACCTCCGTAATGGGGAACGGCCCCACAAACCTCGGGCTGAGTTTTGTCGATGCCTGGTGCGTCTTTAGGTTTTTGGTTGACAGATACACCTGGTCCCCCACTTTCCACTTTTCCTCGGGGAGCCTCTTGCGGTCCGCGTGCTTCTTGTAGTCGGCTTTGGCTCTTTGCAATGCCGCGTGCGCCGCTCGCCGGGTCTCGTCGATTTGGGCGAACCAGGCGTCCAGGGAGTTGATCTGGGATTCCGGCTGAGGCAGCTCCGGCATGGGGACGAAATCTCTCCCGGTGGCTACTTTGAACGGAGAGAACCCGGTACTCTTGTGGACGGCGTTGTTGTATGCCACCTCCGCGAATGGTAGTAGCTCCGCCCAATCGTCCTGTTGGTGCCCCACGTAGCAGCGCAGGTACTGTTCGAGCCCCCCGTTCAGGCGTTCCGTGGCTCCGTCCGTCTGCGGGTGCGCCGCGGAGGATAGGGCTTGTTTCGTCCCCACCCGCTTCAGGAACTCCCGCCAGAACCGCGCGATGAAGTTGCCGCCCCGATCGCTGACGACCCGTCGAGGTGCGCCGTGGAGTCGGTAGACATGTTGCACGAACAGTCTTGCCAGCCCCTCGGCCGTGGGGACTCGCCGGCACGCTACAAAATGCGCTTGTTTGGAGAATAAGTCCGTGACCACCCAAATGGCGGTCTTCCCCTTACTCTCCGGGAGCTCCACTATGAAGTCCATGGCGACCTCTTGCCAAGGGCCGTCGGGTTCCGCTACCGACTGGAGTAGGCCTCTAGGTTTGCCTTTGGCTCCTTTCGCTGTCGCGCACACCGGGCAACCCCCCGAGTACGCCTCCACGTCCTTCCGGAGCGTGGGCCACCAAAACTGCCGCCGGATTAAGTGGAGTGTCTTTACGAAGCCGTAATGCCCCGCGCTCCGGCTGTCGTGGGCTCTCTCCATGACCTCCCGTCGGCAACCCTCGGGCACGTACAGCTTTCCTTCGTGCCACCACAACCCCTCTTGGCCGGTTAGCGCCTCTCGGTTCTGCTTGAGCCAAGCGTCCCGCTCCGCCGCCTCCGCGAACCCTTGCCTTACTTCAGGCACCGCGTCCCGTCGCTCCCCCTTGGTCTGGCTTCGGGTCACCGCCTTTGCAGCCAGTCTGCTGGCAGGGATGATGGAGTCCATGATCTCCTCCCGTAGGCTGGCGTGTTGGGGCATGCGAGACAGTCCATCCGCTAGGAAGTTGCGCTTCCCGGGGATGTGTTTCAGTGTGAACCTGAACCTCCCGAAGTATTGGGACCACCGTGCCTGTTTGGGGGATAGCTTACGCGGGGTCTTCAGGGCCTCGAGGTTCTTATGGTCCGTCCACACCTCGAACGGTTCAGTTGCCCCCTCCAGTAGATGCCTCCACGTGGCCAGCGCCCACTTGACCGCGTACGCCTCTTTCTCCCACACCATCCACCTCCTCTCCGTCTCGGTGAATTTGCGGGAGGCGTAGGCGCACGGGTGGATGGCCCCCTCCGGGCTGGGTTGGAGCAGGACTGCCCCCGTTGCCACGTCTGATGCATCCACTTGGATTATAAACCGCCGGTCTGGGTCGGGATGGCGCAGGATCGGCTCCGCGGTGAACCGCCGTTTTACTTCCTCAAACGCCCCCTGGCATTCTGCAGTCCACGCGAGTGCCATGCTGGGCTTGGGGGGTTTCCCAGTGCCCTTGGTTTTTAGCAGGTCGGTTAGGGGAAGGGCGATTTGGGCGAAGTTCGGGATGAACTGACGATAGAAGTTCGCAAACCCTAGGAAGCTTTGGAGTTGCGTCCGGGTTCGCGGCGCTTCCCAGCCCACGACATCCCTTACTTTCGCCGGGTCCATCTCAATTCCCCGGCTGGATATTCAGTAGCCGAGGTAGTCTAGTTGCTCTCGATGGAACTCGCATTTCGAGAGCTTTGCGTACAGCTGTGCCTTCAGCAGTCTCTGGAGCACCGTGCGCACCAGGCTCACGTGCTCCGCCAGGGTCTCGGTGTAGATGAGGATGTCGTCCAGGTAGACCAGGACGCCCCGGTAGAGTAGGTCGTGCAGCACCTCATTTATTAGCTGCATAAATACCCCCGGGGCCCCTTTTAATCCGAACGGCATCACGGAAAACTGGTAGCTTCCGAGCGGGGTGTTGAACGCCGTCTTCCACTCATCTTTTGCGCGGATCCTGACTCTGAAGTAGGCTTCGCGCAAGTCCAGTTTTGTGAACACCCTCCCCTTCGACAGATGCGACATCAAGTCCTTCATCAGGGAAAGGGGGTATTTGTACTCCGTGCTGATTGCGTTCAGCCCCCGGTAGTCTACGCACATACGGAGCGAGCCATCCTTCTTCTCCCGGAATAACACCGGGGCCGCTAATGGTGACTTCGCGGGTTGGATGAATCCCCGCGCTAGGTTCTTGTCTATGAACTCGCGCAGGGCCCCCATCTCCCTCCTCGACAGGGAGTACATTTTCGGCTTAGGCAGGGTCGCTCCTGGCTCTAGCTCGATGGCGCAATCACTGGGCCGGTGTGGTGGGAGCTGGTCGGACTCCTTCTCCCCGAACGCTGCCGCCAGGTCTCGATACTGCCTTGGGATTCCGCCGCCCGTCGGGGGTTCCCCGGGTCCGGCCCCTCGCTTTGCGGTCGCCTCGCCAGTCGCCGCTGCCTCCCCTCGCCTCGGGATCGTGGCGGGTCTCCGGCGTCCCGGCGCTGCTGCTGCTGCTGTTGCCGCCCGGGTCTCGGGCCCCATCTGCTCTCGCCCCGTCTCCCGGTGTCCCGGACCCTCCGCTTGCCCGCCGGTGGTTGCGGCTGCCTCCGTCTCCACGGCTCGGTCCCCTCTGCTCTCGCCCCTCGCCGGTCTGTCGACCCCGAACCGCACTGCCTCCGCCGCCCAGTCGACTCGTGGATTCCGCCGCCGCAGCCACGCCAAGCCGAGTACCACCGCGTAGTCGGCCACCGGGACCACCACAAACCTCAGTTCTTCCCGGTGACTCCCGATCGTCATCTGGACCAGCTCGGTGTAATACTGAGCTGGCCCCCCCCCTGCCAGCGTGCCATCTAGCTGGCTGAATGAAATGGGCTCCCGGAGGCGCCTCAGCTGTAGCCCGAGCCCCGAGACCACCGCTGGGTGCATCAAGCAGTGGGTGCAGCACGAGTCCAGTAGCGCCCGTAGTTGCGCCTCCCCTCCGGATCTCACCCCCCGGACGTGTATCCTCACCCGGAACGGTGGGCAGTCCTCGTCTCCTATTGGGTCCGCGCGCCTCGACTCCCCTGCTCGCACTGGGACGCCGTTCAGTGCGAGCGTGCCTCGTTTCCCGCCGGCTCCGAGTCCTCTCCGGAGGATGCTGTCTCCGGGGTCGACCACCCCCCGCGTCCTTTCTCGGTCACCGCCGCCACTGCCCCCTTCCGCGGTCGGTCACCGGTCCTTTTCCCGTTCGCACGCGGGGTTTTGACTTCGGGCCGTGGTGGGGCGCCTTCCCGCTCCGTCGGGCACTGCGCCGCTCGGTGGCCTCTGCCTCCGCATCGGAAGCACAGATTCGGGGCTCTGGTCGCCTCTCGCCTCCCGGTGGACTGCCGCCGACCGCTCCGCCTCTCCTCGGGGGTCCTCTCCCTCGGCTGGTCCCTCGTCTGGTCCCGTCGTCTTGTGCTCTGTTGGATCTGCCGCCACGCCGATTCCGCCGTTCCGGCCAGCCAGATCCAATCCTTCACTGTGGACGGGTCGTCCCGCCCCAGTGCCCGTTCCAGGATCTCTGGGTTGAGTCCCCTCTTAAAATACTTCACCTTCAGGGACTCCAGCCAGTCCGCGAGCTTCTCGGCCAACCTCCGGAACTCCAGGGCATATTCCGATACCGATTTGCCCCGCTGTCTGAACTGTAGGATGTCGTCCTCCGCCCGCTTGGCGCTCAATGTGTCCTCGAATCTGTCCCGGAGCGCCTGCATGAAGTCCGGGAAACTCCGTAGTTCCGCCGCGTTGGCATCGTACAGCCCGATCACCCAGCTGGCTGCTTGGCCATCTAGCAGCTCGGCCACGTAGGATACCCTGTCCTCGTCTCTAGCGAATAGGTGACCACCCCTCTGCATGAACCCCCTGACGTGTGTCAGAAAGTGCGGCAGCTGTTCGGGGTCCCCTGAGAACTTCCCAGTGATACCTCGAAGTCTCAGGGTGTCTGCCGCCCGTTGGTCCTCCGACCGGGGCGCCGTGGGTGGTGCCGGCGGGGGTGCCGGACCGCCCCCCCTGTCGCTCGCCTCCTCGTTCACCGCCGGTGGCCCCACTCTCTGTAGTAGGGTCTGGAGCATCGCCTCCACGGCGTCTAGGCGTCGCTCGACTCTCTCCTCTAGTCGGGCGAATTTCTCGCTCCACTCCTGGTTCCGGAACCCCGAACCCCGGGTCATCGTAACGCCTGAACCGTCTGGTCCTTGGTTCACGCCCATCGACCACCGCTCGGATGGAGGGCACCCGGCCCTGGCCGCTGCCCCGTCGCTCCCGGGTGGCTCCGACCGCCCTTCCGCGAGCCTGGATTCCTCGCGCTCCAGCTGACCCACGGATTCCTCGTCGCTGGTCATGCCTGTATTGAGAAAGAAAACGCTCCTCGGTGGTACCGGGTAGCGCTGACGGTGAGTCCTGGCTTTATGTAAGATTTGCCCCGTTCGACAGAGAAACTCTCGTGACACGTGTGGTTCACAAAGAAGGTTTACTCATGCGTAACGTAGTAGTCACAAGCAAAGCCAGGACTGGCTTGGTACAATTGCATCACTTGTTATATTCCCCCCTTCCCGCGCTTTTTCCCGCCTCGTGATCGCGTTGCAGCTGTGGACTATTGGGCCCCCCAATGTCCCCCTTGATCGTTCATGATGGCAGGGTCGGTCAGAGTCCATTGTCCTTGATTGCCAGTCCCCCTCCGGCTGGGTTGGTCCCTCCCTGCTACGTGCAGACCCGCGGGTTCTGTGCTGCATTGCGATCTTGTTTCGCTGCCCTGCGGCCCCGTTCCTTGCATGCTCGCGCCATTATCAGTTCATAGTTAAAAGCTTCCGCTGTGGTTTTCCTGTTTAGCTGGCCGCAGGTGGCTCGTTAATTAGCGGCGCTTTCGGTTCCTCTTTTCCCCGCTAGCTACCGCCGGTGGATTCCGCGTGGTCTGGTTGCGAGCTTCCCTGCAGCCCCGTGCTTCCCTGAAGCCTCGTGCTGACCGAACCTGACACCTTTAATCTGGTTTAGGGACCCAAAGAAAGGGGAAAGGGGTGCATTTGATCCCACCACCCACAATCGGATTTAGACTAATGTTTAAATGGAAGACTAATGTTTCTTCCATTTCTTTCCAAGCAAAAGATACTGAAAATATCCTCCTGGGGGCAGGTGGCCTTTCTGCCCACCTTGAGCAAGGAGGAGGCCAAAGGGTGCATGGCGCTCATCCCATCCTTCTCCTCGGCAGCCTGCAGCCTCCCTGGCTTCTGACTCCAGGGAGGGACACACACATACCCCTCCGAGATTTTTCAAACAGGGAAGTGCGCCAGCACTTAGCAGGGAGGCCTGCAGTGGGAGATGCGTCCCAGAAAACGTGAGACCCGAAGGAGCCCAATCTCCACCACTTGTAAGAAACCCCCCCCCAAAAAAGTCCTTGCATTCAGCACACATAATAATTCTTGATCCCTCACACCCCTTTGCTCAACCAGGGTTGGCTGAGAGCAAAGGGGCGGGGGCTGTTACAGGTAGGACATGCAGGGGGGCAAGACCAAACGTGGAGATCTTCCTCTGTCTCAGACTCCCCGCAACTTTATGGCTCTATCAGCAGGAAGGGTTTCTGCTGCCTGAATGCAGGAGAGGATCAACAGCGAAGTACATCACATCCTTAAAGGAATCCTCCAAACCAATAACTGCAGTCATAAATATAGTAGCTGTCCCAGGCTGACCTATGTGTGTGACATAGGCCTATTCACTTGGTACTATTGTGTCACCAGATTTGGTTTTTGGTCTCCCAAAATATTAAGCCCAACTCCAATGACTAAAGGGGTCTCCCCAGGTCCCTGCAGGCCTGAGCCGTTGCGTGAACTCTGGGACATCACACAAACAGGCCTTGGGCTGAACCAAAAACAGGTATCAAGGTTGGCATGGTGCTGAGCAAAAAGAATGAATTCATAAATCCCATGGAAAGAGAGAGGAGGAAATTCTTCCCAAATTTCCGTAAAGGGATTTCCAGAAATCCCATGGAAAGAGAGAGGCGGAGAGTCTTCCCAGAGGGTTTTCCAAGGGATTTCTGTAAAGGGATTTCCATAAATCCCATGGAAAGAGAGAGGCGGAGAGTCTTCCCAGAGGGTTTTCCAAGGGATTTCCATAAAGAGATTTCCATAAATCCCATGGAAAGAGAGAGGAGGAAAGTCTTCCCAGAGGGTTTTCCAAGGGATTTCCATAAAGGGATTTCCATAAATCCCATGGAAAGAGAGAGGAGGAAAGTCTTCCCAGAGGGTTTTCCAAGGGATTTCCATAAAGGGATTTCCATAAATCCCATGGAAAGAGAGAGGACGAAAGTCTTCCCAAAGGGTTTTCCAAGGGATTTCAGTAAAGGGATTTCCATAAATCCCATGAAAAGACCAAGGAGGAAAGTCTTCCCAAAGGGTTTTCCATGGGATTTCCGTAAAGGGATTTCCATAAATCCCATGGAAAGACCGAGGAGGAAAGTCTTCCCAAAGGGTTTTCCATGGGATTTCCGTAAAGGGATTTCCATAAATCCCATGGAAAGACCGAGGAGGAAAGTCTTCCCAAAGGGTTTTCCATGGGATTTCCGTAAAGGGATTTCCATAAATCCCATGGAAAGACCGAGGAGGAAAGTCTTCCCAAAGGGTTTTCCAAGTGAGGAAGTGACAGCAACCAAGGGGGCTGCAGAGGGATGGAAAGATGAGCAGCAGAATGAGGCATCACCATCGGCAGCCTCCTCTCTGTCTTGTGGCCAACTTGCCAACTCAAAAACACCCCTGAGAATTTTGAAAGGGATCCTCAAGCATTCTGAGAATTGGGTTGCCTCTTCTGCAGGGAAACGACATTTCAGACAAATTACAAGGCTTTGTGCTTGGAAGGAAGGTTCCAGGACTATGGCTTTTGAGCCCTGAACATCGCAAGCCGGATTTGCATCACAGCGACTTCATTGTGGTGCTTCCACGGCTTGGAAGGGAGCCAATTTCTCAGATCTCTAGGAGACACCTTGCTTTGGTGGAATAATTATATGTTCATATCTCCCTAATTCTTAATTATACTGTGATGCACACTTCTCCTTCAACTCAGGAGTCTGACTGAAGTGCTGCTTTTCCATTGTATTGACATTCACACATCAAGAGAGAGGAAAGCTGATGCAGCCCGGGGGGGGGGGGGAGACCAGCAGAAGAAGAACTTCGTCTTCCTAGTTCTCCTGCCATTGAAGCCGTTGGGCCTCCATGCTATCCTGCCCATGTGCCATAGTACTCCGAGGATACCTCAAAACCCGGGGTGAACCTCAGCATCCCTCGTGATTTGGCTGGGAGCTGCAATGAAGATTAAGGCCTTGACAGCCCTCCATCAGAGTAGGATCCTAGCTGGGCAATCAATGGCCTGGCCCCTCGTCTCCCCACTTGCATCCCTGGCTGCCTGCAGACTAAGATCATTTGTCACAGAAGCCAAAATAAAAAGGGCAACCATCAAGTTGACCTTAGTCAGAGTCACTGAACTGGGGATCAGACGCACACCTTAAGCTTTCCAAAGCAACCAATGGATTCCAAAGACTACGGGGAGGTGGGGGGCAGAAGAGGCTTTGGCAACCAATGTGAATTGCTTGGCTTACCCACTCTGGTGGGGAGGAGGTGGGTGAAAGAGCATCTGGTTTTCCTTACCCTCCTCTCCAGAAGCAGCATGGCATGTCTTGGCTTTGAAGCCACAGCCGTGCAGAAACCTTGGCCTGGCTTTATAAGAAAGGCTCAACGGTTTTGCAAGCGGTAGAGCCCCTCCTTAGATCTGCCTTTCTCACCTGGGCACCTTCGAGCTATGTTGGGGGTAGGTTCGCAAACTTCTGGGAGTTGTAGCTGCGGGGATCCCCAAACTTTGACTTGGCTACTAAGGCCCACTTAACCTGTAGAGTCTATACTACTCGTGCTTTTAAAAATCCAGCTGGTCAAGTTCTGGCTAGGCTTTTGCAGAAGGAACCAGGAACTCTGAGCAGGGTCTGAGGCCAACCTTCATTAGCCAGATTCAAGCAGGAAATGAGGCCGCCAACAAAGTCATGGCCGGGTTCACCCAATGTATGAACCACCAGCCAGCCAATCTCTTGCTGCTGCAAATAAAAGACTGGAGATCGGGAGATTTTTATGAGACCTCAGTGACTGCCTTCAGGCTAAAAAATTCTGGAAAGGAATTTAAATGAAGAGAATTTTGGACGAATTCCTCCTCAGGGGAAATACAGTTGGCAGCAAGTAGCCTCAGAAAGAACCCCAAAGATTATTAAAAACAACAGGAATTTCTGCCAAAACATGAGCAAAAGGATATTAAAAAGTTGAAATAAAAAGTAGTTTATCATCAAGAAATTCTTTGTAGGTCCTGTCCAGGAGTGTTTTTTAAGAGTCATATTAAACTAATGCAAGACCAACATCTGCCACGCATTTCCTCTACAGTTTTCCTTTGCTATGAGAGAAACTTGGTTTTGCAACTGTACCCCTAAATTTCAGTTTGTGAGCTTTGCAAAAGAAGTTCATGGCTAAAACAGTAAGATTGCAAACGGTATTGCATTGTGATTTGGAACATATGCTTAATAGCATATCATGTTATGCAAGGTCACCAAATTATAGTTTATCTGATAAACTACTGTTAAACTAACCATGGTTTAACAATGTATTGTTTAGGCCAATATAGGCCTATTAATTTATGGGCAGAACTTGCCCCAAAGGGTGGAACTCATCACCAGATGTATGTGGGCACCTCAGGGGAGCATCTGTAGATGCTTAGAAAGTTGTACATTTAGATGATGTTCGTTGAGAAATATGTAGTTTGTGAAAAAAAGCAGGGTTGTGTGAATCAATGCAAACTGGACATTAGACTGATCTACACATAATCTGGTTAAGAATGTTGAGTGATAATGTACATACCAATAATTCATGAAGTTTGGTACTGAAAGCTGGGCGAGCCCTTGCTCATCTGGGTGAAACTCAGTTGGAGAAGACCTACTAGATTGAGGGCACCCAGCAAATGTTTCAGTCCAGGTCCCTTATCTTGGCTGGCAGATAACAGCAGCCCAGGGAGGTCTGGAGCAGGCCTTGCAAATTAAGCCATCATTATGAATGCCTCCCCATTCTAGGCTTTTTCAAAATATCATCCTGGAAGGAGGTGACATAAAATGTTTCAGGATCTCATTTCTTTCTTCATTCTTCATCCAGAAAGACCCTCAGATTCAGAAAACCAAGGCCCCCAGAGAAACAGGACCCAGGAAATAGAACAAGAAAATTCTTAATTTTGTGAGTCCAACTGTGATGGACACTAACCGCTTCATGTTCACAAGCAGGTTTCTGAAATATGGCCTGGCAGTGACCCAAACTTTATGGCTTGATGCTGGGCCCTTTGAGGTAGGCCAGGTCAGGAAACAGACTCCACAAGCAATACTGGACCCCTATTTATTGCTATGGGTTATAAAAAAAGAATCTCGAAAGCCTGGCAATGTCTCCCTCCCTCCTCTTATGCCAGAGAGTCCAGGCAGGGTCAGTTTCAGTTCCCTTCCATGCCCTCGTCTTTTTCCCAGCTTAACTCATACTTTGCCAACTGCTGTGCCTACCTTCTTCAAGATCATCTCTGTGGCTCTCTGCTGAGATATCTTTTGGATTCCTCCTGCAATCATGTTTGACCAGCCAAATTGTCAGGACCCTTTCTAAGAAGGGGTGGGGGGACAGAACAAGCCCTGGGGGCACTGTTTCTTCTTTATGGCCCCCTGGAACAGCCTCCCCCAGAGTCAAGATTGGCTCCATCAGTAGCAGCCTTCCAGAAGCTAATTAAAAGCAACTTATTCCAGAGGGCTTTTGCATGTCAGTGTGATGTGTAATTCCACTTTTTTTCTGCCCATAAAGTAGATAACATTAAACAAAACTCAAGAACAGGATCTCTGAGTTTCTTCAGTGGACAAACCCAGAATTCTAATTATGAGCCCTTAGAAATGCTTACAAAGTGAAGTGGGCGAAAGAAACAGTATAAATAAATAAGCAAGAAGCAAAATGGAAAGCATGGCTTCCCCTCCTTAAGCCAAAAGCAGAGGATCTGTAGCTCTTCGGATGCTACTGGTCTTCCATTCCGGCCAGCATAGCTCATGATGAGAGAGCTGGCCTCTGGAAGGCTATAGGTCAGTGCTTCTCAGCCTTGGCCACTTGAAGATGACTTCAACTCCCAAAATCCTGGAAGTGGAAGTCCACACACCCTCAAGTGGCCAAGGTTGAGAGACCCATAGGTTCTCAAACCCATCAAACTCTGGACTCAGCACAATGGCTGGAATTTTAAACTACCCACCCTATTTAAGCTAGCCTTATGTGGAAAATGAACCCAGCCCAAGGGTAGTAACATCACTATCTAGAGGCAGAAGAGTGCTTTGGAAGAGCAGAAAGGAAGGGTGAGGAGGAAGGCATGGAAAGAGCTCTTGTGACCCAAATTAAGCACCTGACACTGGAAAATGTGCCACCCATTAAAGCAGTGGGCACATGTTGCCAAAGCAGCAGCAAAACATTGAAGGGGAAAGTTTCGGGGGGAAAAATCCTTCCGATGTTACTGACTACAAATCTCATCCCCTTGGACCTTTGGTTTGAGGATGATGGAAGTTGTACCCCATCATAACTCAGGAACCGAGATTAAAAATGAGCGATGTGAGCAGCATATTTAATGCATGATTGCAAAAGGTGTCTGGTACTATTTTTAAAAAGTGACTGCAGAATTTTAAAAATATCACACGGTGTTGTTAAGTCAAGTGCCCAAAGCAGTTACTTCGTTTGCATGCTGCCTTTCTAAGACTGGGGAATCTGTGGCTCAATATTCCCTGGGCCTGGAGTTCGATGTCCTGTGGCACGTGGTTGTTTGAGGACAGCCCTATATTGGTGGAACACGTGGGGCCTCTTCGCCAAGAGGGAAAAAAAAGTCCAAATGCACTGATCATCTCAAATTATTCCAAAGAGAGTAGCCTTTTTTTTTATGGGAAAGCCAACCGTGAGCCAGACTTGGTTCCTGACAGTATTCATCTCCCATACAGCTGCTGGAAGTGAATATTGCAGATTTGACTCCACTAAGATCTTATTTATTTCTTTTTATTTCTTATTATTAAATTTGTATGCCGCCCATCTCCCCCAACGGGTGACTCTGGGCGCCTCACAGTTAAAATCAAAGCCCCAACAACAATTAAAAATACTCCATAAATAATTAAAACTAATTAATCCATTAAAAGTCAATTATAAAAAACAAACCCTCTACAAAATACTAAAAACTTTCAAGATGACGGAGGGGGCAAAGTCAATCACCCCACCAGCCACCTCCACTGATGCAAGCCCCCATCCGGCCCCCAGGCCTTCTGGCACAGCCAGGATTTCATACCTTTCCCGAAGGCCAGGAGAGTGGGGACACACCACACCTCGGAGGTAGGTTGTTCCACAGAGTGGGGCCACCGCAGGAAAGGCCCTCTTCCTAGATCCCACCAGTCAAAATTCCTTGACTGGTGGGGTCCGCAACATGCCCCTTCTGCCAGCCCGAGTGGGGTGGGCTGATAGAACAGGGGCGAGACGGCTCCTCGGATTTGCCCAACCTCTTATAGCCCCACCGGTGAAGGAGATCTGAAGCACCCAGATTGTGGTCCCACCACTGTCAACAAGAGCATTTGGGACCTGGGTGATGAAGGAGGCCAGACAGATTATAGGACAGGAGTAAAATTTGCAAACACCAAGCCCAGATTCCGAAGGGGCTGGTTTTGGGTGCTTCTTTCCAGACCAGGGGAGTGTCTTCTGAATTGCTCCCACCCACCCACCTCATTCTGAATGCATGGAATTAATTCCGTTTGCCGATTCTCTTCTTCTCTTCCTCCTTTTCAAAGCACCCACCTCCTATCACACATGGACACAGATCCATCCCAATTTAGCTGGCAGACTCCTGGAGGAATCGTATCTTTATTGCTGGCCTCTGAAAAGTGTCAAGTGCACTTGTGGCATGCGATAAATAATAAATAATAAAAATAGATAATATTCTAATCTGGAGTGTTCAGAGAACTGCTAAGTAGACGGGATACCATCCAGATATTAGCAGCAAAGCTCTTCTAACCAGGGAACAAATGTGAGAAATCTGAAATGTGTTTCCAGATGGTCTATTTGCAGAGGGAATAAAGCTGGCAAAAAATAACATTCTACATTATGATTCACTCCCAATAAAGTACCAGGGAAACAGCAACATTTTCTCCTTGTAGTTCTTCAAGGTAATCTTTACAAGGAGCAGACAGTTGTCACCAGGACTGGGCAAAGCAGCTTCTTCAGGCTTTGTGGGAAGGTCCCAACTCAAGTTCTTGGGGTGATCAGCTTCGAAGGGGTCTCCAGTGTGGACATGCTAGGTTCTTTGCCTCAGTATCTCCAACTGGAAGCCCTGAGGAAGGAAACTTCAGTAAACTGCCTTTTGCATTTGCACAAATGACTTACAAGGCAGCTACGTGGACTCTACCCTCTTTGATGCATTGCTTAAAAGCATCACTACTCATCAGCCTCCATGGAAAAAGGGTTCCTTCCAGGTTTCACATACTGTACATCTAGCTTTCACTTTCCTTCCTGAGCAACTGCTGGTCCTAGAGGATTTCTGAACAAGTGAGCAGGGAGAGCGAATGGGAGTTTGGCAAGGGAGCTGGAAGAGGAAGAAGAGAGAAGAAGAACCAAGCAGAGAGGAGGGTTTGCTGGTCCTGGTTGGCTGCTAACTGCTGTGGGCATTTTCCTAAGTGCTGCTAATCATTTCCTGAGAGATGTTGATTGCCCATTGTGTCTGACTGGAGCATTGTACTTGCTGACCAAACTGAAGCGGCTCAAGGGGAAGGAACTCAGTTTCCAGACAGCAAATTCACGGAGCAAGTGAACAGGGAGAGCAAGGGAGAGGCGTCCTGTCCTGTCCTGTCCTGTCCTGTCCTGTCCTGTCCTGTCCTGTCCTGTCCTGTCCTGTCCTGTCTTATGGAGACTGGGAGGGAAGTGTTTACCAAACCCTTGTCAATCTCATCATATCCCCCCACCAAAAAAAGGAAGGGGAGAGGGTGGCAAAACGCGCAACTGAACATTATGATAAGGACAAGGATATCAGGAGAGCAACAGAGAAGCTCAAGAGAGAGCAGGAACTTAGAGATTGGCAGGAGATTACTGCAATGAAGCCATCGGGGGTACCACTCACAATGCATGAATGCATCCAGTATAGGAAACAAAGAGGGAGAACCTGAAATGCTCACACAAGAGGACAAATATGGTGTCATAGGCATCAGTGAAGTGCAGTGGAATGACATAGCTCTGGAAGGCTACAATTTATTTAAAAAGAATGGGCTCAACAGAAAGGGGGGTGGGGGTGGGGGTTGCATTGCACATAAAGAAAGCATATGCCTGCACAGACATTCCTCTTGGAACTGATCAGGAAAGAATAAAAGGAGAGAGAAACACAAGTGACATTCTCATGGGAGTTTATTATAGACCACCTGGACAGGCAGAAGGTACAGATGAGATCTTTCTGCATCAGATGACCAGACTTTCAAACAGAGATAGTGATAATGGGGGATTTCAATTATCCTACCATCTGGTGGAATTCTAACCTGCCAAAAGTTACAAGTCCAACAAACTCATGTCCTTTCTTGCTGACATCTTCATTTGTCAGAAGGTAGAAGTAAGAACAGAGGGATCTTCTATCCTAGACCTAATCCTCACCAACAGGAAAGGATTGATTGAAGATGTGAAGGTTATTGGAGTCTTGGCAGAAACTGACCTGTTATTTGCCTGAAGGGTTGTCACATAAAAGAGAAAGTGGGCATATTTTTACTGCCTAAACAGCACAATAAGAGCCAATGAGTTTAAACTCCAAGGGAAGAGCTTCAAAGTAGATCTCGGAGGAACTTCCTGACTGTACAAGCTATCAAATAGTGGAAAGGTTGCCACATGATGTAATGAGTTCTCCTTTGCCAGAAACCTTCAAAGAGAGGTTAGATGGTGGTCTTTCAAAGATGCTGTATTGGATCCTGCAATGGGCAGGGAATTGGACTAGATGGCCCCAAAGGTTACATCCAACTCAATTACTCCAATCCATTGCATACTTCCATCATCTGGTGCCCTCTGATTGCCTGGGATAGCCCCACTAGCATGGGAACTGAAACTTGAACATACTTGGAAAGCACCAGTTTAAGCAGGCCTCTTTGGAAGAGCAAGAGGAAGGGAAGGCTGAAGGCTTTAGGAACCCCAACGAAAATCCATTTATTTTAAAACTGGTAGAGATTTGCTTCCCATACTGAGGCCTCAAAGTGAGCACATAGTAATGCTGAGGCCCAACCAGTTCTGTCTCCCTGAGTATTTGAAATCTGTCCTCTGACATCAAATGATACAGGATTTCAGCACACCATGTTTGCCTGTATTTGATGGTCATCTTACCAGTGAATTGTGGCACAAAGGTAGCTGAGGGATCTCCCTTTCTGCATGTAGGCAGATCTAGGATGGATGGCCATCTGGCAACTCCTACAGACAAGCCTGAAGTCCGCATGGAAGGAAGAGTTTACAGATGAAAACAATATCATAATAATATTTGCAGGACTGAAGTAAAAGGACCTCAGATTGTTCTCGTCGGCCACATATCACTGAGATACAGCATCCCCTAACCAACCCACATTTACTCTCCATTATCCAGACCCCACCTCAAATATTGTGTCAAGCTGCAGGCAAGAAAATTTCAGGCAAACCGAAATTTTAAAGAAGGACAGTGAGAATAACTATTAAGTCTCATAAAGAGAGATTGAAGGAGAAAGCTTTGAGAAAGAAAACGGAGGGAAATATGATAGAAATCTTCAAGTACCTGAAAGGGTGTCATACAGGAGAAAATCCCGTCCTCCATCATTCTTAACTGAAGTGATGGAGTTAAGTCACAGGAAGGCATATCCTGACTGAATGTTAGAAAAATGTATTCTTAAGGGCAGCTTGGCAGTGGAACCGATGACCCTGAGAGACGGTGGTCTTTCTTTTGCTGGGTATGTTTAAGCAAAAGGTAGACCACTTAGGACTGTCAGAGCCGGGCTGTAAAATGCCATGGGATGACTAGATGGCACAGAAGAGTGAGAGTTTTCTGTAATGCTTGGCTGCCATCTCATTGTCGTCCAAATAGTTGTAGGCAAGATCTGGTAGCTCAAGGACTGTCTTCTGTCTGGAAAGCTTTATCTTGCATTCCTGCCCTGTTCAGGGGATTGGTCTCGGTGGCCTCAGTGTCCTTCCAACTCTGTGAGTCTACCATTTCTATGATTTTAGCCAGGTTGGGTTGAATGTAGAAACAATCATTAATAGGAATCTTTGAAGGCTGGATCTGGCAAGGTTGGAAGCAAAGAGCATGAGACCAGAAGGGTCCATTAGAGCAGGGTTCCTCAACCTTGGCAACTTTAAGACGGGTGGATTTCAACTCCCAGAATTCCCCAGCCAGCCTTGCTGGCTGGGGAATTCTGGGAGTTGAAGTCCACCCATCTTAAAGTTGCCAAGGTTGAGGAACCCTGCGTTAGAGTATCAGTGAACAAATATCAACAGCTCCATCCATCCAAAAGGACTAAGCTTTACCATGCTACATGGGAGAGAGAAACAGGTACAAGAACTGAACTTTTCTTTTACTATAAATAGGGTGTACATTTAATACTAGGTAGTTGCCAGGTTTCTTCCTTAATAGCTTTCCTAATCCTTGCAATATATCAAGGAATTATGTCCTTTAATCGCTGTCTGTGAGGCTTCTAGTTTCAGTATACAATTAACAGTGCACTTTGAGCATTATTCTGTCAGAAGACCGGATATAAAACTTCTGAATATAGCATTCCTTAGCATTTATATGCGCCTTTAAAGTGTTTAACATGCACCACAATCATACAGAATTTCAGTTTGTCCTGTACACGTTAAGTAGTTTATTCATTATTTTCCTCTTTCTGCTGTGGATGGATCTGGTGTTATGATGGAGTGAAAGCAGCTTGTCTCAAAACCTCCTTGTTGCAAAGGCAAAATCTGAACTTATTTTTCTTTAATTAATAGTATCTATTAAAAATTACTTATCTTCCCACCAAGTCCTTCATAACAATGTAAAAATTAAAACAACCACCATTCAGAAAACCAGAGAAAATTAAAAGCAAAAAGAACCATGTTTTGTAGCAAAGAAAAAATAAAGATATTAAATACCTATTATGGGCTATCAAAGGCAGAAAATGCATGTTTCCCCCTTACAAACTCAATAAGAATGGGCCCAGCTTAATTCTTCTTGCCAAGAGATTCCCCAGTCTAGGCACTTCTTGATCCACACCTGAATATCTTAGCTATGATAATATACTATTTAGAATTTGTCTATTGTTCTGTAACATACATACATTCGTACATGCATGGATTGTAATATGAACCATCCTGGGAATTTTAAACTAAAGGGCAGTATGTATGAAATACATGCATCCTGCCCTTTAGTTTAAAATTCCCAGGATGGTTCAGATTAAAATTATGCAGTCGAAAGTATAATAAAGACCTAGCAACAAATATTAAGTTGTTACAGTTACGGAAGCAACTTGGCATGACAAGACAATAAAATCCATTATACCAATAAAATGGTCAATTAAAACCAGCTAAGAAACTGCTGGAAAGGCTGGTCAAACGGCCATGTCTTTGCTTGGTTCCAGAAGAACATCAGGCGAGCCGTTCCCAGGAAGGGAGTTCGCATCTTGAACACCTCAGCCAAGGTGAGCCATCTGCTCACTCACCTCTTACCCTCCGGAGGTTTAGACATTGAAGTGGGGCTCAGTGTTGGTGCAAGTGCTCAGATAATCAGTACAGCGTTTAAAGAGGCTTATGTGGGGAACAGAATCTAGTCCCCCAACATGTGAAAAGCAATCATGCCTAAAAGACATATTAGCTGGCATTTTGTGATGGAATGGAATTGTGAAGGCCAAGCTCAGGGAGATAAACCTTTTCTTAGCTCGCCAGAACCGTGTGGGAGGTACAAGAGGATGAGACTGGCACCTCCCTGAGGAATTCACACTGTTGTGGCTGGAGGACTTTGGGAACTGGGGTTTGAGTCTGGGAAGATTGATGTCAGGCCTAGCCCAAGGAACTCCAAGAGACAATGCCAATTCAGTCCAGCTATGTTTATTAGCTACAACCTCTAGCAAGAATCTCCCCAGACTAAAACCCCAGTTCCCAAAGTCCTCCAGCCACAACAGAGGGAGGTGCCAGTCTCATCCTCTTGTTCCTCCCACGCTCTTCTGGGGAGCTAAGAAAAGGTTTATCTCCCTGAGCTTGGCCTTCATAATTCCATTCCATCACACATTTCCCCCTATCTGAGGGGGAATGAAAACATTCAATATTGCCAAAGGAGAAGAAAATTTTGCAGAAAATCACCTGGGTGGAATAGGGTGGTTTTGCATTTCTTTAATCAGGAGATGGCTGAGGGCTGGGTGACAATGTCCAATTTTTCATAGTACAGTCTTCCCTATAGCAGTCTGCAGATTCCCTGGCTTCCTCCCTCCCCTCCTTCACCCCCAAGGGGAGACATCAGGAGGAACCCAGGGCCTTTTACGGACAAGGCAATGGGGGCAGCCAGGGAGGTTGCAGAGCAATAGGAAAAGGTGTCACAGGAAACGCCGTTTTGTTCTACCACTTCCAGCTAAGGAATAAGCTCACAGCAACACAGAGACTGAACGGAAAGATTTCCTCAAGCACCCTGGAAACTAAATAGGAAAAAATAGAGGCCTCTTTCATAGAAGTGTATCTGTAGAGCTTGATCACAGTTTGCTCAAAATAAAATAAGAAATTGCAAAATGGATTTTGGCACTGAGTTAAAAAGGATGCTGGAACACAGAAATGGACTCACCAAAATGACAGTTTATGAACAATTAGTACTGCATTTCTAATAGCTCTTTGACATATTTTTGTCTTGTGAAAGGATAGCACAATCTCATACGCTGAGCAAAAATGTCACCCTCCAAATGAGTGTGCAGGTCCCAGTTCTTCACAAATGCAAATCTTTTGTTTATTTGAATACATTTAAATTTCAAATGGTAAGATTTGAAATTCTAGGGAATCCTGAATATTTCAGAATCCTTTTTTCAGCTCCAGCTTCTTTATAGATTGATAGAATAAGGAGCTAAAACTATTTATCAAACCCATTTCTGTATCCCTGTTCTGACTCTTAGGGTTCCCTTAGCAACAACAATGAGCACGTGCACCAGAAAACACAGATAAAGGTTTCAGCTAATCAGGAAAATCCTCAGCATTGTTCAAAGATGACATTATATCACAAGAGTTTCAACTGATGCCCACCGTTTTTAAGCCATTTCAATTGCGTGAAATGGATTGTTGCAATTGCCCTTCTTAGGCGAAGTAAGTAAAAATATATGTTAAAAACTCACCGGTGCTTTGTTCAAATACAGGATATAGTAAGGGGTGGGTTCAGAGATCACTGGTACAATTTTATGCATTTCATCTATGTTTATTCAGAAGTAAATTCAGTTGGATGTAAGCAGGGACGGTATCAGTTTTATCTCAGGGAAACGAAAAGGCTCAATTGCACTCGTTATAGAAGACATTAGAACCTTACAGTCTTCTAGCTGTTAAGATTCAAATTCCCAATCCCTGGTTGCCTAGGATGATCATAGAAACCCTTTTCTAGACAACACACTCTAAATAGGCTTTCAGTTACTGGTACGGAGCAAACCCTGTTTCTTTTCCTGGTGGCTAGTTTTCTCACACCAAACATTGTCCTGGCTTTAAGAACCTAAAAGCATTTCCTGATATATCTCATTTCTAAGGTACAAGAGCTCTAAAAGTACACCTCCTCTAAATTGGATCCAAGTAATATTTTGTTTTATGACTCTTTGCGGATGAAATCCCTCCGTGCCTTGTTTGGAGGAGGGACAAACCACCCAGAGCAGAATTTCTTACCTGTTTTTTTGCTCCCACATCCCTTTGCTGGCGGGAACGGGACAGCCTAAGGCTGCGAAGGTTGGGAAAAAGCCATACCCCGTGCTATGTGACAGGTGGGTGGACCACACCATTTGTACTGTGGTGTTTCTGATTGCACTCCAACATCCTTCCTGTCAACATCCTTCCTCACTCCTGGAGTGAGTAGCAAAGGGGGTACCTTGGCATTAAGCTGCATATAATGCTAGGCTGAGCATATAGCTATGATGGGAGCATATGCGGTGGGACTTCTATAGTTCTTGGAACAATTCCGGCCTTTGAGAAGGAACTGGGGCTCAGGGCATCTTGCTCCCACACAGAAGGTTCCAGATTCAATACCCGGTATCTATGAATGCCATGGTTTTTAATGTTAGGACACCAAAATCAGAGTAGAAATCCATGTGTCATCTACATGGAGGCAAAATATGCAGATAGGCATCCTTCTGATCCCTCCAAAGCCCTCGGAAGGTGGGGCCAAATTGAAATGCTGAAATTTGGTGGCAAATGGCCAATTTTAGAGAGAAGAATTCTGAATCCCCCCCCCCAAAAAAAGCCAGAGAAAGCCCCCAATAGCTGTGCTACAGACTTTACCCTGACAATCAGCCTCCTGCAGCTTTGGTGGCCCTTGGCTCAGTTGGAATGAGAGCCCCTCAAAGGAAGCCAAGGATTCTCTTGCCCTGCCCAGTGACTGTCTGAGAATGAGGGGCTTCTCAAGTGACTTTGTCTTTTGCCAGGCCTGTGTGCCCACACTGTATGCCCAAGGACACCCCATTTCAACATCTGTCGCCAGCTCTTTGTGTAAGAGAGCTGCAAATCTACCCCTGGCCTGGCCAGGCAAATATGGAGTGCCCTGGAGAAGAGTGGGGTCTTCCCTGCTTCCCCATGTCTGACGCTCATTAACTGAATTCAGAGATCCAAGAGGAGGAGGGGGTGACACTCTGCAAGGGGGGGGGGACACCTCCCAGGGATCCAGCCAATGAAGATGCAGCCCAGCTAGGAAGATGCAGCAAATACAAGCCAGCTTCAGAACGTGAACAGATTTTTTGGTGAGGAGGTGAAGATATGTAGGTCTAGAAATAGAAGAAAGGGGTAGGCGGGATAATAATGCTCTGTAATGTTGAAAGGAAAGTACAGGACCAGCTTGGGGAAAGAGAGGGGTCTGACCTTGGAGAAGATGAGGCACAACGCCAGCCCAGCAGAGAGACAATTAGAGACACAGCCTTTTGACTCCAAGAGCAGCCAAGGAGCAGGTATCACAAAGAAGATCACCTTCTTGTGCAGGCTGAAGAAGAAAATACATTATTAGATTAAAAAAGAAACTAGGCCACGTACAGAATGGCAGAAGTGATTGAATCTACAAAGGGAGGACTTGAAAGCTAGAGGCAGGATAGCAAGCTGGGCTGACAAGCAGGCCTTGCCCATGAGCAGAAAAGCAGGAGGGCGCAGAAAAGGTGCTGACTCGGTCCTCGCTGGCAGACATTACAATTTTATTTTGTGCCTCCTCTCACTAACCAGCTGAGAGGCTTGCCCCTTACAGGATCTGGCTGTGTTCACACAACATAATTAATAGGGTGAAGGATGGCCCCAGCAGCTCTATTTGCAACCACAATCTAGTTAACCATATTGTAGCTTAGCATCTCTCTGGCCTAAAGGCCCTAATAAAGGTTTGATTTGATTTGATTAGCTTAGCATATCATATCATACAAGGAAATTGTGTTAAATTAACTATAGTAAGTAGTCATGCCTGAAAACCCAGGCTATTCTAGGTCCAAGGAATGTTGTCATAATTCTCATCTGTTCCGTGCTTACACAAAGAGCTGGTGACAGATGTTGAAATGGGGTGTCCCTGGGCATACACTTTGGGCACACAGGCCTGGCAAAACTGACTGAGCTCCAGAGATCCTGTGTGGAGATGGGACAAAGTTCCAGAAGGACAACCAGCACTGCAGCCCCCACCGATCTGGGCTTCATGGCAGTGAAACTCCTCAGTGCAAAACACATGAAAGCCCGCTTGGAGTTTGCAAAAAAGCACCCGAAGGACTCTCAGACTGTGAGGAACAAGATTCTCTGGTCTGATGAAACCCAGATTGAACTGTTTGGCCTCAATTCTAAAGGTTATGTCCAGAGGCAACCAGGCACCGCTCATCACCTGCCCAATACCATCCCAACAGTGAAGCATGGTGGTGGCAGCATCACGCTGTGGGGTGTTTTTCAGCAGCAGGGACTGGGAGACTGGTCAGGGTTGAGGGAAGGCTGAATGGAGCAAAGTAGAGAGATATCCTCAGTGAAAACCTGTTCCACAGCGCTCAGGACCTCAGACTGGGCCGAAGGTTCACCTTCCAACATGACAACGATCCTAAGCACACAGCCCAGACAACACAGGAATGCTTAGGGAGAACTCTGTGAGTGTCCTAGAGTGGCCCAGCCAGAGCCCCGACTTGAACCCTGTTGAACATCTCTGGAGAAACCTGGAAATGGCTGTCCACTGATGGTCCCCATCCAACCTGACTGAGCTTGAGAGGATTTGCAAAGAAGAATGGCAGAAAATCCCCCAATCCAGGTGTGCAAAAGACTCTTCGAGGCTGTAATTGCTGCCAAAGGTGCTTCAACGAAGTACTGAGTCAAGGGTCTGAATAGTTAAGTACGTGTGATATTTCAGTTCTTTCTTTTTAATAAATTTACAGACATTTCTAAAATTCTGTTTTCACTTTGTCATGATGGGGTACTGAGTGTAGATTCATGAGAAAAAAAATGAATTTGAACGATTGTAGTATCAGGCTGCAACATAACAAAACTGGAAAAAGTGAAGGGGGTCTGAATACTTTCCAAATGCAGTGTTTATAGCAACAGGTAAAATAAGAAAGCAGAAATGGCTGCCTCCCCAGCTTGGGGACTAAAACACCAGGAGAAACGTCTTAGGACCTTTTCCCAGGCTCGACCCAGAAAATGGCCTCTTAAAACTTTCCATAGAGCATCTTCGTTTTAGACGGCTCAGAGGAAATGCCTGAGAAGATCTTCTTATCCCATCAAATAGCTACCCAACGTATCTGGAAATGAGAAATAATATCTACAGGGTTTCTCCCTTTGAACCAATGTGCTTCAGAAGGTTTGGAAAAGATTGGCCTATAATTCTCAGAATTTTCAGCAAGATTCCTTGGGCTGGCTGGAGTTGATGTGAGTTATAGACCAACACAGCTGAAAGGCACTAGGCTGGAGTGGGGTGGGGTGGGGTGGGGTGCTGATCGACAGTGTGTGACCTGGGAAAAAAACCAGAAAGACGAACACCTGCCGATATGCCCCGCAAATGCAACTGAGCCGATCCAAGCACAGCCATTCTTCCTCCCTTTCCTTTCCTCCTTCAAAAGAGCAAGAGGAGCAGGAGGGGGAGCAAAATAGCAGATAAGTCTTCTTCTTCTTCTCCTCCTCCTCCTCCCCTCCTCCCCTCCTCCACTTCTTCTTCTTCTCCTCCTCCTCCCCTCCTCCTCCTCCTCTTCTTCTTCTTCTCCTCCTCCCCTCCTTCTCCCTCCCCCCTCCTCTTCTTCTTCTTCTTCTTCTTCCTCCTCCTCCTCCTCTTCTTCTTCTTCTTCTCCTCCTCCTCCTCCTCCTCCTCCTCCTCCTCCTCCTCCTCCTCCTCCTCCTCTTCTTCTTCTTCTCCTCCTCCTCCTCCTCCTCCTCCCCCTCCTCCTCCTCCTCCTCCTCCTCTTCTTCTTCTCCTCCTTCTTCTTTTCTCTCTCTCTCACTCTCACTCTGACCCCTGTCTTGGGCACTGGCTCTCCTTCATAGGTTTTGTCCAAAGAACTTTGCATTTTTTAATGTTATTTTTAAAGCTCAAACATTTATTCCCCTTTGCAGTGATTGAGTAAACAACCACCATCCGTCAGGCCTTTGAAACAGCATGGCTGAGTTTATCTTTGTTTTGTTTGGTTTTAATGGATTTATTCATGAGGGGCTTTTTGTTTCTCAACCGAAGCCTAGAAGCTAGCTCACGGAAGGGAATTCAGATCGGGCTGAGGGGCCCCTCCACCAGCGCCTGCCAGCAGAGAGAAGTTAGAGATAGGGGGAGATGCACCCTGGACCTTGAGAGGGCGTCAGGGTGGGAAAGGGGGCCATGGATGAATGTCGTCCTGTGGAGCTGAGATCTGTTACTGCCCATGCTCAGAACGCGATGCTGCCCCATCGGTGTTACAGGGATGCACGAAATATGAATAACGAGGCAGGGAAAGGAAACACTTCCACCCCACTCAGGCAATTCCAAGATTTCAGATACAGTTAAATAATTAAGAAAAAAAGAGTAGATTTTATTGCACATAAAATCTTCACCCCTGGTTTTTCAAGACCGTCTTGCCAAGGAGAGGCCGCCCAGACCTGGCACTTAATCTGGAGCCCATGGGTGAGTCTCAGTGCCCCAAATATTAGATGAGGTTTTTACAGGCTAAACATAGAGGCTAGACTCAACACCATTTACAAGATATCATTACCTGTCCCAGACATATAAACCCTGAGATTCCCAATTCATCGTTTGGGCCGGAGATATTTGAACAGCTGGCTTCCATTCACTCTGGAATTCAGCTATTTCCCCCTCTGCAAGACAGGATTTAAACTGACCACCGGATGAACTTCTAATCCTAAATGAACAGTGAAGATCATCACCTTACTTGCACATCACAACATTTCCTCACGCTAAAAAAAGGTTTCCGTTATCCAGGGCTCAGCAGAGAAAAATCCATTTGCAAGCGTCAGGCTCCTGACATGAAATGGCTTATCCCATTAAGGCCTCACAAGGGTCCTGCAGGCTTGATTATCCCGAAGGTGAGTTGAGGATTTGGACCTGATCGGTTAGAACCTCGTGACTACCGTCCACCGCTTTCACTGTTCCCCATTAAAAATGAGCTGCTCCCGATGGAAATCTTTTCTCCTCCCCATTTTCTACAGACCAAACCATAAAGAGCAATTAGGGTACCCTGCCTGGCAAGTTAGTTCTGCGACAGAGAAACACAAGGTGGATTTTTGATGATTGGGTTAGAAGCCATCCACCGCTCCCTTCCACACGCTCAAATTCCACCCATTCCAGCTGCTGCTTTCCCCCGTTTTAAAAGAAAAGCCTTGGACATCCCAGATTTTGAATGGTTTCTCAATAAGCACCTTTGTTCCAGATGGTAACAATTTTATATCCTCCTGACCTTTGCAAAAAGAGCCTGCCAAGTATGTATTTGCAAAGAGAGAGAGTGATGGCTCGCAGCTCTACAGAAATACACTCACTCCTCCTTCTCTTCGCCAGGTATCCATTTATTTTGCAAATGTTACTTCAGCTCGTGCTTTTGTTGGCTCAACGAAGCTAACAGGAACCGAAGCTGCCTGGGAAACCCTGTAAACTGCGGAGATTTTAGCAGATGTGTGCTCATTGTCATTCTGAAAAGATCGCCTTATAGAAAAGGACGGGTTTTAAGACATCAGGCGATAAATCAAGGAGGGGAATGGGGAATGGATGGAAAAGGCACACAGCCTGCGTGTCTGTTTCCCCCCCCCCCCTTGTGTGCGCCACAGATATGGGTCCATAAATTGTTATTTATTTGTTAGATTTACATCTTGCTTTTTGACCATTAGCCCCTCAAAGTGGCGTATAAAGCAATTGGAATTTTTCCTCCTTATGCACCTTATGTAGGAGGGAGTTTATTATTACAATGCTTCTTCTCTTCTTTTTTTTATTCTCTTCTTCCCTGAAAAATTCAGTGAGATCCCCTCCCCCCCCCCCCCCATGACTGCACCCAGAGGAGGACTGGAGGATTTCTCTAGTCAAGGTGCTAAATTCTTCCGTGAACTACAGTCCCCCCCTTCACCCCCTCCAACCACCATGTGTTTTGCCATTAACATCTAAGACCGCACGCTGATTTCACCCTGTCCTGATGGGGCCTGATCTGGCTGCTCTTGGAGACTTGGGTACCCCTGGGTGTACAGCAGCTCCAAAAAGGGCAAATACACACTTCAGTGCCCTGGGAGAGATTAACGCTGAAACGGGCAGCACTGCGATTGCATTATGCAAATCCACGTCGTGCCCACCCTTCAAACCCTGCGCATATGGTTCTCACCGTTCATCCCCAAAGGGACTTTACGGAGCTGAAACGGGTGCCGCGAAGAATAACAGAGGCAATGGGAAAATAAAGCAGGGAGGATGGAACGTGGCTAAGCGTGCGCACACGTGCACACACACGTCCACACACACACAGATGGCCCTGAATCTGGCCAACGTTTCCTTCTTTCCTTAACACACACACACGTCTATCTGGTGGAATTGTCCTTTAAGGCAGGGTGCCTCAAGCTTGGCAACTTTAAGACGGGTGGAAGCAACTTTAAGACTTGCTGGCTGGGGAATTCTGGGAGTTGAAGTCCACCCGTCTTAAAGTTGCCAAGCTTGAGGCACCCTGCTTTAAGGGATTCCTGTACTGACTGACTGAACACAAAACCCTACAGCATTTTTGTTGCTTTGTACAAAGATGTGAGAAATCAACTATTGCCATTTGTAATATATGATTTATGGCTTCATATCATGTGTGAACCAGGCCATTAAAGTCGCTTAAACACACCGTGATTAACTCCAACCACGTCTTTGCATGATGTATGAATCCACTGTGTATCCAATTTAGGTTTTGTTTCCAACAGAGGTTTTTCTCCGAAAAAATGCGGTTTTCTCCCTTCACTGTTGTTATGTATTGCTACTCCCTACACTTTTACGGGTGGTCAGGAAGGGGAGAAATTCATCTGGGGAGGGGGAAAAACAGTTTTTATCAACCTTCATCGGCCTTTTGCTTTGCAAATATCTTTCACAGTAAATCCCAGAAATCCTAGGAACACGATGGACACTACAGGAGTTGAAGTTAGTGATGTGAGTCTTCCCCTCCCAGTTTTTAACTCTAAAATCTTTGCAGGAGTTTTCGTTGCTACCAGTGTGTATTTGTTCTGCATGCACTATTCTCCAAATATTTGCGTTTTTGTTTTGTTTTTGCAACCTATTTCCCCGCAGATAAATGCAATTTTATTTTGCATTGGTCATGCACAACATTCCACGGCTAATCAGAAAAAAGGGACTTTCCTTTCTTCCTCCTGGAAGAGGCCAGGCCGGCCATTGAGGGGCAAGACCATTTCTATATCACTGCCCCATCACTGACCCATAGAATGGCTGGCCTCAGCATTCCTGGAAGGACCGTTCCAACAGGTTTGGGTCATCCTTGTTTTTCATTAATAGGTGCATTTTTCTACAGCCTTTTTCCAAATATATATTAGGTATTAGTATTAATGGTGAACTGCGGCGGCAAATGTTGGAGAGATTAGGATTTCATATGATAATTACCTTTCAGTTTGTACATGCATTTAAAAATTTGAGATTCAACGAGCTTGGGTTCTGCAGCATACTAGACAATCTGGTATCCCTTCCCTAGTAGGCCCTGCCTAGTAGGCTCTTAGTTGGCATCTGATGCCCTTGCCAAAGAGCATCAGATGCCAACTAAGGCGAACAAATGGATGGGCTGAATCACCCTCCAGGAAGGAGGACTGGAAACCTCAGTTTTCTAGATCCCCATTCTCCATCTCAGGAAACAGATAGTTGGGTCTCATCATTTCCTGAGCTGATAACTTTTATTGATAACTTTTGAACATCACATCCATCTGTAGTAAATCTCTCCTGACCCATGACTTTACTCTGGATGTAAAGTCTCAGGTTTGATCGCTGAAACCCAGCTGTGCCAATCCGAATTTCAATTGTTGCATCAGCCGTACCTCAAGGTAAGGGAGGTGGAGTAGCAACTGCAGAAGACTCTGCAGGTGACCAGACACTCTTCCACAGGGCGCTGGTTGTGAGTAGGAACAAGCTAGATGCTACTCTCTACTGAGCAGTTTCATCTTTTCTGGAGCTGTTTGCTGTTGTCATTAGATTAGTAGTGGCATCCTCCAGGCTTTTGATTCTGGGGGATTTCTGTTTGCCTCTATTGGAAGCAGGAGACGCAGCTTGTGAATTCACTGTGACAACCATTAGGTTGCACGAGGAGATCATGAGTTTGACCTACATGGTGGCTACTGTTTGATTTGTGTTTTGTCTCAGAGCAGCTGAGATGTGATCTGAGGCCAGAAGACATTTCAATGTTCAGATCACTCAGTCCATATTAGGGAAAACTTCAGCTAGAAGATTGTCTGCTGGGTCAATGTGATGAATTAGGGCAGCATGTGGAGAATAAAAACATTCATGTCCCTTCAGAGATGGATGGGCAGGTCAAGATGAGACAGAAGCCTCATCTTGTAAGGTTATATGGGATCATTTTAAGCCCGTGGATCATGGGGAAGTAGACAGGTTCTCTGTGCTGTGAGCTTGATCATCAATGCACTGGACACCTGTCCTACTTGGCTTACTGTGGATGTTGGATGTTGAAGGCAGCAACTGCCTTGAGCGAGGGGTGTTGTCTTCTGCCATGAAAAAGGCATTGATGTTCCCCATCCTCAAAGAGCTGTGGCTGGATCCAGCTGTTTTAGATAACCATTGACCAGTAGTCTTCAACGTTTCCTTTTTAGGGAAGATTCTTGAGAAGGTGGCTGGACTACAGGTACATAAAATCCCAGAGGAAATGGATTATCTGGATCCTTTCCAGTCAGAATTCAGGCCTGACTGTGGGACTGAAATTGCCCTTCTTGATGATCTGTGGTAGTATTAAGAACAAGGGGAGTATGACCCTTCTGGTCCTGGTTCTTGATATTTTAGCAGCTTCCAGTACCACCAATAATGGTTTCCTTCTAGGCTTCTGTGAGGGTTGTGAGTGGGGTACACTGTTTTGCTGAATCTCTCCTGTTTCCTGAGCAGTCAGTTCCAGTCAGTGGCAGTGGGAGGGGAGATGTTGAGCCATAAGAAGCTCCATTATGGGATCCTACAGGCCTTGTTCCTCTCTCCCTGGCTGTTTAACATCTATATCAAACTACTGGGAGAGGTCATTCACTGGCATGGGGCAAGGCATTATCAATATGCCGATGATACCCATTTAATATATCTGCACCCTGGACCAGGCAGGAGATACAGTGGGGGATCTGACCTGGTGTCTGGAGGCTGTTTGAGTCTATTGGGGGCAAAACAAGCTAAGTCCCAGGAAAATGGAGTGGCTTTGGATGGCTAAGTCAACTGTTTATAGAGATAATGCTTCGGACCCCCTCAGTGAAAGAACTTCGATTAGCGGGGTCCAGAAGGTGGGCCTTCTCTGCGGTAGCCCCCACTCTTTGGAACATCCTGCCCCCGGCGGTGCGATTGGCCCCCTCACTCCTGGCCTTCCGTAGGGCTTTGAAGACCTGGTTCTGCCACTTGGCCTAGGGTGGAGAGGGAACAGCTCAAGCATGGGGATGGCTAGCCCCATAGAGGCCTGCTGTCTTCAGCCTCAGATTTTTCATCTTCTTGGACTCTCCTTCCCCTTTTTAGTAATGTTTTTAACTGATGTTTTATGTATTGATATATATTTATGTTTTTAATGTTTGTTGTGAGTCACCCAGAGTTCCCCCATTGGGGGGAGATGGGCGGTTGAAAAATCCAATAAACAAACAAACAAATAAATAAATAATCCATTTTTGATTCCATCCTCAGGACAGAGCTGGCTTGCAGTTTGGGGCTTCTTCTGGACTCAGAGCTTCTGCTTGAACAGCAGGAGGAGGCTATGGCCAGGAGGGCCTTCCCACAGTTACATCCTGTGTGCCAGCTGAAGCCATTTCTGGAACAGGAAGCTTTGCTTTCAGTCACTTGTGCCCTCTGTCACCTTGTAGCTGGATCATTGCAAACTCACTACGTGGAACTGCCCTTGAAGACCATTCAGAAGCTTCTGCTGGTTTGGCACGCAGCCCACGTAGGGGTACCACCCTCGACCACTGCTCCTGCTAATATTATGGGAGCTGTGCTGGCTGCCACTCAACTTCTGGGTGCAATTCAAGGTGCGGGTGGTCACCTTCCAGACCCCGCCTGGCTCAGCCTTGACGGTCTCTGATTCAGGTTGAATCTGTGGGTCCGGTGAGATTTAATTGAGAGGGCTTGTTGAGCAATCCAGATCTAAGGGAATGGCTTCCACAGGGACCCCACCCATAAGCTCTCATGGTGGTGCCTCTCGTATAGCCTACCCCTAGATGTCTGGGCCACCCAGTGCCTACGCTGATTACGAAGATCCGTGAAAA
This sequence comes from Python bivittatus, assembly GCF_059951505.1. NCBI lineage: Eukaryota > Metazoa > Chordata > Lepidosauria > Squamata > Pythonidae > Python > Python bivittatus. The sequence goes on along the minus strand of NW_028277070.1, from coordinate 2,542,926 downwards.
TAAGGCATTTGGGGGCACTTGAAGATTCTGCTGCCCAACTGACACATCGGGGCTTTCTCGTCGGGTCTGCGTTACTGATTTTCTGGGTTTCAGTTTTGTGTTGCTATTTGGAAGCCACTTGGAGTATTCAGAAATGGAGCCGCATGTCATTAAAAGCAGGAGATAAGTATGCAAAACAGTGTTGTTTGGACCCTCTTCTTGGCCGCCGGAAAAGTCAGAACATTCTGACTTGCAAGCCCTCTTTAAGGCCACCAGAAGCCACCTTTGCCACCCGGAGGCCTGGGCTGGCCCTCTCCCCTCCCCGCCCCAGGCAAAAATGCCGGGGCAGAGGCTGCCAGGGGGAATGGGGGACGCAAACCTTGCTCTTCCCCTCCCAGGGATGCTACTCTCTCTGAGGAGCAGCGCTGCCTGTCATGCCCCTCACCAACTGCCACGCTGATTTCTTTATTTCTTATTTCTTTCATTCAGTTCATACAGCCCCCCGTCTCACATAGGTGGCTTACAGGTCAAAACAACAAGGTTAGCAAACCGCCCAGATGGGACTTTGCAGGGCTCTCGTGAGATCAGCTCCTTCACAAAGGAAAGGGGGTTTCCTGGCTCACGTCTCAGGCAATGGATGGATATTGATCTGTTTAGAGCCTGAAGCAGGGGAGAAATTGGGCGGGGGGGCGGGGGGAGAGAATTTGCAGGACCTGACTTGACTTCTGTATTGATACATGCGGTGTATTTCTCAGCGGGCCAAGCCCGCTTAGCTGCTAATCCTCATTTGCCAATACAGTTCACATCTGGGGTTATTGCATCATCTTAAGCTAGTTTTAGGGAGGGATGAGTGCAGAAGCAATACCAGAATGTCACATCCGAAGCTGGTACCGTTTCATAAGCCTGGTCAAAGTGCCAATGGGAATTCAGATGGACACAGGGGCACTTCTCCCCACCCTTTTTTTATTATATTGCTGTTAATTCTTGGAAATAAAGAAGAAGAAGAGAAATAATATTCCATCAATATGAATTACAATTAAGGATGTAGATATTGCAAGCATAAAATTATTTGGCTTTTTCATCCAGAGTCGAATATAACATTAAAAAAAGAGGCTGTAGATAGATAGATCTCTAGATGATAGATAAATGTTAATAAAAAGGGGAAAAAAACAGATAAGCAATACGGGGGTGCATTTTAATGATGGGTGGGGCCCACTTTAACTCTCAACCTGAAGTTTGCAGAAGGTGGCTGGGACCAAGTTAGCTGGAGGGATGAGGAAACGGAGGAAAAGGCAAACGCTTTAAAAAGTCTCTGCAAAATCTCTGAGTTATTACGGCAGGCTGGGGGGTGGGGGGTGGAGCACCACCCCCCAGTAAGCTTCAGGCAAGTGGGACCTTCAGGAGTAAAAGGCGCATTGTCACCTACCCTAATCCTAATCCTCCTTTTACAAGCGTTGGGTGCCATCTTAACTTGTTTGACTCCCCCCTTGAAGACACTCCTGGTTCAACCTTTCTATAGATGCTGCTTTGGGGGGGGAGATCCTCATATCTGTCCACGTCAAGCTCTCTTCGATCAGACGCTCTCGAATGGCAGACAGGAGGGACTCTGCAGAGCTCAGAAGAGCTTCCTGGCAAGCAGCCGCTGGGAGTCCGGCCTCACGCTGCTTTAATGGGTCCCCGCTTCTAAGCCAGGATGCTGGAGTGCAGGACAGAAATGGGTTTCTCATTCCAGGTGGGCACGTCCCAAAGAGGAGTTCCTGCCTGCCAAAGGTTTGGAGGGCAAAAGGGCACCTGCCATCTCCCTGGCAAGCAAAGGGGCCCCAGGCCAGAGCCAAGCTTAGCAGACCCTTTCCCACCCTCCGGTCTCCGGCATCGTCCCAGCCTCTCGAAAGTCTGCAAATGAAATGGAGGTTCAAAAACCGGGGAAGGACGGGAAGGGCCCTCTCTGGAGCCATCCCGGGGTTCTTCGTCTCCTGTCTACTTCACTTAGGACCGGGGGCGTCTGCGGGCTTGAAAAGTTAAGATGGCAGCTGCGCCTCGCAATCGAGGCCCCACCTTTTTTAATGTGCTGCTTCGATCGTGCAGCTGCAGCCACCATCCTGACTTTTTTGACCCCCCCTCCCCCGCAGATGCCCTAATCAGTGCCATGCAAAAAGAATATCTTAAACAAAGCCCCAGCTCTCCTTCTTCAGTCCCACGAAAGGGACGATGCCCCTGACCCTTCTGGAAGGAGAAGAGACCGTCAGCGAAATGCTCGAAGGGGGCTGTTCTTGCACCTTCTCCCTTTGGGGTCTGTAGCCCGCCAGCTTCTCCTCTTTCCACAAAGCCTCAAGGGAGACACCCAGACAGACGGACTGCTTCACGTCCAGGCCTCCTGAGAGGCTTCGGACGGAGGGAAAAGAGGGCAAACGAGACAGCAGGAGGAACTCCATCGCTGAAGGTTTTGCCACTGCGTTCCTTCAGGGTGTCTGTTTAGTCCCCTTTCTAGGCCACAGCCCTGGGATTTCCTAGTGGCCTCCCATCCAAGGACTAACCAAGGTCCAATCTTCACTAGCTTCTTCACATCAGCCAAGACTAGCTAGATGGTGCCAGCAAACTACATAAGGGGAGTTCCAAAGCACCACCCAGAAAAACGGGAAAGGAATTTTCAAGCCTCCTAAACTTAAATCAGCAAAACAGAAGCCCCTGTCATTGAGAAAGAGCAAAACAGCTTCTGGCAAACCATGAGCGTTATTGCCTGGCGCCAAGAAGGGACAACTGGGGCCAAGAAGGCTACTCCCCCCATCCAGTCTTCTAAACCAGGGTTGCTCAACCTTGGCAACTTTAAAACGGGTGGACTTCAACTGAGCTTGTTTTGCTTGGAGCCTCAGGCCCCCTTAGCTTGTCTGAGCTGTGCCCTTGCGTGTCACCCTTCTGTTTTATAGCTCCCAGGGCTATTAAACACAATCTAAAAACACAAGAGCACACATATTGCTAAAGTAGAAGCAATCAAGAATCAAAGCAAGTAAAGTCAATAAAACATTTAGCCGCATCAGTAAAAAAACAACTTATCTGACATGCTAGACAGCCTTGGTTTATTCAAAAAACCATCTTGCATCAAAGAGACGTCAAATCTGGCACCGGGCAGCTGCTTTGCAGCAGTAAAGCAGTCAAGAGCCCTCTGTGCTCCCGTTAGCCGGAACCTCTAGGAAGCAGCCCAGGCCCCTTCTGAACCCGTTTAGGTGGGCGGCCTTTGTCTCATCTGATGGCAAAAGTCCCCAGGTCTGCCCTGGGCAAGACGTCTGCCTTTTGACAGATCCTGAGATGCCCCACGCTTGGAGCTCTCCTTGTAGGAGAGGTGAAACACCTCCCTCTTCATGTTCTCCAAACATGCCTATTTGATATATCCCCTTACCATCTCTTGACTCGTTTTCCCTCCAAGTTGAACCCCTGCAACGATAGCCTTTTGTCATGGGGGAGTTGCCCCGGCCCTCTAATCCACTTGGTTGACCTCTCTTGGCCCTTGTCACCGATTCCTGCACCTGCATCTAATCTGACCCCAAGGGCATTTTCCGACTCTGTGACTGTCTCCAAATTGGTGGGGCCAGACGAGAGAGCAGAGAACTGAGCTTGTTCAGAGAAGCTGTTCCCGCCGGGCCTTCTGCGAGAGCAGGAGGCGAGCCCCGGCAGGTGAGGGCCGCCTCCACTCCAGCCAAACCCAGCATAATTCATCTTCATTTCCGTGATTAACAAGGCTGTCACTTCTCATCCACAAGTGCTAGCCTCCCCGGTGTCAGTGCCTGTGGAACCACCCAGGTGAACCAGTCACCAGGGTTTATGTTTCTCCTGGAGCACAGCTGTTTGCTTCTTCGAGTACAACGTTCAAGTCCACCGGGCTCTGGATCCTGCCGGCCGCAATGTCTTGTGAAGAAGAGCGCTGCTCGCAGGGGCTCCTGAGCCAAGAACAGAGGGTGGAAAGCAGAAATAATCAGCAGGTCATTTGTCTGCAAAGTTAGTAACTTGTGGTGAGGGCGGTGACACGGGAAATGAGTACTGCACCTGCCAGCAATGTAGAAAAGGCTGTCTGGAACGGGATTAGACTGGTAAGGGCAGCAGAAGACATCTTTGACCGAAAGTCATGAAAGGGCCCATTAACATAGTAAAAACAACGCCCCCAATTACATAATTCCACACCTCAGGGAGGGGAAGGCCCTTATTTGGTCAGAAGGAAGTCAACACTTAAATAACTAAACCTGCAGAACGCTTGCGCGAGGAGGTAACCAACAGGCAACAGGCTGACGAAGTATAAAAGGTTTTGCGCACACGAATGGGGGTTCCATCTCTTGGGAGAGGGACCCCGCTTTGTTTGGTACCAAATAAACAGGTTAAACAGAACTTTCTTATGCCTGGAGTCTTATTGGCAGGGTCTTCAGGGATATTGCAGCCAACAAATTTGGCAAGCCAGCCAGGAGACCTCGTAGACTCGAGGGTTACTGACTGAGGAGGGCAGGTGCGCCCCGGGAATTTCCCAGACCCCCCTTGGTCCAGGGCCTTATGACACCCTGAGGCCTCCGAAAGAAAAAAAAAACCAAGAAAGGAGAAGGGTTTGCAGGCGGGTTGATAGGCACTGGGGTCGACATACTGTGCTGCAGAAAGGGGCCGGAGAAAACAGTGACCAGAAATATCGGACCAGGATAGGCCTGGACACTACCAGAACTGAAGATTTTCTCCAAGGGTAAGCAAGTCGACCGTGGGAACCTCTCAGTCAACAGGGACAAAAGGGAAGAAGGAGGAAAAAGGGAAGAAGGAAAAATTGCCAGCAAGACCCACTCCTGCAACACCCCTACTGTGAAGGAATGGTTGGATGAAGGCCGCGCTCAGGGAGATAAGCATTCCCTTAGCCCCCAACAGGAGCGTGGGAAGGTTAAGAAGATGAGACTGGCACCACCCTAAGGAATTCACGGTGTTGTGGCTGGCTGGCTTGGGAAGTTAGATTCAGTCGGGAGAGATTTCTGTCTTGAGGTGGAAGCTAATAAACGCAACAGAACGGTATCTGCACTGTCTCGGGGAGTTATTTGGGCTGAACCTGACATCAATCTCTCCAGACTGAATCTAACTTCCCAAGCCAGCAAGCCAAAACACCGTGAATTCCTTAGGGTGGTGCCAGTCTTATCTTCTTAACCTTCCCACGCTCCTGTTGGGGGCTAAGGGAATGCTTATCCCCCCCGAGCACGGCCTTCATCAAATCATTCCTTCACACCTACAATGGGTGTGGCAACACTTTGATGACCTGACCCATGGGGATGACTGTCTAAGTAGACAGGTCTTAAGTCATTTGTGCCGGTCAGAATGGCTAAACTACCTTTTGGACAATGGCATAAGATGGCCATCGGCCGGTAGTTTATCATTAGAAGTGATCAACATATTGGGGAAGAAATTGAACTATTTAGGGAAAGATTTAGAACTGAGGTATTTGGAAATGTTTAATGAAGTTAGATTGGATGATGTTATGAGGTTGGATTGCCATATTTTCCTGTTGGGGAAAGAAAAGGGAAAGTGTCAAAGAGGGGAACAGAAGGTCCTCTCTGAGGACGAGGATGAAATGGCCCCACCACTATATAATTCCTAATACACTTTGGGAAAAAGGATGTGTGGTGGGTGTGGCACAGAGAAGAAGGAGAGACCTGGGAGATTAAATCTTAATATTGGGGAAAACAAATATACAGGCCTGGCTTGCCCTTCCCAACCAATGGGTTTATTCCCTTTATGGCAGACTCCAGTACCTGATGGCAATGGGGGGCACGCTGGTACTGCGTGGTCATACGGACCCACAATCCAACTTGGGGAGACTTACAAACTATATTGAATATTTTCTTAACCAGTGCGGATAGGAGAATGGTTATGACTAGGGGACAGAAATTGCTGAACAGAGGGCTACTAACGCAGGAGCCCAGGGACCGGTGGCCATACAGGCGCAGGCAACTCAATTGTTTCTGATTGTAGATCCAAATTGGGATTCCCAAAACCAAGTCCACCTGCAGGGACTCCAAACATACCAACAAATTGTGATAGAGGCACTCCGTGAAGGGATACCAAAAGCCAAAAATCTTTCAAAGATCTATGAGGTCCGATAGGGACCTTATGAGAGCCCAGCAATTTCTTGGGGCGTATTTACAAGGCATTTAGGCAACACACAGATTTGGATCCGGAGGAGCAGGACAATCGGAGGATGGTCAACATGATTTTTATAGGGCAGGTGGCCCTGGATATTAGTAAAAACTCCAGAAGACGGATGGGGCAGTGGGTATGGGTATGCCCCAACTTTTGGAAATAGCCTTTAAAGTGTATACAGGGAGGCAAGAGGCTAATGCAAGAGTTGAGAGTGAGAAACAAAAGCGGAAGGCCATTCTGTCAGCTCAGACGATCAGAGAAGGCTATGCGGGAAGGGGAGGTAGAGGTCTTCGCAGAAGAGGGGGCGAGGAGGCATGAAGGGGAATAGGAACAAGGGAAGACAAGGTGAAGGGGGGTTCACACTGGGACTCAACCAGTGTGCCAAGTGTAAGGGATTTGGCCATTGGAAAAATGAGCATCCAAACAGTGAGTGACCCCTAAGGGGTCAGGGTCTAGCACCTGTCCTATGGGCCCAGTCTGAAGAACTGGATTGATGGAGTCAGGGGAAGGAGGCTGAAAGCCTCCCTGTCCCCAAACCCCTGATAAAACTCCAAATCAGGGACCACACTTGTGAAGCTATAGTAGATACCAGAGCTACATAATCAGTATTGAATAAGAATATGGGCCTGTTAGTACAAAAGGAGTCAATTACGGTGGTGGGGTCTTCAGGAAAAGGGCAAAAGGTGAACTATCTGGAGAAAGCAGAATGTCAAGTGGGAACTAAGATAGTAAAACACCACTTCCTATGTATGCCAGATTGTCCCATGCCCTTGCTAGGGAGGGATATATTGAGCAAACTCAGAGCTACCCTGACCTTTGAGGGAAATCATATAGCGATGAAATTACCCCAGCATGAGGTCTGGTGTTTGGGCACATTCTATGCCTAAACACTTGGGCCAGTGGGCAATCTGGACAGGATTGTACGCAACAGGATTGTGCAACTGGAGGCATGGGACAAGGGCATTCCAGGGAGGGCAAAGAATGCTAGCCCAGTAAGAGTGCAGGTAAAGGAGGGGGCTGCAATCCCACAATTGTGGCAGTATCCGATTCGATTAGAAGCAAGGCAGGGACTGGCACTGCTCATCCAGAAGTTTTTAAAATATGGGTTGATTAGGGAAGGGGAATCACCCTATAATACTCCTATATTGCCAGTCAGAAAGCCTGATGGCTCATATCGATTTGTCCAGGATTTGCGGCACATAAATAAGATCACTGAGGATATACACCCGGTGATCCCCAACCCTTATACAGTAAAACCTTGGTTTGTGAATATAATTCGTTCCAGAAACATGTTTGTAATCCAAAGCACTTGTATATCAAAGCAAATTTCCCCATAAGAAATAATGGAAACTCAGATGATTTGTTCCACAACCCAAAAATATTCATATAAAAAATGATTACAATACTGTAACATATTACAAAATAATAAAGAAAATACAAAATATAAAGAAAAATAAAACAAATTAACCTGCACTTACCTTTGAAAACCTTCGTGGCTGGTGTGAGGGAGACAAGAGAGAGGAGGGTTATTGTGTAGGATGACTTTCACTATCACTAGCATGGGAGACGATCACCCACAATCCCGCAGAGAGAGAGAGAACTATTGGCTCAGTTGTGATCATGTGACATTCAGTGTCATGTTCTACTCGTATTACAAGACATCGCTCGTTTATCAAGTTAAAATTTATTAGAAATGTTTGCTTGTCTTGCGGAACACTCACAGATCAAGTTATTCGCAACCCAAGGTTTAACTGTACTCTTTTGACCTTATTAAGCCCCTGAGATGCCTGGTTTACTATATTCGATCTGAACGGTGCTTTTTTCTGTATTCCCTTACATGAGGAAAACCAACCCTTGTTTGCCTTCAAGTGGGAAGACTTAAAGGGAGGGCGGAAGACGAAAATGTTTTGGGCGGTGCTGCATCAGGGATTTAAAAATTGCCCCACTATTTTTGGAACCATTTTGGCTAAGGACTTAGAGAATTGGCACCCGTTGACAGGAACTTCCTCCACTTTACTCCAATATATGGACAACCTACTGTTAGGGTCCCCAACCATGGAGGAGTGCCTCCGAAACACCGTAGGATTGCTGAATTTTCTGGCAGGGTGCAGGTATAAGGTCTCAAAGAAAAAGGCCCAAATTTGCCAGAAGGAGGTTAGTTACCTGGGATATGAACTGCCATAAGGGCAAAGGAAAATAAAGGAAGGGCACTGGCGGTGTGTCAGATGGAACAACCTAAGGATAGGAAGCAGTTGCAGGGGTTCTTAGGAATGGCGGGGTTTTGCAGGATTTGGATTCTGAACTTCGGGATACTGGCTAAACCCTTGTAAGAAGCTACAAAAGGGGGGGATTATGAGGAATTCAGGTAGACCAAGGAATGTGAAAAGTCCTTCAGGGGAATAAAAGAGGAATTGAGAAAAGCACCAGCCCTGGGACTCCCTGATCTGACAAAACCATTTCAGCTGTTTATGCAGGAACAGCAAGGGGTGGCAGCAGGGGTCCTAACCCAATGGGTAGGGTCGTGGGACAGGCCAGTGGCATATTTTAGCAAACAGCTGGACCAGGTGGCTTGCGGTTGGCCGGCTGGCCTGAGAGCGGCGGCTGCAGCCTGCCGGCTACTTAAAGAGGCAGAGAAACTGACACTGGGGCAACCGCTGAGAGTGGTTGTTCCTCATGTGGTGACGGCCATACTAGAGAATGGGGGGCTTGTTGGCTGATGAGTGGACGGATGGCCCAATATCAGGTGACCCTACTGGATAACCCAAATGTGGAGATGGTAACTACAACCCGGCCAAACCCGGCCACTTTCATGCCACAATTGGATTATATGCAAGAGCATAGCTGTGAGGAAGTAGTGGACTTGTGTTTCTCCAGCAGACCAGATTTGCAGGACACTCTGATCCCAAACACTGAGGTGGATTTGTTCACAGATGGGAGCAGTTTTGTGGAGTAGGGGAGAGAAAGGCAGGATATGCAGTGGTCACGGCTCAGGGAGAGGTGGAGGCGAGAGCCTTGCCGGCAACCACCTCTGCTCAAAAAGCCAAGCTGATAGCTCTTACTAGGGCTTCGGCGATAGCCAAGGGGAAGGTGGCTAAGACAGTAAATATGTGTTTGGGGTCCTACATGCACATGGGAAGTTGTAGGAGAGGGGGCTAACAATAAGGAGATGAAACATGCCGAGGAGGTATTGAAGCTTTTGGAGGAAGTTAATAAGCCTAAGGCAGTAGCTGTAGTGCATGTGAGGGCCCACACTAAGGAGGATAAAATGGTAGCAAAAGGAAACAGGAGGGCAGATGAAGCTGTGAAGAGGACAGCTAAAGAAGGGGTCCATTGCCTGCCCCTGATACCTCTACAAGAGATGAACCTGGCTCAACAGACGCCAGCCTATATTTACAAGGAAGAAACGCAGCACCGGAGCTGGAATGGAGCAAAAAGGGGGCTAAAGGGGTGGTGGGAAGTGGAAGGAAAAGTGATTCTACCTAGAGGAGCGCAAAGAGAGATGTTATGGGCCTTCCATCAGGCCACCCACCAGGGATCAGACGCTGTGGTGGAATCCCTCAAGCGTCATTTTGTGTGCCCAGGAGTATACGGTCTAGCTTACCAGATTGTGTAGCAGTGTGAAATATGTCTGAGGAATAATCCAAAGGCTGAGAGGAAGCCTCCTTTGGGGCTTCAGGTAAAAGGGACCTTCCCAGGGAGCCACTGGGAGGTGGATTTCACTGAGCTCCCCCGAAGCGGAGGGTATCGATACCTCTTGGTAATCGTGGACACTTACTCAGGGTGGATAGAGGCTTTTCCTTGCAGGACGAGTAAGGCACGTGAAGTAGCCAACAGTGGAGTGGGGGAGAGTCACTGTTTTAACCCTTGCTTGGGTATACCATTAGCAGAAGTCAGTCAGCAATGAGGAGTCAGAGATGGCTGTCAGGAACAATGAAGTGGGGGGAGAGTGTCCCGAGCTTTGAAGATATTTCAAGACCCCTTCCTAGACTTTCAGCCTCCCCCTTGTTTTTGAGAGGCAGCCACAAATTCTCACATTTCTGCTATTCTAGCTAAGGAACGCAATGGCCCAAATGACATGCATTTGATTCTTTTTTCAATATATAGTAAAATGTATGTACTGTAATAAAACAACTTTAAATATATCAGACCTCAGTTTTGTTCTATTTTCTGAATCCTTGGACAAACCAGAAGAGTCTTGCTGAATCAGGAAAAGTAATTCCTGTAACTCAGCATCTTCCAGCCAGAGGTCCTGAGAAGCTTCCGGCCAAGGAGAACAGCCAGGCCAGGGTCCCTTTCCCTGTCCACTATCTCCAGAGCCAGCCTTACATCTGGCCACATGGAAGTCATAGTTGACAGACCCCTCATGAGCTCATCCAGCCTTCCCAGGGTAGGTCGGACCACTGTTCCCTCCTCTGCGGTCAGCAGGGCAGCCATTTTCACCCATACAACGTGTGTGGAAAAGATCTGGCCAATGTCTACCACACAGCGTCCTCTCCTCCTTGGCAACCATTTAAGGTGGAATGGGGGGGGGGGGGAGATCAGGAGGGAGCATCTGAAAGCTGCAAGAGGCAAAATGAAGACAGAAGTGGGTGAGGCTACATCAGATATCAGGCTGACATTCACCTGGTTTTCACAGTACTGTACTTCTGGCAAGAGCAGCAAGGTTCAGTTGAAGGCTTGGGGTACAATAGGGAAGTCTCTATGCCCCACACAAGGGATTTTTTAAGTAAAGACGGGACTAGACCTGGCAAAATTCTCTCTCTTCATCCCTTTTGGATCTGAGTCAGAATCTGATGCCTCTTTTTCAGTCCCTCACTTTGCTGGGGGCCACCTCCTTCCTGAACAAGAGCAAATCTGAAGTGGAGCAATCTTTACCCAACCCCAATCCCCAACCTTGACTTCATCCCAGGGGCTGATCCACGCCTGTTATCCCACCTGGGGGGCTCAGAGTCACTCTGCTTGAGTTGGGGGGCATTTTTAGAATGACTGAAAAAGGAGCAGGGCTTTGATCTCACTCTCGTGGCTGGCCCCTTAACTTTTTTGACCCTCCCTGTGAATGCCCCTGAGCCACTCAGACAAGGATGGCTACGTTGGCCCAGTCCAACACTGGGTTCATGTCACCCGGTGTGAGGGGGGCCAATCAATCACGCAGCGTCGAGGAAACTGGAATCTAAATTCATTAGCTCTGCACAGAAGCAAATAGGCACGCTCAGGACCCAAATCCAAATCGAGCGCGCCGTCATGAAGCCACAATCATCTTTTATGCAGTTTAGACAAGGAAGTAATAAGCTGATTGGCAATCGTCATAGACATGCACGCAAAAGTCCAGTAGGGGGATATTAGCATATGAGATTTCCACCTCTGGGTGTGCTTTAATGATAAACTTTTGTTCACCTCTGGACCCCTGTCCGGATGCCTCTAACCATAGCTGAAGCTGAATGCCACGTCAGCTTCCTTTATTCCAGTCACAGGCTCGCTTGCAAAGTTTTTCCGCAAGGGGTCAAAGTTGCAATCTGCCAGCTAGTCTATGCATGAAGCGTTTGTGGTCAGCTCTTCCAGCTCCTGCCAGTCGATGCTAAAGAAGTGCTGATGCTTACAAGCAAAAGCACAGACAAAACGTTTGTTTGTTTATATTTGAAATTTAGACACTGCCCATCTCACGAGGAAGTGACGCTGGGTGGTTTACAATAAAAACAACAAATAAATATTATTGGTTAAAATAGAATAAAAATAGTATAAAAAGACATTAAAGCCAAATACATACATCATATTACAATTGAATAGCTCTGGTTGAAGTTAATTCATGGCTCACAAAAGCCTCGAACGGTTTGTTAATAAATTGATTCAGGTGGCCTTCAGCTAGGTGGGGCTGGGCCTATAAAGCCCTTTCTTCTTGCAAATCCAGGGATGTTCACCTTTGACTGTAACGTTTTCCTGAATGGTAGGTGGGTCAGTGTGTGATAGCCAAAACAGGAAAGCGTATTTCCTGGCTCCTTAAAGATAGCAAAGTTATTATGGTGTAATAAGATTCCATGAATAGATTTCATCACACTAAGGTTAATATTGTAAGAAGTTAAGTCTTTGTACTCTTTTGTTTCTGTTAAAGCATTTTAATTTTTTTTTTAAAGAAAAAACCTTTAAATTCTTCCTCAATGGAGTCGTCAGATCCTCAGCCAAACTCAAGCCATCTCCCTACAGCATTAGACTTTATGTGGCTCAGTTAACCAAAAGCCTGCAGCGTCCAGCTGGATCATAGAAGGACCTCAATGCTGGACTCTGTGCATGCCCAACTTTTTTCCTTTGGCATTTACAGAAATGCCACATTGATATAAAGACTTGCTCCATTTGCCAGATTGACTGAGCTAATATATTTCTGCAGAAGCTAAGCCTAGCGCTACAGGGGGGCCATAAATTTAAAGTTGGAACCTGGCAATCAATAGTCTGAAGGAAACCTGAGCATAGCTTGCACCACACCTGAGGAGGGAGGAAGGGAGAGAAGGGGGAGAGGAGGAGGAAAGGAAGGAAGGAAGGAAGGAAGGAAGGAAGGAAGGAAGGAAGGAAGGAAGGAAGGAAGGAAGGAAGGAAGGAAGGAAGGAAGGAAGGAAGGCAGGCAGGCAGGCAGGCAGGCAGGCAGGCAGGCAGGCAGGCAGGCATTTTCAATTGTCCCAACCCCCAGCATAGTGGAGCAAGGAGGATATTGGCCACTGTCTTCTGGTTAGAGATGCTGAGCTGGTCTTCCAGTTGTAGCAGTGGCAAGAAAGGGGCCTGCATAATTACATCGAGTACACCAGCAGTTAGGTCAAATTGACAGTCTCTGATTCAATTTGACCCAATAAGAGTTACCACATACCTTAGTTACATCTTGGCTTGATTACTGCATATGTAAGGCAGCCACTGGGGAGTGTCCAAAAACTTCTATCACTGCAGAATGCAGCAACCTGGCTATTAAATATTGCAAGTTTATGAATGTAGTGAAAAACTTGCTTTGGTTGCCCCACACAATTTAAGGTGATAATTTTGATCTTTAAAACCCTAAATATCATGAGGCTTTGCTTTTGGGGGGACCACCTAACTCAGTATGAACCTGCCTAGGCATTAAGGTGAGAAGGAAGGCCCTGTTAATGATGCCTCCAATTCAGAGGACTATCTGAAGAGAAGGCCTTCTCCTGTAATGTTCTCAAGTAATGGAATGCATGTCCTCAGGACCCCACATGCTCTACTTTCGGGAAATACGTCTCCCTCTTTAGCTAGGCCTTTTCAGAATGAATGAGTTAATGGTTGATTTGACTGAAAGTGTTCCTCATTTCCCAAGGATGCAGAACTTCATTTTCCAAAAAGTGTGAACCAATCGAGCAAAGTTTGAAATGGTCAAAGCAGAAATAACACATAGTAAAGCAATTGTTTTAGGAATGTGAACTTAGGAAACCTGAATGTTCACTGCTAACGTCTGCTTCAAGTAACATAAATGCAGACTGTACATCTGGACATCACCAGATGGACAATGTCAAAATCAAATCAACTACATAATAGGGACAAGAGATCAGAAAGAGCCATCCAGTCAGCCAGAACACTTCTAGATACAGATTGTGAAAAAGATCATGAATCCTGATGTTAATACACCAGTTAAAATTAGAAAATTAAAAGAGAATAGATATGCCAGCAAAATGTGATCTGGATAGACAGTCAAAATATAAGATCAAAGGAAGGAGCAGAATCAGTACAGATAACTCATGAAGCAGAACTTGAGAAGCTACGAGAAGAGGTACAAGGAGCAATGTGAGAACCATAACAGAAAAAGTTATCAACATTTCAAAGAGAAAAAGATCCAAATGGCTACCTGAACAAGCTATTGTGATAGAGAAAACATAAAAGCCTTAGGCAAGAAGAAATATATATGACAACTGAATGCAGACTTCCAGTGTCAAACTAGAAAGGATGGAGAAAGATATCTCAATCCAGAAAACAAGAAAAGAAAAGCGAGAGATTTTTAAGAAATTCAGAGAAATAACAGGAGAATTTACAGTTTAGAGTGTAAATGACATTTGCAGAGAAAAAATGTGTTTGGGAACTAGAAAGTGAGATTTGACAAAGGCCACTCATTTGAAAGCATCAAGTACAGATGAAACTGATTGAATTGTTTAAAGTTCCAGGAGAAGAGGCTATTAAAGTGCTTACAGCTCTATGTCAACAAATATGGAACAAGAGTACATGGGCTAAAAAATGGAAAAGGGAATGTGCTAATGGTTGAAACATTGCACTAGTTCTTCACATAAGCAAACTTTTGCTTAAGAGCTAGAAAAGTAAAATAGAATTCTATATATAGAGATAAATGTTTAGGGGGGGGAGATTTTTTCCCCATTTTCTTACAACTTTTTTTCCTTCTTTTCTTTTCACTTGTATTCTTTTATTGTTCTATCTAAAACTCTTAATAAAATGATTGGAAAAAATATAGAGAGATAAATGCTAAATTAATAGGCAGGTTTCAGAAAAGGCAGGAGGGAATTAAGGTAAGTAAGCTAACATAAGATAGATAATGGAGAGAGCAAGAGAATATAAGGCTGTTAACTTTGCTTTATTGATTACAGCAAGGCTTTTGATTATGTAGATCATGCTAGAAAGTGGAATATATTAAGGCATGACTGAACAATGGTTAGTTTTCTGAGGAACTCTTCAATGAACAAGAAGCTACTGTAACATCTGAATTTGGAGAAACAACATGTTCCATAATAGGAAGGGGACTGAGACAAGAATACATATTGTTCCCATTTCTGTTTAATTTATATAACACACATATTATAATGCCAGGATTGGAAAAGCGACAGCTGGAACCAAAACAGGAGGTCAAAATATTAACAGTTTGAGAGATGTAGACAATATCACTTTATTAGCCAAAAGAAAGGAAGATTTAAAAGACCTCTTTATGCAAATAAAAATGGAAAGTGAATGTGTTGAAGTTAAATATGAAAGTTAGGCCAGCATACTCAGTGAACTTAACAATTGATAGCAAAGAAAAGAAGGTGGTAGATAGTTTTATTTTCTCGGGCTCAACAACATATGAGCCATGTATTGGTGGAGTAAAGAGCAGATTGATCATAGGGAGGAAAGAAATGACAAACCTAGCCAAGACAGTGAAGTAGAAAAATAATTTGATGACAACAAAGTTCAGAATAGCTTCTGAACATTGATAAAAAGTGAAAAAGAGGGAGACTGATGTATTACAGTTTGGATTTCAAGTTACAAATTTGGAGATGGTTACTAAGGTAGTTACCGTAGAGTGCAAGAAGAATCAGCCAATCCGTCTGGACCTAATAAGACATGACAGCTCCCTTGAGGTGATGATTTGGACAGGTGAAGCAAGTAGATGATGGACCATAGAAATGAATGTGCTTGGCAGGGTTGAGGAAAGGGGAAGACAGGTTTAAAAAAAGTGGATGGACAATCTCAGAAGGTGTAATGGGCAGAAGGAATAACCTTGAGGAACAGAAGGTAGAGTGGCAACCAAGACAATGGTCAGATAAAAGAAATCTGAGTCTGGGCAGAACTGTAATTTGAGAAAGTGTTTCAGACAAGACCCTCCCTGGTTCTCACGAAGATAAAGGGAGGGAGGAGGGAAGCATATTCAGTCTTCCAAGATTCTAGTGCTGTAACTGTATAATAAAAGTAGTATTAGCATTCATAACGTTGGTGTCCTAGTTTGGTCTGTCAGATTCAGCCGGTGCGGCACGGCTAGTTTGCCCCGCCATGCGAGTTTGCCCAGCTGTGCTGAGTCAGTTCTACTGCCCACTCACTAGCCGGGGAAAAGAGGAAGTGAAAGCCGTGGCTGATTAACGAGCCACCTGCGTCCACTTAACAAGAAACCGCAGAGTGGATGTATTGTATCAACACCGATTAGCCGCGAGCGCCAAGACAAAGGACTGAGCCATGGCTCGTGGAAATGCGATCAGCGCGCGATTGGAAAACCCCGGCTTTGCACGCAACTGAAAGAACTAAGAGGAAACACGTCCACGCCAGCAGGTCAGAGCAATCAAGGGACAATGAGAACTGGGCTGAACCTGCCATTGGAGTAATAGGGGGGATTACTGGGGCAATCTGTAATCTGCAATCTGTAATATGTAACATAGCAACGGGCAAAACACGGGAAGGGGAGAACTATAAATTGTAACACAAGATGTGTCAAGCCAGTCCTGGCTTTGTTTGTAACTACTGCGTTACGCTTGAGTAAACTTCTTTGTTGAACCCATGTGTCACGAGAGTTTCTCTAGACGAACGGGGTAAACCTTACATGGTCTACCTTGAAGGGCTGACAGAAGGTCACTGGAAGAGCTATGATTAAAGACAGCTAAGATGGCAAGCACTTGTCCATGTAACTTGATGGTTCTATAACTCATTCTAATTAAGGTTACCATGTTTGAACTTTCCAAAAAGAAGACACTCCAAAGAGGAGTATGTATCTGGATCAGCTGACAATTAAAAAATAATGACTCTGTCCTGGAATAATAAGCAGTATTTCAAAATAAATGTCCTTTTAAATGAACGTATCACTCAACTGGATCTGTGTATTAAAGCCCTTGAGAACCACCACCACCCTGATTAAACTGTTTGGTGGCCAACCCATTGTGCATCTTGCTGGCCATTCTACCCTCTTGCTTCTTGGATCAGCTCCAGAACAAAGGGGAGGAAGGTACAGGATGTCACTTCACTTCTGCTTCTTTCCTCTGTCTTCTACTATCAAAGCTTTAAAATGAAAGAATAGTAGAATCCTGGACAGATGTTAAAAAAAATCTGTCCAGATGGAGATTTAAGGACAAAAGAAGAGGATAGAACATCTAGTAACCCTATTTTAATTGTTTCTATAAGATTTTAACTGCCTGTTTTAAATTGTTGGCCAATCTGAGTGCTTTCTGTATAGAAAAGTGGGAGCCTCATGATCATCAGCGTCATCACCATCTGACTCAATACAAGCTAAGGGCGCAGGGGGCTAGTACCATTTGTAGGTTGGCGGTGGCTTCACAGCCATGTGGAACATTTTTAGTGTTACTAGTAAAGGCAAGAACATTTGAGACTCTTTAGCTTAGAAAGAAAACCACAGAGGGGAGACACAAAGAAGGCGTATAAAATTATGCCTGCTTGGAGGAACTGAACAGGGAAAAAGTTTTCTCCTGTTTGCCGATCACTAGAAATGGGCTGAGCCAATGAAAGTATTTGGGAAGTGATTAAGGATTGGCAGAAGAAAATATGTTTTCACACAGCACATAATTAAGCATGGAATCCATTACTACACAACATAGTCATGACCACTAATGCGGGTGGGTTTAAAGGTCTATCAGGGGCTATTGGTATGGAAAACAGAGTTGTCTCTACTCTAAACATCAGTTGCAAAGGAACTGCAGGAAAGAGGGCAATGTCCATCTTCCACTTGTGAGCTGCCCAGAGGTACCCATGGCTGGCTGGGGAATTCTGGGAGTTGAAGTCCACACAGCTTAAAGTGGCCAGGGTTGAGAAACACTGTGTTAGGGTTAAGGTTAGGGTTAGGGTTAGGGTTAGGGTTAGGGTTAGCGTTAGGGTTAGGGTTAGCGTTAGGGTCAGGGTCAGGGTCAGGGTCAGGGTCAGGGTCAGGGTCAGGGTCAGGGTCAGGGTTAGGATCTTAGGCCTACCCCCTTCAAATACTGTATAGCTGGAGTCACCAAAAATATTAGGCTGAGCTAAAATGGGATTCAGTTGTGGTCCAGCATGTTGTGAAAACCCAGCCTTTGATTTAGCCCAGAAGAGCACATATCTCATCCCCTTGAAGCCCGTGAGAGACTTTGATGGAATGTCATCCAACCATAGACAGAGCCTGTTTTCAGCAGATGCTTCTGGAGTTGAAGGGGTGAAATGGATGACCCAAGCATCTGCAAGGATTAAAGCATCCAGTTTATTCTTTAACCCCTACCCTGAAGAAAACTTCCCCAAAGGCAAAAAGGTCGCAAAGGTTTGGCTTCTTCTCCTTTGAGGGCTAAAATGATATGCTAGGAGACCATATGCAGTTCCTTGGGGGAACCACATGTAAAAAAGGGTGGAGCTTCATAAAAAAAAGTCCCCTCTCACCCCTATGGGTGTTCTGTGTCTGCCTCCATCTCGGGTCTTCTACCAGAAACTTGGGAGTTGGAGGGTTCTGCGCAGTATCTTAACTGTTCCTAGCACTGCGCTCTTCTGGACAGAGAGCTCTGAGGTTGTTCCTGGGACCTGTTGGAGCCCCTCTCCCAGCTTAGGAGTCACAGCCCCGAGTGCTCCTACCACACCGGGACCATTATGACCTTTACTCTCCATATCCTCTCTAGGGCTTGTTACTTCTCCAGCTTCTCATGCTCCTTCTTCCTGATGTTGCTATGACTTGGCACTGCCACATCTATCTCCATCACTGTCTTCTGGTCCTTGTCTACTACCACAATGTCTGGTTAATTGGCCAGTACCTGCCTGCCAGTCTGGATCTGGAAGTCCCACAGGATCTTAGCCCTGTTATTCTCCATGACCTTCTGTGGAACCTCCCATCTGGACTTGGGAGGGTCTAGCCCATACGCTGTGCAGATGTTCCTGTACACAATGCCAGCTACTTGGCTGTGCCATTCAGTGTATGCTGTTCCTGCCTGCATCTTACACCCTGCCACTATGTGTTGGGCTGTCTCTGAAGCCTCTCTGCGCATTCTGCACCTTAGGTCCTGTCTAGTGTGGTAGACCCCTGCTTCTATGGGTCTGGTGCTTAGTGCCTGTTCTTGTGCTGATGTGATCGGTGCCTCGGTGCTGTCTTTTAGTCCAGCCCTTTCCAGCCCCTGGTAGGATTTCCCAATGTCAGCCACCTCAGCTATCTGTCGATGGTTCATCCCACGTAGGGACTTGTCTTGGCCCTGCACTTCCCCTGCTTGAACTTCCTCCCATGTCTGCTGCTGCATAAGTTTCTCACCCCAGGTCTCCTCTTGGCTTCCCATGGAGCTTGCACGTTCTGGCCTATCGAGGCAACCTCCCTCCCCACCCCCCGCCACCCCT
The DNA here is from genome assembly GCF_059951505.1 of Python bivittatus. Taxonomy (NCBI): domain Eukaryota; kingdom Metazoa; phylum Chordata; class Lepidosauria; order Squamata; family Pythonidae; genus Python; species Python bivittatus. The sequence continues at coordinate 2,523,774 of NW_028277070.1, read as the reverse complement.
GATCATTTCTTACCATTGCTTTCCATAATGGCTAACCCTTTGGGCAGGGGGAGAAGGACTTCTCCGGCTTGGAGGGAGCAGAAGACATGCCCAAGTATGCCAGGATGGCATCTTTCCCTGCTAGACTTCACTGGTAAGCACCAAGAGCTCTAGTCCAATTCGGAAATGAATCTCTGCTCCTTGCAGTTTAGCTCGGCACATCCCTGCCAGGAAGAGCCCAGCAAGTCATCTGTATTGTGAAAATGGAGCTGAGCAGAGGCTGTTTAATGGCACCTTCCAGGGGAGCGGAGTAATGAATAAATTACCCCAGATGCCAGTTTTATTTTCATCGGCTAACTGGGCCTGGAGTGAATTATACCCAGACAAATATCCTTCAAAACCCATAAAATTGCAGGGGTATAACCCTTGTGTTGCAGGCTAATTGAACCAGTATTAACTGAGGCAGGGTTTCTGATCGCAGCAGTTCCCTGCCGCGGATGAAGATGGACTTTGGGGGCTCGACCAGCCAAACGGAAGCCGTGAGCAGAGCGAGGCCAGGAGAGGAAAGAGGCCACTTTTCTGCACTGGAGCCCAGAATGGGACAGAGAAGCTCCGGTCTTGCTTCTTCAATGGCCGAGCCAACGCAGGCGAGTTCAGGCCCCAAATGGGGACACGATCCGGACTACTGTATGCTCAGCGATGGAAGAACAATGAAATGACCCACAGGGGAGGAACGGATTGTGAAAATGTCAGAATTCACGGAGATGGCAAAGCTGGCCTCTTCGGTCAGAGAAAAGACGACAAAGACTTTTTTGAAAGATGGGAAACCTTATATGGACTTTTTGCTGAAAGAAGAAAAAAATGATACAATGATTTATGGGTTTGAGGATTAAAAAACCTCTGGACTAAGCGAGGAGTTGAAGGGATTTGTGTAACATTTAAGAAGGAGAAGGATGATAAGACTGTAACTATCTGTTGAAGGGAAGGTTGGAAGTCATTATATTTCATAATTTTAGTTTCCTCCTTTTCTTTCTCTTGCACCTTTTTCTTTCTTCTTTTCTTTCTTTTCCATCTTTTTCTTCAGATTTTACTTTTATTGTATGTATGTAAAATTCTCAATAAATATATTTTTCAAAAAATGAGAACACAATCCCAGCTAACTCTTTCACTCTTTCCCCTGCCCTTCTGGGCACTCTGGTCTCTGAGCAGTGGTATCCGCAGGGACGGGGTCAAAAAAGTCAACGTAGCGGCCACAACCATGCAGTTGGAATTCTGCCTGTTTTTAACAGGCGCCACAGCACACATAAAAAAGGGCAGAGCTTCAGTCTCATGGCTGGGGCCACCATCTTGATTTTTTTGACCTCCTCCCTGCAGATCCGCCTGCCTCTGAGCTCACTTTAGCGGAACGAGCCTTCCTCGCCCTCCATGCAAGAACAAACAGAAAAGCAGGGATACCTATTTTTCAACTTCCCAGCTTGGTTTTCAGAAGTAAGTCTTGTTGCCTTTCTGACAACACCAGTGGGAAACAAATAGGGTCTTCCATGTGTTCACCTAGGGACAGCCCTGCTGGTCAGGTGTGGGCTGTGGTGTATCTTTGCTCTTATGGCTGGCCGCAGTCCAGAATACCCAGCCCAGGCCACCACAAGCCACCACTTCCAAGCAAGATTCACCTTTGGGTATTGAAGCCACCAAACAGAGGGAGGCATGGATGAAGCCACACATTGTGGTTTCTCTCTCTATCTCATTCTTAAGTTCCATTTCTTTCATATTGCCATTTTGGAGAAACTAGCAAGTTCAGTTCCTTTTTTTGATTGACTATGTGCCATCAAGTTGTTTTCAACTCCTAGCGACCACATACAGCAGATAGATTTTCTCCATTATGATCTATCCCTAACCTGTTCTTTCATGTCTTCCAATGGTTCACTCATCGCCTCTGTAACCAAGTCCATCCCCCTCACTGCTGGTCATCCTCTTCTCTTCCTTCCACCTTTCCCAGCATAAAAGCCTTCTCCACAGAGCTGGGTCTTCGCATAATATGTCCGAAGTAGGATAATTTGAGCCTGGTCATTAGTGCCTTGAGTGAGAATTCTAGGTTGTTTTGTTCAATGATCCATCAGTTTGTTTTCTTGGCTGTCCATGGTATTCTCAGGAACCTTCTCCAACAACAACAGTGTCAATATTCTTTTTTTTCCTGCTTCTTCAAAGTCCAACTTTCACTTCCAAAGAATGATCAGAAGCAGAGTGTCCTATAAATAGAACATTTCTCTCTCACTGCTTGGAAAATATATCCTAAGATTATACCCTCGTTGATTGATTATGTACCATCAAATCATTTTTTATTCTTAACAACCACATAGATTTTCTCCATTATGATCTATCCCTAACCTGTTCTTTCATGTCTTCCAATGGTTCACTCATCGCCTCTGTAACCAAGTCCATCCCCCTTGCTGCTGGTCATCCTCTTCTTCTCTTCCTTCCACCTTTCCCAGCTTTAGAGCCTTTTCCAGAGAGCTGGGTCTTCGCATAATGTGTCCAAAGTAGGATAACTGGAGCCTAGTCACACTTTTAGGGGAAAAAAAAACTTCAAAAATATGTATGTATTTATGTGTATTTCTCCAAACATATTCATTTTTGTTTGCAATTTGGCCTAATGTAGAGGCTAATATTTCTACATCAGTGTTACTCGATATAATACATTTTTCTATACTATTTTCATAAACACTATGAATTTTTGTGCAGACTTCTCATAATATCTGTGGTTTTGGTTGATTGGTTGGTTTTTAACAAAAGCAAATTGATTGCCAATTTTAGAGAAGTGCTTAATGCATAAAGTAGAGAAGTGTTGGTTTGTGTCTTGGTTTGAAAATGCAAAATTAGATTAATTCAGCCTTGGCTGATGTTGACTATAAAGTCTAATAAACAAATAGCAAACTAAACAAATTTCTCCCCATCATTACAGAAATAGAAGTTGAAGTGAGGAGGCCTAGAGAATGTACGTGCTAATCCTTCTCAGGCAGTTCTTTCTATAAACTGCTTCCCATTGGTGCATCTGTTGGAAGGGGGGTGGTGGTCAAAAAAGTCAGAACAGTGGCCATGACTGTACAATCAAGGCTGCTCCTTTTTTACGTGTGTTGTGTGTGCGTGGTTGGACCTGCCCTCTTGAGCTTTTTTGCTTCCCATAAAGCATTTCCCTACAATCTATCATTTGTGCATCATTCAGCTCTCGATATTCAACTTGGCACCCCCCCCCCCCATGATTCTGTGGGTCAAAGGGTTGTTCTTGAGACTCTGGACTGGATTCATGTGTTGGGGTCTAGCTTTATGAGTCACTCTGGGCTCATCCTCTTCCTTCAGGATGAGAGGTCTGATGGGACTATGATGGGATCAGAACAGAACTTGGCTCTAGCCCTTAAGCAAGTGGACTCTAGGTACAGAAAGAATAACACAGTGTCACTTTCTAAGTTTGACTAAATGTCAGTGCAATGTTCCACACATCTCAGCTCCACTTAATTTCTGGATGCCCTAGCCTCTGAGCCCTTGGAGATTGGGACAGACTTGTTTTTTAACAGACCAGACCATGTTAGGGCATGTGCTTAAAAAATGTCCTCTTCCCCAGAAATATGGTATTCCGAAGGGGGATGTCTTGGCAGGCACTCACATGCAGAATGCCCAGGTTTTCCACAATATCAACATAGGCCTTCTGTGCTTCAGCACAACTTTACTTGAACAAATAGCGGAGCTATATAGGTTCCCAACTGAATAGGTTCAACCACTGAAATCCCTGAAGAGTGGGCGGGGAAGAGGAGGAGGGAATGAAAGAGAAAGTGTCTTCTTCTATCTGTACTCTGCCACAATTCCTGAGATCTTCCATTAATATCCAAGCAATTGTGGATTAAGGTAGATAAAGTCTCTGGAGTGCCCTGAAGAATGGGGTTGTCTCATATTTATCCAATAGCCTCTGTTTAAACTGATCAGTTAAGCTTCTTTCATTCCAGTCCTCCTCCTGAGCAAAAAACTGGAAGTCAGCAACAGCATATTCATGCACTAAGCACTTAATCTGTTGGTGGCCACTTATTTGACTGGAGCATTGAGTTAGTCCTCAGGAGTACCACAAAATTGGCATAGTTGTGTTGTTATGCATTCAGACAGGTTCCCAGTTTGCAGCTTCCTCTGTCATCCAGCCAAATATAAATCCTGCACAAGGTTGGTCCGTGGGAAAATAGTGAGGTCTTAGGGAGTTGCATAAATCACAGTGGAGACACATTTGTCAGGATTCCCATCATATTTGTCAAGCAGGGGAGCAGATCCTCAGAGTTATTAGAGCAGCGACAGCTGGGGATCTTGGGCTGGACAAGGTACAGGAGTCTTTGGCTGTGGTAGAGGTTGCCCCACCACCTACTGGGCTAGCTGGTTCACTGTCTGGGTTAACTGGCTCATCAGGTTCAGATTGATTCCGATTTTGTAGCAAGGCATGGCAACTTGATGCATAGTCAATGAGACTGCAAGAAGATCTGTAGCCAGTGTTTAATCTCGGGGTCAGAGTGCAGCCTCTTCTCTGCAGAGTTGAGAATAGGAGTAGGCAGATTTGTTGTCAGACTTCAGGCCAGGGATGGCTCTAAATCTCTGTTCTTCCAGAAATTCAACCCTGCGTTCAGGAATTGGATATCAGCAGAAACTTCAAAGACTCAATACTGCTAAATAAATTGTTTTATTGCAGACAAGAAAGAAGATCTGTCAGCTGCAGAACTCAGGAATCAAGATACTGGAGAGAGAGGGAGAGGGAGAGAGAAATCCTGGACACTTTTCTCCTTAAGGATTTGTTGCCAACGTATCTGACTTTCCTTCTCTCAGAGTTCATCAAAATCTGCTCTTCTGAATTCTTGTACTGAGGCACGACTCTGCATTGCTCCTCCACCTCTGCATATAATGAATTCAAGGATCATCGGATTATGGATCACCTCATGGGGCAGATCACCTTCACATATTCAACTCATACCTCCTAGGGAAGATTAAGTCTATCCTGGACAGTCTTCTGTCCTGGAGGGTCCAGGATAGAAGACCCTCTGATTGCTTTTTCCGCCTTCTGACAAATAAAATTGTCAGCAAGAGAAAACTAGAATTTGTTGGACCTTTGACTTTTGATGGCAGATGTAAGAATAATTGAAATCTCCCATTATCACTATCTCGTGCCTCTTTGAAAGGTAGGCCATCTGGCACAGAAGGGTCATGAGGTGCTGAACAATCAATGCCACTGAAGTCACACATATGATAGACTCATCTTCTCCCCGTACCCCCTCTTGTTTTCTGAACAGTTTCACTTTCATTTCCCAGATCTCCACAGCCCAAAACACCTTCATGGAGCCATAGTGAAGGGACTCAAATTTTGGACCCAGAGTGATAAATGCATAGCTTGTGGCACCAAAGCTTCACCCAGAATATAAGACAGAAGGGAATATAAGTGGGGATTAGTCATTTTAGCTGTGTTAATTAACTGAATTGAATGGAAATGTATTGTTCTCCTGGCCCATCTATTTCTTGAAAAACAACCCCTGACACATCGTTCCATCATGTATCTCAGATCAAAAAGGACTGTGCATCACTTGTTTTAGATTCACTGGATCAGTTGTGTTGCTGCTGCTTCAACAAGACTGTGACGAGGACCCTGGGGAAAAGCTAATTCTTTCATTCAGTTCTCGCATAGGAGGGATGGGATCCAGTATGATAAATAGATTATATTTAGATTATATATAGGGGAAAAAACAGATTAAATCAATATGAATTGCTCCTGTTTTTAAAAATCAGGTGGCAGGTGTGTCCCTGGGTGCATGTAAGGACGCATGCATGCATGAGCATGGATGTACATGCATGCAGTTTGGGGACAACGGGAGCATGAAATCTCTTCTAAATTTGGGGAACAAAAGAGAAGTCTTTGTGACTTTGCTCAGGAAGCTTGAAAGGAAAAGCAGCAAGTAGATGAAATAATGAACTTTTTATTTGATATTTCCATGTTTGGGGAGACCTGAAAATCCAGCAAGACAATGAGGACTTAGAATCAAAGCCGGCTGAACTTGTCTGGATGACCCAACCAGGGGAAAATGAGCTGAAACATAAGACAGAGGAAGAGAGCGGCCTCTTGGCTTATTGTATTCTTTTCATATTTCCCAGGGGCATCTGCGGAAGCTGTTAACAAGTGGTTCACAAATGAATCCGTCTCCCTTTCATCTCTCTCCCTCTTCCCACCCCTTTGCCATTAATATAGATTTCCCTGCTGTTGGATCCCCTGCTGGCTTCTACCTGAATCAGCCTTTCTGAAAGAATGTGCCATTTATTTTCACATTTTCCATTCCTTTCTCTTTTTTCCACCATCACTCCCTGGAGTTCTCCATTTTTCTCCATGCTTCTAGCTCCTTTTTTTGCAGTTGAACACAGTGATGTCCACCTCCTTTGCAGCCAGAGCAGGGCTCCCTGAAGAAGATCCAGCCAAGGAACAAAAGTCTCTGCATTGGTCAGAGCCCTCTTGGCAGTTTCAGGGACAACACTTCAAGAAAGGTTAAAGGAAGGCGAGAAGGGCCAGAAGGTGATCAGGGGACTGCACCCAGAGAAGAAATTGAGGGAAGCACAAATATTAGATGCCCGACAGTCATGGGTGCTCTGGTTTGGGTTCCTGCATCAGGGGAAGGTGTTGGGGGTTGGGGTGGGAGCAGAGTTGATGGCCTCCATTGCCCCTTCCAGCTCTAGGGTTCCATAATTGCTATACGGTGGTAGGGATGAGGATTTCACAGTTCACATCTGAATGCAAAATTATCTAATACATAAACTGGATCTGAGTTAGCCTTCGACATTCAGACTTTTCCAAACTTTATGGTTCACGATTTATTTAAAAAATATATATTATGGAAACTTCTGTGCAAAAATGCATATATTCATGAAAAGAGGTACAAAAATGCATCACATTAAGAATGTTTGTTTGCAAGAATGGTAAATACTGGGCAAAATGGGAAAGAAAGATGCTTACAGGTATAGAAACATGCAGTAAACATAGATATTTTTGAGTGAACTATTTTGAAAGCAAAATTTTAAGTTGGATGAATTGAATTTGACAGATTCCTAAAATGAAGCAGGGAGAAAAGAGAATTTGACAGATGCACAAAAATGAAAAATTGAGAGAAATAGAAATGTTCAGATTCCCCCATCTCTTTGGACTTCCAGGGGAGAAATGGCGGACTGAAGACAGTTCCGCAAAAAGTGGAGCCAATGACCATGGTGAAGAAGGAAGAGCTGGCAGGTAGGCTGGCTCTTCAAACCTCTGTGGAAAAAGAAGAGGACCAGAGATTGCCCACAAGTGCTCCAGACAACTGCCCATCATGAGGAGACCACAAGACAGTGGTCTCCAGCAGGTTTAGAGCTCTGGGAGATGAGGGAATAGCCATCTTGCTCAAGCTGTGGTCAGCACCTTTGAAAGCACACTAAGTTTGCATACTTCCATTTCTAATCACTTTTGGAAATTGCTTGTTAACTCTTTTTCAGCTATTAGGAACTTTTGGATCAACAGATTTTACAGCATTGGGTGAGTTTCCTTCAATCCTTAGTGAAAGACGTTTTAACTACAAGTTTAAGAGCTTAAGAAAAATGGGGGGGGGGATAAACACAAAAGGGTGATTAAAACTTTGATTTTGGAAAGTTACAAATAAGGCTCCAGATAAATTTGAAATAAGATTTTGGAATCAATTATAAAGAATCTTTCCCATGAGAAAATGCTTTTGTTTTGAAACATAATAAGATAAGATTTTAAAAATTGGACATTAGAGGGAACTAGAGGGAACTAAAGATTACAATTAAAGGAGAAGAATACTTAAACGTGATTTACAATTACAGAATGAAGGAAAATATTGAAGGATATTTTTGAACAATGGACCCAGAAGTTCATTTTAAGAGTGTGGGTCTCTATAGATAAACTGTGTTTAAAAGATGTTATGGAAGAGGAACAAGTCTTACCTGATAAGAGCAAGACTGAGTTGAAAGTGGATTTCTGTAAGGATGACATGGAAAAAGGTGTTACACTGGACATATAAAAGGAACCGGTTGATGTCTTAATAATTAAAAGGGATGTACAAATAACAGACCAAGAGAGTGACTTGGATAATTTTCCTATATTGGATTTACAAAAGAAGCTTATTAAAGTTTTGAAGAATTTTATGAGAAGGGACAAAGAAAAAATGAAAAGAAATCAAATTCAATGGCAGTCACTTTCTTGTGAGATGGGCAGCGTCCAAATTTGAAACATACATACATACATACATACATACATACATACATACATATTATTTGAAGGGACTAAGGATTAAGATTGTTAGAAGTAAAAGGAAGGAATATAAAGTTGGTTTATTTGATCAAGGTTAAAATAGATATGTTGTTATCTCTGGTAACCGTTAATGGACTTTTGCTGATTTCAGGACTGAAATGATGGTGCTTTATGGATTTGTTTATAGATAAGAGATGGGATATGGGAAGAAGAAATCGTTTGTTGTATTTTAAGAGAAAGTGATAAGTTACTAAAATTGTTTATACTAATTGTGATGAAGGTAGGAAGTCACTTCTTTATATATTTCTTTTCTTTTTCTTTACCATATTCTTACTTTCACTTTCTTTTCTCTTTCTCTTTCTCTTTCTCATTTTTCTCTTTTTCCCCTTTTCCCCTTTTTTTCCTTTTTTTCTTTCTTTTCTGCACCTTCTATTCTTTCTTTTTATTCTTCTATTTTTTTTCAGTTTGTATTAGTTTTTACTATTGTAATTATAATCTTTAATAAAATTACTATAAAAAGATTCCCCCATCTCTTTCTGGTAGGCCTTTGTTCACTTCCTCTTCTATCATGGCTTTCCCCATCACACGTCTGTCACTGGGCACTAGGTCGCCTTCAAGTGATGCTTCCAGGAGGAAAGAAAGCTCTTGGGATCAAAGGTATCTTTTGCTCCAATGCTAATTAGGACTCCAGTTGTTTCAGATCTCATTCAGAGAAGATGTCGAAGCATCTCTTCATTGGGCCTTTGCAAGAAAATGGAATAGAAATGTTGGCTTTTCCTTAAAAACTGGGTGTTTATGGGAGAAGTTCTGCTGATAAATAAGCATCATTCCTACATGAGAACAGGAAAACTGGCATGAAGAAGAAAGAGGAGTGGCCCAAGATGGAGAAGAAGGGAGAGCTCAAACTGCATGACCCCAAGGTTACCTATTAAGACAGAATTGCATTTGGCTGCACAGAAGATTCTCTCCTCCCATAAGCCCCCTCTTATCATTACAATGGCTTTTCAGACACATCAATAAATGAACTTGTCTTGAACTCTGAGGTAGCAGTTCCCAATGGCCCAATTGATGTTGCTAGCTATGGATGATGGGAGTTACAGTCCAACTCAAGAGAGAATTGCTGCTCCTCCACCCAAATTCCACAAGTCTCAGGAAAGGAACAGCTCTGCTGAGAGATGCAACCTCAGGTCCTCCAAGCACAGTCTTCTTTCATCGTCCACTGCTTTCAGTCTACTTAATCTGTTTTGAAATAAACAAGCAGCAGACCTAATGAAATATGGTTTAATCTTGGTTGATTTTTTTGTGCTTCATCATTTTGTCCCAAACCATCCCATTTGGTTTGTTTATGGTTGTGTATTGCGTGAACCCAAAAAATGGGTATCAGGTTCAGAGTGTTGTGTAGGAATGCAGCTACTGTAATAAAGCTTTGCTTGGTTCTTAATTCTCTGAATCTAGCCTGATCATCCAAGCATTGGTGAGAAGAGATGTATTTTTAAGTCTTGTATTCTGATTAGTTTATTGTCTTGGACATCCACTCCAACCTGGATGTAAGGATCGCATGGCAAATGGTGGCCAGATCTACCCTCACCAGAAATGATCCCAGCTGGTCCATGAGCAGAACCTACAACCTGCCCCACCAGGAAGGCTGAGTCTGGGACCCCTCCTGAACAGACACCCTGACCTTTCAGAAGAAGCAGTAAAGTCAGCAACAAAACACCCTCCCTAATGACAGAGAACAGCTTTACCTGCAACCATTTGGGAATCACTTCTCAAATTGCCTGCTCATCATTTTAATGGTTTCCTCCTTAAGGTATGTTTCACCAGCAAAGCTGGTTCCAGTGCCCAGAGAGGCATAAATAGGATCTCATTTCTCCCCTCCTTCATAATAGACAGACATACCTGCATTTAAGAGCACTGGATAATGAAGGGCACATGGTGGTGACCTCCTGGCGTCTAAATGAGGGCCATTTAACATTCACATCACTCCCTGGGCATCCATTTGTATTTTCTATTACTGAACTGAACAGCCTGACATTCCTTCCACTGTTTAATCCTACTTCCTGTTAGGAGATCGCTTCACAGGCTTGAGTTAGGCTTGAAAAAATGGTTTGCTTATAAAGAACAGAAATTTGAGGGGTGCATATTTCATCTTCGCTAGTTTGCTGCACTGGAAGGCAATAAAGTCTGTGATGTTCCAATTAAAACATTTGATTCAAAGGTATGTCAGCCAAATAAAACTTTGCACTGAATCTTCAGATCAAATCCCAACATTGATTTGACAGTCAAAATCAGGTGCCTTCAGATCAGATCAAATCTTTTTCACTGACAAGCTGATCGACTCAATTTGACTCCTCAAATCAAATTGAGAACTTGAATTAAATTGCATATTCAGATTGGATCTTGCTAGATTCATAAATCCCTAGTAGTGATGTGTGCAACAGCGGAAATCTGATCCGTGTTATTGTCTGTGTTACTAAACCAATCTGGATTTTTACAGGGTTTTGGGGGCTGGGGATAAAATGAATTTGTAGAAAAAGTGATCACAACAGTTTATGTTTATTTTTAACTTCTTCAGATATAAGGAGCGTTTTTCTACATCTTCCCCTATTTTACAAAAGTATTAACTTAAATTGCCTAAGAATCTTTTTTTAATGCAAATTTCCCAGATGTCATTCTTCATTTGGTTAATTTCCCTGCTGCAAATCTTTTGTTAATTTCCCCATTGTAATCATTGTATTGTTCTTCGTAGTGTTTATGGGGCTGCCACTGTTTGTATGCAACCCTCAGAAGCCTTTTTTTGCCAATTTTTTATCTAAGGAAACGAGGCGCTAATCAGCTCAATTTAAAGATGGTGCACTAGCTGGAGATTACATGAAGCAGAGTCCAATGCATCTGGAAAGCAACAGGTTTGGGAAAGCTAATTTGCATTAACTCAGATCAATACCAGATTTTTATGAAGTCTATCAAGGTGATGCCCCCACAAGGAGTCCAGGAACTAACTATTTCCAATGCACAAGGATTGGAGTTCAAAACCCAGAGGAACTAGCTACTTGGCACAGTTTTCTCCCCTTCCTGGGGTTTGGGGCCAGAGGCTGGCTTTCCTCCAGCTGTTCTCCTTCCTGGGAATCCAGGAACTTCCTTAACACCTAAAATAGAAGATGAAATGTAGGAACAACAAGATGTAGGGGAAATGAAGAGGTGGCTCTCCCTGATGCCCAGGCCTGGCATCCTGGTCCTTGAAAAATGCCTTCCTTGCTTGCTAAGGAAGGAACCCATCCTGGATCCGGGGGGGGGGGGGGGGGGAACGGGGGAGAGAAGCTCATCTTTGTCAGCTTTTTTATCTGATTTAAGCAGTGCCAACTTTTTGCCACTTCTTACCTCACTTTCTAAATCTGGAAATGATTGAGGCTGCAAAGCAGTCCCAAAATAAATCTATCTTCTGATACACTCGCTAAGACACATGCCTCACACCCCTCAGAGAGCTTCACAGAGACCTTTAGGTGAGAGATATCTCATCCCCAAACCATGGCTTGTGTGACTAAAAATGATAGGTGTGGAAGCTTAAAGCAGTCTCCCACTCTTGACCCCCAAGTGTTGGCTTTCTTTGGGAACTGGATGTGAAATATGTAAATCATAACAGAAACAAGAATAACGCAAGAATAATCATCCGGTCCTGGGTTGCACTCAACGGCAGACTTGTATCCTGCAAACTACAGGTTCAATCAAACTAACGGATTATATAATGTATTTCACACCAGCTTTTGATTCCAGGGATTTACCAGAAAATTCAGCAGAAAATAAGCTGTTTCCTTCTACATAGTCATTGTTTTAGGTTTCTGAGATGGGTGATGAGCAGTTTAGGATAGTTAAATTATAGCACCAGATCTTTTCCCGCTGTCAGCAATCTCTCTGACTAAAAATGGAATAGATTGATTTGTTGGATTTATGCCCCTCTTTCCTCCACAAAGTCATGGGGGCAGGCATAAGTACTCCACCCTCCATTTTTTTCTCCAGAACAACCACCTATGGTAGCTACTAAGTGGTAACGACTGGCCCCAAAATGCCATTTCCCTTCATCATCAACTTTTTCCAACGGGTTGAGAACTGAATGTGGCGAATTTATCCCAACCATGACCCATCTCATGTAAGGTATGCCCTGTTCGACAAGAGAAACTCCCGTGACACGTGTGGTTCACAAAAGAGGCTTACCCAAGCGTAACGCAACAGTTACAATCAAAGCCAGGACTGGCTTGGCACATTTACATTGTTCAATTTATAGTTGTCCCAATCCCCCGCGGGTCCCGTTGCTAGGTTACATATTACAAATTAGATTGCAGATTGCCCCCTGTAATCCCCCCCTTCTACTGGAATGGCCGGTTCAGCCCAGTTCTCTTGTTTCTTTGATTGCTGTTGCCTGTGGCGTGGTCGTTGCCTTCGTTGGGGCTTCTGTCGCGCGCCCAGCCGGGAGCTCCCCCTCGCGCGCTGATCTCTTCCTCAATTCCACGGCTCTTTCCTTTGTCCATAGCGCCCGCGGCCCTCTGGCATTAACACAAGGCATCCGCTCCAGATTAGTAACGTGGCGCCAGGCGGCCCATTAATCAGTTTGCAGTTTCTCACTTCCCCTTTCCTTGCTGGCGCTCGAGCGGTGAAACTGACTAAGCGCAGCTGGGCAAGTTCCTAGCCGTGCAGCGCCGGCTGAACCTGCCATCTCATTGATAAGCCATGGCTGGTGGCCCCCATTTCGCTTTCCTTTGCTGCTATCCTGCTCCGTTCCATGTCATCCCATCACCTTCTTCCCTGGGTGTTCTGGTGGAGGATAGCAATCCCAATGAGTAATTCTTTCTGTTTGGAGCAACGCTATGAACAGGGGACGACGCCATGTCACTCCCACTCAAGAAAACAAAACGGCAGCGACAGGATGCAGAACTATGTCAGGTAGGGGCATCCCTGGGGGGAGAGTCAAAAAAGTCAAGATGGCAGCTGCAACCATGCAGTCAAAACCCTGCCCCTTTTTTATCTTGGCACATGCATAACACGTGACACATGTAAAAAGAGGGTGGGATTTTGATCACGCAATCACCGTGCATGACCAAAAGCCATCTACAAAGAAGCAGTCTTGACTTTTTTGATGCCCCCCTTCAAATGCCTCTGAAGCTAAGACTTCGGTTCTGCTGTCAGGGCTCCTCCCCATAAAAGCACGATCGGTCCATAAACTTTTATTTAATCCTCAGAAAGAATATCCAGATTAAGCTGACTTGATTTACATATACTGTAAGTTGTATGCATAAATACCTTGTTATTTAGGTCTAGGTTTTAAATGTGATGCACCATTCAAGTTACTGAGGTTCTATATTTTAGCTGCAATCTTAAATTGGATTGTAATGAGTTACTGTATTTATTTTTGATGTTGCATTTATAATTTTATACCACACCTAATTATAGGCACATGAAAAAATACTACCACTGCTGTTACTAATTGATGTTTCCTATCTGCATAGCTTCAGTCCTGAATTATGTTTCTTAGGTTCGCTCAGAGAGCTTTCCCAACCTGGTCCCTTCCAAACATCTTAGCCTACATCTCCCATCATCCCCTTCCACCAGGGCCATGCTGTCTATGATGGGAGGTGTAATCAGCACATGTGAAGAGCATCAGCTCAGGGGAGCCAGAAATGTTGGAGATGACATGTGGAAGAAGCCGGGAGCTGCTGAGCTCTTGAATCTCTCGCTACGTCCCCAAAGAAAGGTTACTACAGTTACTGCATCTGGCCACATGTAGCAAAAGCAAAGTACCAATGCATGGACATGGCACTCGGGGCATCAGGTTGCTACATCCCATAAGACATTATGTCAAAATACTGCCATTGATGAGTAGTGGGGGGCAGCTGTTCCTTAAAAAACAGATGCAGGTAGCAGGGGTGTCTTCAGACAGGATCAAAACAGACAAGATGGTGGTTGTGACTGCCACAGCCTTGCCCTGTGTCACACACAGCAAAGATGGAGCTTCAGTGGTCCACACCCAGGCACCATCTTGACTTTTTTGACAGCCCTTGTGGACTCCCCAAGGGACCTGGAAAGGTTGATCCAGTAAGGATTCTTCAAGTTTGCTTCAAGAGGTCCTCCTTGGAGACAATATTTGGCACTGCTGGCTGGGAGGGGAGGGGAGAAGAAGGAAGATGCCGAAAAGATCAGGTTGCAGAATACAAAGAAAGGGAGACGGTTGCCTACAGAACTGACCCTGTTGGCAAAACCAGGGGACTGCCAATGGCCAGTGGGGTAAAGGGCATCTGTGATCTTGCAGGGAAGTGCTTAAGCCAGTGTTGTCCAAACTTGGCCACTTTAAGATGAGTGGACTTCAACTCCCAGAATTCCCCAGCCAGCATTCTGAGAGTTGAAGTCCACTCATCTTAAAGTGGCCAAGTTTGGACAACACTGGCTTAACCCAACTCACCGTCCAACTTGGCCTTAATCTCTTAATTAATAGGCTGAACAGGCATTGGGCAGTAAGAGGCAGCAGGCCAAAGCAGAGCTGTATGGCCTCGGCGTCGCTCGGCCCGTTCGCATCTGTTTTGGCTCTCAGCAGCGAGGAAGGAGCGAGGAGGGGTGCCAGTGCAATGTAATTAGCAGGCCATTCAGCCAACGATTACATCTGTACCGAAGGACCAGCTCTGCCAGAAAGGGAGTTAACTAGGCATGCAAGCCTGACAGGAGCCCCAGGTCAGCTGAGTGTCGATGCCAGCCTTGCAGACAGATTTGTGAGATGCTTCGGTTCTGGGCAAAGAAATTCTCCTGCAATTCCTTCTCCGCACCTTTCCTTGAAATAGAAGTGATTTTTTTTTGGTACCCGTTTACTCAAACCAATGGTTTTTTTAATCACTTCCCAAATATATGTTGCTTTGAATTTAGGTTTTGAGCCAAGAGGAGCAGATGCAACAGGTTTTCAGCTGCCATCTAAGTCCCCACTCGTGCATTGGAAAAAAAAGGCCTTTTTTGCCCCCTACAATTGGATGAAAACAATTTGCTTTTGTCACAGAAAATTCCCAAGTGTCCTCAGCACTCTTCTCCCTTGTCAGTCACCTAAGTGACAATGTTCAGGTCTGTCCCTCTACAAAAATCAGGACACAATTTGTGAGGTCTGCAGTCCTTGTCTTGAGAATCTGCAGGGCCTGGTCACACCTGGCAACATTTCCTTGGGCAAGACCCTGAGCACAGGGCCAAGCAACCTTATAGATGGTTCAGATACAAGGAAATCCAGAGAAAGGACATGTGTCTAGTCAGTTTCACCCATTCCTGTGCAAAAGTATGCATCAGTATGCTGATGATACTCAATTGTACATCTCCACCTCTGGCGAATTAAGAGATGCTGTGGACATCCTATCCCGGTGACTGGAGGCTGTGAGGGTCTGGATGGGGAACAACAGGCTTCAACTGAACCCTGGCAAGACTGAGTAGCTTTGGGTTTTGAGCCCTTCTGGTTCTAGGACTTTACCATCTTTGCTACTGGAGGGGGTCACACTGCCCCAAACAGACCCTGTGCCCAACCTGAGGGTCCTCCTGGACTCACAACTTCTGCTCACAATAGCAGGTGGCAGTTGTGGCTAGGAGGGCCTTTACACAACTTCATATTGTGCACCAGTTGCGTCCATTCCTAGATTGAGGGGACCTACTCACGGGCTCACGTGCCCTGTTAGACTACTGCAATGCACTCTACGTGGGGCTGCCCTTGAAGAGTATACAGTATCCACTCCATTGAAATATCTTGCCCCCGGAGGTGAGATTGGCCCCTTCACTCCTGGCCTTTCAGAGAGATCTGAAGACCTGGCTCTGCCACTTGGCCTGGGGTGGGGAGGGAAGACCCCAAGCCCCTTAGAGGCCTGTTGTCTGCAGCTCTGGTAGCCATCAGCCTCTTGGACTTTTTCTTGTTTGGTAGCGATTTGTATAGTTTTTATGTTTTATATATTTATTGTTTTAACGGATCTTGTGACCTGCCCAGAGTTCCCCATTAGGGGGAGAAGGGCGGAGGTAAATCGAATAAATAAATAAATACAGAAACTTCAGCTGGTGCAAAATGCAGCGACGTGAGCATAAGAGTCGCGGCATTCAACGCTGAATAAAGAGTCCGTGAGGCGCAGGCTCGTACGAAAGCAATTTACTCAGGTGTAATGCAGGTGGTGACAAACAAAGCCAGGATTGGCTGGGCACAGATGCCATAGCATTTTATAGTCTCCCTGTTTCCCACGCTTTACAAGTCCCGCCTGCTGACCGCCTTTGCCCATCCTTGGCTTACCCCTTGCCCTCGGCTCTCCCCGCCCCGGGTCGATGGCAGGTTCAGCCAGGGTCCTTTGTTTTCTGCTGCTTTGCTTGCGAGGCAGGTCCCGTGTGGCTGACTCACAATTGCTCCACACAATTGCGGAGCTCTTTGTTTCTATGGTCGGCTGCTTGCCTGCGGCGGCTGGGGGAAGTCCCGTTTGTTGCAAAGTAATTGATTCCTGCCGCGGGCTGATTGCCGCCACCTGTCGGCAGTTTACTTGCGGTTAGGCTTCCTCTTTCGATCGCCTGCGCCTGAGGCGAGGAAACTGACTAGGCACATTTGAAATAAGCTAGGCGGAATGGAGGCTAGCTTGGAAGGCATGTGCCGTGCCAGGCTGAACCTGACAATGAGCAGTTATGTGTGTTTCTGGTAGAACAGACATGACCCTCTGCTTCGCAAGCTCCATTGGTTACCTGTTTGTTTCTAGGTCCAATTCAAGTGTTGACCTTTAAAGCCCTTCATGGTGTAGGACTGGGTTATTTGAGGGACTGCCGCTCCCCAGTTTCATCTCCCTGTCCTACTAGATCAGCAGAGAGGGCATGTGATGGGTTCCATCGCCTAGGGAGCTACATCTGGGGGGATCTAGGTGGTGGGCCTCTTCTGCTGTGGCACCCGTGCTGTGGAATCTTCTCCCACTGAGGTGAGGTTGGCCTCATCACAGGGAGGCTTCTGAGGTCCCTTAAGACTTGGGTATACCTGGGGACCCCGGGGATGGGTGAGCTAGTGAGATGGCTCCGTTATTTTTAACATCCCTTCGTCTGTTACTTTTTTTAATTTTATTTTTGTTTGGGTTGGTTTTTTAATGTATTTGACTGTTTTTAGCCCTGTTGCATGCTGTCCAGAATTGCTTGTTTGTGAGATGGGTTAGGGTTAGGGTTAGGGTTAGGGTTAGGGTTAGGGTTAGGGTTAGGGTTAGGGTTAGGGTTAGGGTTTTTATACTGTAAATTGTAGGTAGGTAGGTAGGTAGGTAGGTAGGTAGGTAGGTAGGTAGGTAGATAGATAGATAGATAGATAGATAGATAGATAGATAGATAGATAGATAGAGAGGCAGGCACGCAGGCAGGCAGGCAGGCAGGCAGGCAGGCAGGCAGATGGAGTCAAGGCATCCTTTTCTAGGCTGTCGCTGTGAAAGAAGAAACAATGGCAGAGAAAATGCCTACCCATCCTCAGAGAGAGACGGCCACATGTGTTGCTCTGCAGCAGCCAAACGGCTGTCTGTCTTCTCTTGAAGGTCTGAAAGTGCCTTGGCTCCCTCGAAGTGAACTGGGTCCAGAAGCCACATCTGATAGAAAAATCACAGCTGTGGCTGCCACAAGGAAAGAAATGGCTTCTGAAAATCAATCCTGGCTCTGTTTTTCCTGGAAACATGGAAGCAAGGCTACCAATTGGTGCAACGGTCCTTTGGAGAGGCAGAGCCCTTGGCTGGTTTCCTCCTGCCGGAAGCAGGGCTGCTGTGAATATTGATTCCTTTCAATGCTTTCTTGAAACGAAAGTACTGGAATTGAAGCCAGGCAGATCATCAGCATACTAGCCCATTTCCAGTTGGACTGGGGACATACTGGCTCCCAAAGCTGAACATCGATACCACCACGGTCCTGGTATTCTCTACTGCAGCCTCCATGTTAGCTCCATTTGTTTATCCCCATGTAACTGCAGTGCTGTTCCAGTCTTGGGTGATTCCTCTGACTCCGAGGCTAGAGAGGCAGATCGTTCAGGCCATTAGCCTGAAGAGACACCACCACCAGCAGACCATGAGCCCAAGCAAGTGGGACATGATACAGATAATGAGGGCTCAGGTTGCGGCAGGTGTCCAGTCCAAGTACCTTCTGGGATGTATGAAAGGCTGAGCAAAGGGGATCAGCAGATCTCCTTGAGAAGAGGGCAGCAACCCTTCTAATCAACCTACACCAGCATCTGGTGCTATCTAACAGTGTTCCTCAACCTTGTCAACTTTAAGATGTGTGGACTTCAACTCCCAGAATTCCCCAGCCAGCTTTTTCTGGGAGTTGAAGTCCACACATCTTAAAGTTGACAAGGTTGAGGAACACTGCTATATAAGGCCCTTGTCCTCTTGGAAACCACTCTCTGACTCTGCATTCCTGTTGCTCTTGCTCCTGCAATGGCTTGACTTTGGGACTGGCTCAAGGAACTCTCTGGTGCTCCAAACCTGGGCTGTTATAGACAACTCTCCTGGCTCTGAAACTGCTCTCTCTCTCTCTGCTTGTGGTTGCTCCTAGCTTCACTTACAAGGAAGTGCTCTGGCTAATTACTTCCCTGATTCCTGGCTGTTATCAGTTGCAACATGATAATAAAGCATGACAAATTTGGAATTGCCTGGCTATCTTGTTTTGCATTGGCTGGCACAGGACAGACGCTGAGAGTTTGTTCATCACCTCTGGAAGGTCCTGGCTTGGGGAAGACTGATCTACTTAAGTAGTAGCTGGTCTCCAAGTTCCCAGGCTGAGGTCCCCTCTATCATTTACAGGTAGTGATCTTCCTTCAACTGGAATTACTGGGGCCTGAGGATGTGATTTCTGTGTATAAAGCAGGTGCTGTAGCCCAAAGAGACTTCATCTCCCCAAGCAACAATTCCTATCTTGGTCGGGAAGTTTGTATCACTCCAACCTTATTGGCATCAGCTCTACCAAGAGTTTCCAATCAGAGAATGGCATTGCACCAACCACACATTGTGGGATGGGAACTCAACAGCCAGGCAAGGGGTAATTAGCCAAATAACAGATTAGCTCTAGATAAATAGATCTTTGAAAGTAGCTCTAATTGGTCTCAACAGCTCTGTTAATTGGCCTGCAGTCTTCATTAGCTGTGTTCGTAACAGTTGCACTGCTTTGATTAACTTCTACTGATCTTGGGTCATGGAAATGGCATTTTGAGACCTTCTCCATGTGGCAGTTCAGGGCCAGGCAGTAGGGATCCTTCCTGTCCTTGTATTGGCCCAAGAAAAGGTGCTTTGTTCCTGACAAGACTGAGCAGAAATGGGACAACCCTATACTAAACAACCAGTGCATCCCAGGTCTGGGGCTTCAGAATTTCTCTTCAAACAAACTCTCTGGTCCAGCCAAAAGCTGGACATGAGAAACACAGGCCCATTTCTAGTTTCTCAGCTAACCCTCCCACCTCAAAGCCTCTTTTTTCCCTGGGAAAAGAAAGCATTTCTGCCAAAGATTCCAACAAACCCAGGATAGAATCTCCGAGTTGGAAAGAGCGGTGAGCCAAGAATGACATTCTTGCTCAGTAGCCAATTCCAAGGAGGTCCCCTGTCTCAGTCCTCTAGGCCAGGTGTGGGCCTGCAGCCCCTAGAAGTCTCTTGGTGGATAATTGCTACGTACGGAGATAATTTCCTGCCATTTTGAAGTGGGGATCACAGGAAAACTGTAGGATAATCCTAAACTCATTGTACAGACCATTTCTCTTTCAAGTGGAGCTTGACGTCTGGTGACTTCATGGGCACTTCCATGCACTTTTCTGGGCCTCAGATGGAAGTGATTTGCCATTGCCTTCTTCCAGATTTTTTTTTAAATCCAACTTGGCCTATAGCATTGGGATTTCCTGATAGTCTCCCATCCCTGTACTAAACAGGCTCAACCTTGCTTAGCTTTGTTGAGATCAGCCAATGAGGAAGGTGCTGCTTATCAGAGTTTATCTAAGAAAAGAACAAAATATCCAATTTCCTCAAAACCCATCTCTACACGATGTCTCTTGTGGGTCCCACCTAGCTCTGCAAAATATGCAGCTTCTGGAGGCTGTTTAGGAAGCTAAGTCTGCAAAAGTTGCAAAAAGTTGCAAAAGACTTTTGAATCGGGCTGTCGTCTGTGGGTGACCCTTATGGTGCTTGTTCTCTTCTTTCCTCTGAGGCCGGTTCCAGTTGATGCTGCTCGGGAGCGAGAGGTCCCACCCTTGGCCCCTAATTTGTGGGGTTTTGCAGGGATCAGTACTCTTTGCTCTTCTGTTTAACATCTACATAAAACCACTGGGTAAGGTCATTCATCACCAAGGGTGAGGTATCATCACTATACCGATGACACCCAGCTGTACATCTCTGCCCCTGGTGAATTAAGTGATGCGGTTGATGTCCTGTCTTGATGTTTGGAGGCTGTTGTGAGAGATGGATAAAATATGTTATTATTGACAAGGAAATAGTAGCTTGAGCATGCTAAGAGTGCAGCTGTGTGAGAGATAAGGAAGTCATGTTAAGTGTTATGGTTATCAGTGGCAGATGGAGAGGAAGTTGTCTCCTTGGGTGGGACAATGTAAATACAAATTAATCTGGAGCAATCTTTATCAGTATAATGCAATTAGCTGAAACCTTGAGCAATTACCATAGATGAGGTGGGAGGGACCAGGGAGAAATCCTAGAGCGGCCGGAAAGACTGTACACCCAGAGTACCTTAGCCAATGGGGAAAAGGGGAAGGATTTGCGATCGGGAATGTATATACAGTGGTACCTCGGGTCACGGACGCTTCTGTTCACGAACAATTCGGTTCATGAACAGCTCCGGTCACAAAATTTTGCCTCCATTCGCGAATGCCAGATCGGGTGACGAACAGGATCCGTGGCCATTTTCCCTCCCGTGATACGGTCTGCGGCCATTTTCCCTCCCGTGACATGTGGTCGTGGCTTCCTGTAGGGAGGGGGACTCTCCCTCCAGGCAATAACCGCCTCCCCACCCGCCTTCCTGTCCTCCACGCCAGAAGTCGCCTCGAGCAAGGTTAGCGTTCTCTCTCTTCGTACTGCACTTTGTGTCATATTTTTGTGGTTTAAAAAAAAATACATATGGTTCAGAACGGATTAACCGTAATTACATTGAACCTTATGGGAAAATTTGATTCGGGTCACGACCAATTCGGGTTGCGACCAGAGTCGCGGAATGAATTAAGTTCGTGAACCGAGGTACCACTGTAATTATGCCGGAGTGTGTATGTGGGTGTGGCTTCTTATTTGCAACGAAGTCCACCAGCCTTTGCAAACACTTCCAATAAACTTTACTTCTGACTAACCCAGAGAGATTTGTGGTGCTTGTTTCACACACTGTGGGGGTTTGGACAGGGAACAACAGGCTTTGGCTTAACCCTGGCAAGACTGAATGGCTTTGGGTTTTGGGCCCTTCAGGAGCCAAGAACTTACCATCTTTGGTGCTGGATGGGGTAGTACTGCCCTAACAGGCCCTGTGCACAATCTGGGCATCCTTCTGGACTCAACTCCTGCTTGAGGAGCAGGTGGCAGTCATGACTAGAGGGGCCTTTGTACAGCTTTATGTTGTACTCCAGTTACGCCCATTCTTGGATCGGGAGGCACTACTCTCTGTCACTCTTGCCCTGGCCACCTCCCGTATGGATTACTGTAATGCGCTATTCGTGGGCTGCCCTTGAAGAGCATCCAGAAGCTGCAACTGCAGTGGCGCAGGCAGATACGTGAGCTCCAAGATCAGCGCATGTTACACCTCTGCTCCATGAGTTGCATTGGTTCAATTCATGGTGCTGGTTATGACCTATAAAGCTCTACATGGTTTGGGGCTGGATTATTTAAGGGACCACCTCTCGCTGATTACACCTACCTGTCCCATCAGGTCTGGCAGATGAGATATGCTATGGGTCCTATCTATTAAGGAATTTCATCTGCCAGGACCCAGGAGGAAAGCTTTTTCTGCTGTGGTCCCAGCCCTGTGGAACATCATCCCCCCGAGGTTAGATGGGCCCCAACCCTGCGGGTCTTTCAGAGGACCCTGAAGAGACAGTTCTGTCATCACACCTGGGGTTCCCATGGAGGTATGGCGCCGGTGAGATGGCTACATTATACATAAGCTGTTGGTTGGTACTCTCCCGCATTTTACATTTTATGTTTTACATTTTACAGTTATGATTAATTGTTTTTAACTGCTTTAATGTGTTTTTACTGGTTTTTGTTACTGTTGTTTTTTGATATTTATTTATATATGTGTGGGGCTGGGGGTTTTTTTGATTTTGTGAGCTGCCCAGAGTCACTCATGTGAGATGGATGGTTATATTAATTGAACAAACAAACAGATGAATGAATGAATGAATGAATGAATGAATGAATGAATGAATGAATGAATGGATGGATGGATGGATGGATGGATGGATGGATGGATGAATGAATGAATGAATGAATGAATGAATGAATGAATGAATGAATGAATAATAGATATGAATCCAGTGTCAATCACTACCTCTGAGATATAGGATTGCAGCCTGATCATTCATTTGCCTCAAACAGAAAATGGTGGCCATCAGAACATCTCTTGAAATTTGCCTTGATTTGGGATGGCGGGGGAGACAGCACCAGGACATTTCATTAAGAGGGCTGGGCTGGAGGACAGCTTAGTTTGGAAGATGCTATGCAATCGTTGAAGCGACTTCTGGAAGCAAGTGTTCTGAATCAAAGCATTTTTTATTATTCAGATTCATCTCCAGAGTAACACACTGCATCTCACCATTATGATAGTAGAGAGGAGTAGAGAAATAACAACATGCAGAAATCTCTGTTAACTGTACTTTGGGGGGGGGGGGGCATGGGAGGATTGTAGAGAATGGCAGCTCCGGGAAGGGAGAGGGGTGGGAAGAGCTAGAACAGGTCCTTTTACAGGACTCAGATATGGCAAAGGACCAAGCCACAAGCAGCGTTTGTAAATTTGTTCCTCTGTTTATGTATTTGTGGACAGATTAGTGGTGATTGGATTTTTCTGTTTAAATTTTCCAAACTGATGGTTGTTCTTAGCAAAGCGAGGAACTGGCCAAACAGGAATCAGAAGTACAAATTTGCTCACTGGCTTTAAATGCATAATTAATGGGTTATCCTGGCTTCCTTCGTTCCTTCCATCCATCCTCTCTCTCATGCCCATACACACACACACCCCACATACACAGAGCACAAACCAAGGTCCCCTACAATTCAGGGTACTAAGCTCAGGCAGGATTATTCCATTCGTACAAGAGATCCGGTGTGGTACAGTGGTGACGATGCCGGACTAGGAGCAGGGAGACCCAGGGTCAAGCCGTAAAGCTCCCTGGGGGCTTTGGGCCAGTCCCTCTCTTTCAGCCCAAGAACTAGTGATGAAGGTACACAAGAGCCAGGGTGGAGTAGCGGTTAAGGGTTTGGATTAGGCTCTAGCCCCCTCTCAGGCATGGAAGTTACCTGGATGACTTAGGCCCAGTCCCCCTCTCTCAGCCCTAGACTGGGAAGTCAAAAGGCATCTTACTAATCTTCATGGGGCCAGCATGGTACAGTATGGCCCACAATCTTCAGTGAAGAGGGCTTTATCCTTCAGTGGATTGATTGAGGCTGAGAAGGAGGAGGAGGAGGAGGAGGAGGAGGAGGAGGAGGAGGAGGAGGAGGAGGAGGTGGAGTAGAAGAAGAAGAAGAAGAAGAAGAAGAAGAAGAAGAAGAAGAAGAAGAAGAAGAAGAAGAAGAAGAAGAAGAAGAAGAAGAGGAGGAGGAGGAGGAGGAGGAGGAGGAGGAGGAGGAGGAGGAGGAGGAGGAGGAGGAGGAGGGTGTGTGTGTGTGCATGCGTGCATATATATCTTGATCCTCAGATTTTTTTTATTCTTTCTAGCCCAATGAAAAGTGGGAACTAAATTATGTCAAAGGACCTGGGACTGTCTGTCCATTTGTAAAATAACTTGCCCCAAACTGATCAGAATGGGGCCAAATTTGGTTTGCGTGTGTACCAAAAGAAAGGTTGAATTAAAAAATGGGCTGGGTCTGGCCAGGTCTTGCAGAGAAAAAAGATCCAGGAAAAAACTCCCCCTTGCAGGGGCCTGGAATCTGTCAACCACGCCATTCTAAAGCTGCCCTGACCCTGAGCCCCCTCCCTCCTGGCCAGGGCAGAGAATTTGCAGCCCACCCCGTGCTTTCAGTGCACAGGGACACACAAACACACAGACCCCATGCAAGCGGAAAGCAGAAGTACACACATTGCTTTGTATCGCACAGGTGCCCCCATGTCCAGATACGGAGGTAGCTTGAAACATACAGCTCTCCTCTTTCGTTCTGTCCCCAGTAGCATTCATTTTCTGAAATTATGTGAAAATCCAGTACCTCCTAAAACACAGGCATCTCACTGAAAGATAGATAGGGGTGTGTGTCACCTCATTCATAAACATTCTAGGCAGCTCATCATGAACAGAGAGACAGGAATCAGTACGGTAACCTTTTTAAGTTCTGAAAATTATTGCGTGATCTCAGGGGATGCTAGGGTTCTCTCCCTCCCCAAAATAATTGTCTAAAATCTAACAAAATTGCAAAACGTCATGTCGTTTCAGCTATCTTATGAGATCTCACAACAGAACCCAGAAATCTTGCAAGAGATCCATGAAATCTTGTGCAGATGAACATTCTCACCCAATAAAACTTTGATTTAATTGAGGGAGACATGCAAGCTGGGGGGGCAGGGATGCATGGAAATCCTGGTACTCAGGGGTGCTGAGTTCCTGATCCCCGCCATTACAGGGACGAATCAGCTCAGGTGCTTCTTTGTCAGATCAATGATGTTTTTGTAACCCCAAATGGCATTATATCATTTAGCTTTGATGCGCCAGCCCTGGAAATGTGATTGTTTCAATACAACCAGCCATGAAAAGCCTTGGGAAGCCACCCAGTGATTGCTTCTAAGCCTGCTTCATTCCGCAGGGAAGTGCAGTTTTGCAAAACCTTCCAGGAATAATTGGTGACATCTCTGTCCCCGAGCAGATCAATACTGAAAATGTTCTCTCTGGAATAGAGTTGGGATCATTCTGGCAAATAGGACAGCAGAAGAAAGGATTAGCTCATAGTGCAAAGTGTCTGAACAATTTGTCATGGGCAGCCGAAGCAAAACACGCACTCAGCCAGCCAACTCAAGCCATCCCAGGACAGTCCTCCAAAGCAGGAAAGGATTGAACAGCAGCAGGAAGGGCAAAGCGAAATGTTGAGGGGTTGGAGAGCTTCCCCACACAGCAGGGTGGGGAACAGAACAACTACGTTAGCATGGACGTTCAGCTCTGATAGGACAACCAGGCATACTTGGATTTTCCCACAGGATGATGAATAATGCACTGGAATACATGTGGTATTACACATGGAAGTATCTTATGCTCCTGTTAGGTTCAGACCAGCCAACATTTGGGCCCTGGGAACTCATTTGGAAGATTGGGTACCAATGGCTGCCTTGGCAAGCATGCCCAGTCACCAGGCACCCATTTACCTGGAGGCTGCTCCCCACCTGCCTTCTAGATAACTCTCAGCTGACCTGATCTGAGCACGATCCCAAGCAAGTCCTGGATGCAATGGTATTTTTAAAGGATTTATATGGGCTCTGAAACAGTCTTGGAGATGAAGCTAATGCTGGTGCTTTTCTTTGCAACATATCAAGTCTTAAAAGAACTTTTAAACAATTAGAATTAGGTGAGGCAAGGAATCTAGTGGGATCCAAGGCCATGCTTCTTCCCCTAGACCCCATGTATTGATCCACCTGCCTCACATTCTCTAACCATAGCTTTCTGGAGTTGGAAGTGAGGTCCTGGAGTCCCATTCTTTACTCTGGGCAGAATCCAAATTAGAGCTGATATGGAAGGGGACTGGCCACATTTACTTGATCACCACTACTGAGGGGGTTCGCTTGGCAATTAGTTGCATTGTTAAACTGCTTTTACCCTTATGAGGTTTTTCATAATATCCAACCACAATTTACAGTAACTCCATGCTTCCATATCCTGCCCTTTGAGATGATGGAACATGCCTTGGTCTTCTTCTACGTCACGGTTCCTCAACCGTGGCAACTTTAAGATGGGTGGACTTCAACTCCCAGAATTCCTCAGCCAGCAAGGCTGGCTGGGGAATTCTGGGTGTTGAAGTCCACCTGTCTTAGAGTTGCCAAGGTTGAGGAACCCTGTTCTATGTGCTGTCCTTTTGTGTACAGTACTTGGAGGGCTATTGTACATTCCTTCAAATATATTTTCTCATGGCAAAGCACACCCAGCTATCTCAGCCTTGTCCTCAAAGGACACACTTCCCTTCTCAACCCTGGTGTTTTTAGCAGGAGATCTCGCAGGGGACTTCTGCTTGAGTCTGTTATCACAAAGTAGAACTCCTCCATCACAATATATTTTTTTTCATGCCATGCCAACTGTTTGTTCCTCATCACTTTGCTCTGTTTGCAGAGTTGGAGGAGCACACTAAAGAAGAAGGACTGGAAATGAAAGGATGGCCACTAAAGTCAACGCGGGGGCATTGGCCACCTTGCCAGGAATTGGGTGGTTAAGTGATTTTTCTTGGCTACCTAGTCAGCTGTGGACGCACAACCCTGGCAGGGCTGCTAAAATCCACTGAGCGTGCACAGGGGCGTTTTAGAGTCCAAAAGAAAAGGGAAAAAATGTATGGACTAAGAGACTGTTACTTCCCAAACTGGCCTAGAAATGTGAGTGAATCCTTTTATAACCTGCAGGAAAGAAGTATGTCTCTTCTGCAGAGTAAAAAAAACACACACACACTCCTTAATACAGGGGCCAGGATTCAGGATTCAGCCTCGTCTATTCCCCTCTCTCTCTTTGCTCTTTTTTACCCCAGGTTGGCTGATCTTCTCACAGGAGCCTCCCCAGCTACAGCCTTTGAGATGTGTTGGATTAAATTACCATCATTCCCAACCAGCACACTTGCTGGTAGCTAGGTAGGAAGGTTGGGCATCTTAGTAATGCAGAAGACTACTAAATTGGAAAAGGACATCATAAAGGTGTAAAGCTGCCTCATCAAATACGACGGATTGATGGAAAGGTATTTATTTACCGGGACTGGCAGAAGCTCCACAGCAGAAGAACTTGAGGTACTTGCTTATTTTTATTTTATGTTATTTATTTATTAGATATATTTATTTATGTGCTAAATTTATAAGGCCACTCCACTCCATAATGTCTCTGTGCCTCTTCACCAGGAGACAGGACAACATACACAGCACTTCCTCCTCCAATTTTCTTCTGCATAAGAACAACTCAGTGAGATAGGAGGGGCGGAGGTTTGGCTGATGGGGCTTCAAGGGCGCCACTGATGCTGTTGGAGCAATAAGCTTCAGGTCTGGTCAACGCTCCGTCCAGAGAGTACTGGACAGCTCCACGCCAGCTCTTCTCAACTTTCGGAAGGTGAGAAGGCGAGAGAGAGAAAAGGATGGAGAAGCATGTAATGATAAAAAGGGAGGGGTGGGCTGAGATGATTAAAAGCCCAAACAGTCCTTGAAAAGTAGGAGCATTATTCATCAACTTAAAAAAGGAAGATGTTCATATCCTCTGTATGGGAAGTTTATAAATGTTGAGTAATCATGTGCAGGTCAGACTGACTTTTCAGCAATTCGAGGACATTTACATGGCACATGGCTGGGCTGCCATCAGGAAATGGGGGGGGGGGGGAGGAGGAGAAGGAACAGGAGGAGGAGGAGGAGGAGGGCTCTCCCAGTGGCTTCTCTGTAGCCAAATATTGTGGGGCTGATAGGATTAACCAACCAGTGTGAGGGGAAAGAAGTCTGGTTAGAATTTTGGGGTAGAGGTTGGGATGAGTCCAAGTACAGGAAGTTCTCCTAGAAGACAAGGTCTATATTCTTCACAACCCAAACCAGCCATTTCTAATGATTTTGTGAAGACATCTGAGCTCCAGCTTGGCTCCCTCAGGAACCATCAGCTACAGGTCCTCTCAAGGCTGGGCTTCTTGGGCCAAAAAAACCTTGGCCTCGAATAACCCCACCAGAATCCACACAGCTTTTATCAAGGTAGAGCTGGGCACTGCAGTGTTCCCACAGTCCTTATGACAAAGCTCAAAAATTTATTTCAGGAGGAGTCAGGGATCAGGAGGGTTTCTTCCTTTCCTGCTGTCAAGCCCCATGCAGCAGGACAAGGTTAGCCAGATCAAGTAGGCAAGATCTACAGATGTCATGAAGGGGTTGACAGTCCTAGAGAGGGGTAGATACTGAACCTTGAAAATGCCAGGATGAATTTTCAAACCTCCTTTAGAGCAAGTTCATTAAGGCATAGTCTCTGCATGACTGGAAACGCTTCTTCCCAGAGTTCTCCCCACCTGGGCTGAACCATCATTTATGAGATAAGTTGTCAGCAGACTCCCCTTTTGTCTCTTGAAGTTGATGTCTGTTCTCTCTTCCTTCCTCTGCCAGGCTCCCCATAGGTCAGACAGGACCTGTGTCACCTGTCTCCAGCAAGGAATTTAGCATAGTATTGCTGTTTTACCCACCACCCCACATGCAGGTTATCTTTCAAGGGGTTCTAAGTTTGTTTCATGTGTTTTTTTCACAAAACAGTTTCAGTGTTTGTGGCTGTGGTTTAGCTGTGTGTCAGATGGACAGGGACATCCAGGAAGGGGACAGAAAAAAATGGCATTTCCAAATTCTCCATCAAATTTATGGATGGAGAAGTTGTGTAGAAGGCTGTTCTGAAGTTTTCCAAGGAAGACCTTGCAACAGTTTATTGCCAAACTGGGTCTTCTCCTCCATCAGTTAGCCTACCATGTTCTCTGTGTCTTTAAATCTTTTCTATTGCTTCACCAGAAACCATTTTGGCTTTGGATTAGAATAAAATTAGCATGTCATAAGTGGTAAGATGGGTCTGGGTTTCTTTTAGAAATTTTGATTACATGCCATCAAGTCAGTGTTGACTCTTAGTGACCAGATATTTAAGGAGGAGGTTAATAGTTTTGGTCATCTTTGTCTAGACTGGGAAGCTAAGCATGTTCAGGTCTGTTTAGTATTTAGATGGGAGATTCAAGGTTGTAGGTTAGGCTGGGAAGTCAAAATGGCATTGCCCAGAAGAAAGAATAGCATTGCCCAGAAGAAAAGCCCCAACATGGACATATCCCTGAAATGATCAGGAGTCAGGCTCAACTTTGGGAGAGGGGGTGTTATGTTCCATATGTGTAAAGCCAGTTCAATGGCTTTCTTCACATTTATTTTCTTTGTTTTCTGGTTGAACAATGCTGAAACTGCTGGCCAACCACCCTCCCTACTGCCCAGCAGCATTTCTGCCTGAGCTGCGATTCCATTCCTAAGTTGGCGATAGAGTCTCCAAGATCCTTGGTCCTTGGGCATTTCAGCCTGGTGATGTTGAGTTCAGGGCAGCTCAGGAATCTGTGGCCTCCATGGCAACCATGGACTTGTCCCAAGTCACTGACAGCCCGATGCATGTCAGAGGCCAAACACTAGATCTGATTTTTGTCTCAGCATGGTTGAGATGTGATCTGGCAATGGAGGGCAATAATATCAGTTCATTGCCATGGACAGATCATTCCCTGACTGCCCTTTGTCTCACTGGCATCACCCTCTCTGCAGGGAGACAGGGCCTGATCAATTGGCCCACCTCAAGTGACTGATGGACCCAGTGGGGTTTCAGAGAGAGCTTAGGGGGTTCCCTGTGGATCTGGTGAGTGGTTCGGCTGAGGCCCTAGACTCTGCCTGGAATGGGTGGGTGGCTGAAGCCTTGGATTGTATCACTCATATACAACCTCTCCCTATGCACTGATCCCAGGGTACACATTGGTTTATGGTTTACGCAGCTCTGGGAGATGAAGTGCCAGAAGAAACATCTGGAGCACAGTTGGAGGAAGAATCAAAGTGACTCTGACTAGTCATAGGTAAGAGCCCATATTAGGGGTTATTTCATGGCCATAAGGGCAGTGAAATGTCAATATTTCTCCACCCTTACTGCATCTCTTGGTAGCCATCAATGACCCTATTTAGGGTGACTAGTCAGGCTTAGGCACGTGGTAGAGGCTCCAGGGAAGTTCTTTGCACCAAGATAGCTCAAGATCCTGACCAGAAAGGCGTCCCTTGTTCTCCACTGCATGTAAGGATGGGGTCCAACTCTCAATTCTTCTAGGTTTGCTGCCCAATAAAAACTAAAGCCCCTTTTGAGAAAGCTCGGTTAGTTCATCTCTACACCATTTTCTTACCAGCAGTAGAGAAGTGGTTAGCTGTGAATGTTTGTTTGACTTCCTACTGTCCTGGTAGTATCCCAGGAGAGCTGAACCAATGTTTTTTTCTGTCTAATACACTTGGCACCCAGCGTATTGGGGGGGGGGCATTTCTCACACAGGGGTCAAAGACACGGCATCCAACCGCGCCAGTTCTCTCTGGCATCACAACCCCAGACTTTCTCCAAGTTGGCTTGGTAAGATGAGCTTGTAGCTGTAGCCAGGAAGCAGAGCCCTCATTTTTGACCTCATTAGCCACATCCCTTAAGCAAGCAGTCTGCCAGAATGGAATTGTCTTCCGATGTTTATTTCCCTACTTTAAGAAAAAAAAGGACATGCAACATCTATGCCCCCAAAATACCAAGTTCTCCCCAACAGGTCCTGTATCTGCTTCAGCTTCCCTCCTCTCTGCTAACCTTAGCTGCCTCTTGTGCCACTGAAACACATCCATCCAGACTCATTCTCAATGGAGGAGAAAGCAGAGACTCCCCATGGGTCACCCCCCCTCCAAAAAAATAATAAAATTTTTCCTGTTGGAAAAAGGGAGTAGTTGGACTCAGGCCATACAGCTGATTTCTCAAGAGCTGGACTCTTTCGTAATGATGGGGCTCTCCCTAAGGTTTCACGATCACCCGGTAGCATTACATAATTTGGCCTAATTGACTCTGTATCCAGTGAACACTGAAAATTGCTCTCTCACTTTGCTGACATGAAGACTGTTATGTTGCTTCACTTTGCTTTTTCTCTGTTCTCTGTCAGACCAGGAGCCTGTGAGTCTCACCAGCGGTGAGAAGCAGATTGTGATCGAAGGCATTTGCGCTTTCAGAGCTGGGTGGGGGAAGGCACAGTTTTCTTTGTTGCCACATCCTAGGTGAAAACTGGCGTCAATCCCCCGCACTGCTCACAAATACATTCAGTCTACAAACACCATTTTGAGAGCGACTTAAACCACGGATTCCACGGTTCAAACATCTGATGGAATATTTCTTCCCCATCCTTGTTTTTCCAGATGAAAAGCTTTGAAGAATTCAGAGCCTGCACGTTCTTTTGTGTCATCTTGATTGATCCAAAGTATTATCCAACTGTGGGTTGGGTTGCTTCAACAAAGCTACAATGGCCTTTTATGTCCCCAGATTATGGTAATGATCAGGACTGTGCAGCAATCTGGATCTGATGGGGAAAAGGTGATTTGGACCATGGATAGCACCTTATTAAATCAAATGTGTTTTTTCTAGGGATCCTACTGCAGCTGTGGAGGGCAGCTGCAGAAACGCAAGAAAAGATGCAGCTGCTTTAAGGAGTTGCAGAGACCTGCTAAATTCATGCTCGTGCAATTCGAGACATCTTTTTGTCTTCAGATCCAAAGTGCTACACAACCCTACTAGAGATTAGCATTTTTTTTGAAGGCATACCCACTTCCTATTTTAATCCCATTTAATCCCTTTTAATTAAAAACATTTAAATGGATCGAACTAATGGGTTCAACTAGTGGGTTGAAACTGCAGGGAAGAAGACTCAGGTTAGATGTGAGAAGGAATTTCCTGATGGTCAGAATTGTCAACCAGTGGAATAGGCTGCTAAGTGGCATGTTCCCCTTCACTAGGCATCTTCAAACAGAGGCGGATTGTCATCTCTCTGACATGTTTTAGCAGATCATGCACCCAGCAGGTGGTTGGATTAGATGACCCTTAAGGTCATCTTGAGCTGTATGACTGCATGAGTCTATGAAATAGTAGTTTTAATAAAATCAGGTGGGCTGAGAAATCTGTTGAGTGTCAGGAAGTAATTCATGGACTCCTTGGTGTCCATGAGATCATAATATCTGCTGGTCTCCAGGATCACCCTTGGCTCCGTCTCCCTCTCTCATCTGAGCTCTGTAGAAGCTTCCAGTGGCCTCTGTAGAGGCTTCCAGCTTCACTTCACTGTGACGGTTAACTGAATCACACCTTTGAAAGGCCCCCATGAAGAGAAGCTCCTCCTCCCTTTTAGGCAGGAGAGTTGAACAACCGTGCCCCCTCACTCCTCACAGAAACGGCTTCTTTAAGGAGCTGACCTGATATTTCCTCTCTGAATCCAAATCAGAGGTCCCGTCCCAGTAGCCCCCCAGCGCCCCCAGACAGCCCATTGCTTCTGTCTCCCTCCCTGGTGCAGCCAGCCCATCTCAACCTCCCCCAGACAGTCTTATCTACAGGAGCTCCTGGTCTACAAAAGCCACAAAGCTACAAAAGCAGGTACATCAATACACACACACACACACACACACATCCTACAATCCCCAGCAAATATAAAACAAAAGCCAGCAAAGTTCTAGCAGGGACAGCTCAGGTACTGTATATCTATCATCAGCAAGCAAAGGGCACGTCTGCTGATCACTCCGGCAGGTAGAGCTGAAGGAACCCCAACAAGACCTCTAGACTGTCGTGCTGTCCAGACCGCGCGGAAGAAAGTTGTGGAAAAGACTAGAAACCGTTCTTTAGCGAAGGGAAGTGGGAACGTTTAGTCTTCAGAAGAGAAGACAGAGGGGGACGAGGGAGTCCTCCTGAGGATCTGGAAGCAACGTCTGATGGAAATAGCAGAGGACACCACCACGTTAAGCGAGGTTAAACCTGCCTTATCTGTAGACGGGAGACCACCAGGAAGGTCCACATTAGATTGGGGAGAGAAACAAACTCCCAGAGCAAGGGAATGGCAAACCACCTCCATACTGCATGGGGATTTTTACTCTTCTCCTGTGAGTAAACGTGCATTTTTTTAGCGCAAACCAGCCCACTCCTACCCATTCAGCAAAGGTATAAAAATCACAAAAGCCGTTGGTGCACCAAGGCAGCCTCTCTCTGTACTGCGGATCCGAGCAGACGCTGCACGGAGGGCCGTCAGGAAACAGATACAGCTTAACCAACAGATGCGCCGTTCAGCACATTAACCTCCTTCCTAAACAACAGAGAGAATGGCTTTGCCTTCCATCAACAGGTGTCTCTCCTCTCCTGAAAGGATTTTAACGCGCTCCGGGAAAAAAATCACTTGGTGAATGTCAAGGATTCTGCTTTCTCTTGTGCAGTTATTATTTCCTCTCCCATGTTTGCCTCGTACACCTTCGGAGTTATATCCGTGGGGAGAAAAGAAGCTGACCGAAGCCCGTTATTTAAATGCCTGGATTGTAATTACCATTCAAGCAGCAGAACAAAGAAGATTTAGCGGCTTCTGCACGACTCCAGGCCTGACAGGGCATTTCCAACGCGTCGGAGACAAGCTTTGCCTCCCCCTCGGATCGGAGTGACAGTTCATTAAAGTGTCCTGGTGGACTGAACCCTCAGCCAGCCAACAAAGTCTGCTGGTTTTTTTCTTAAGCCTAATCTTCAACAGGGAGGACTAGAATCTTGGCCATGACCCCAGTCAAGGCCAACACCAGGTTTATGCACTCAGTGCTAGCACAGCAGGATTATGGGGCCTCTTTCTCTATAGCAGTCCTTCTCAACCTCAGCAAGTTTAAGAAGGGTGGACTCCCACTCCCAGAATTCCCCATGCTGGCTAGGGAATTCTGGGAGTTGGAGTCCATACTTCTTAAACTTGCTGAGGTTGAGAACACTGCTCTGTAGCAGGGTTCCTCAACCTCAGCAACTTGAAGATGGGTGGACTTCAACTCCCAGAATTCCCCAGCCAGCATGGGGAATTCTGGGAGTTGAAGTCCACCCGTCTTAAAGTTGCTGAGGTTGAGGAACCCTGCTCTATAGGATAAAGTTGCTAATGCCTGAAACTGGGTACTTCTGACTAGGTTAAACTGAATGTTTGACAGTAAACTTTTGGGGAGGAGGCAAAAAGTTCCTTGGGGAAGGGCAAAGAGGCCAGAGTGCTCTTGCCCAGCGTGCATCTAGGGAAGAGATGGCCACAGATCCCTGCAGTCCTCTCTCCACCAATCTACAGCAGGGGTTCCACAGAAGGAGGATCTAAGAAGATGGTGGCCATCCCTGCATGACCAAAGTCCTGTCCCTTTTTCACATGCATCACAACACACATAACAAGGAGCGGGGCTTTGATCGCACAGTGGCAGCCTTTTGGATCCCCCTCCCCACGGACACTCGGACCGGCAGCTTCCTGGATGCCCACCCTTCCATTCAACCCATTCCGAGAGAACTTGCTTCTATCCCACCTGCAGTTCCTAATGTGGAAAAGCCCCTGCGGGAGATCAAGTGCAATTGGACCTCAAATCTGCTAACAGGCGCAAAGCACAGGGATCTTCTGAAGCCTGGACTGAAAGGTCTGCACTGGGGCCAGCTGACTACTGGGCATGATGTAAGGTGCTCGAATTGACCTTGACATCCCCAGATGGCTCAGGGCCTGGTCATCTAAGGGCCTGTCTCTTCCTCCAGGAACCTGCCCAATGACTTAGATCAAGAGGAGAGGTCCTTTTGAAGAAGGCCATCTGTCTGGAATACAGGAGAGGGCCTTCTCTTGCAAATTCCCCAGGTTTTGGAATGCCCACCCCAAAGAGATGTGTTTGGCCCCAACTCTCCCAGGACTTCAGAAAACAAGGAAAAGTAGGGAGCCAGTGTGGTATTGCGGTGTGGAATTGCCACCAGTAGACCCAGGTTCCTTGTCCACTTTTCAGTCATGGAAGCTGTTGGGGGGGACTTTGGGACAGTCACTCTCTCTCAGCCCAACCTACTTCACAGGGTTGTTGTGGAAGAAAGCAGGAGGCAGGAGTGCTGTGCATACCATCTTGAGCTCCTGCATGAAAGGCAAGTAGAAATCTAATAAATGCATAAATGCATCTCTTTCTCCAAAGCTTTCTCCAGGCTTTGAAGTGTTGAGTGTTTAAGGGTTAAGGTGTTGGGCTGGCACCAGGTTCTAATCCCCCCTCAGCCACTGAAGCTCCCAGGGGGATTCTGGGCCAGTCCCTCCGTCTCAGATCTGAGTGATAGTTCATTAAAATGTCCTGGTGGATTGAACCCCAAGCCAGCCTGTGAAGCCCTCCCTCTCAGCACAAGAGGAAATGTGGTGGAGTGATAAAGGTCCTGGAGTCACGTTGTAAGCTACTCCCAGCCATGGAAGTTTGCAGGATGATCCAGGGCCACTCCTTCTCCTCAGTCCAGCCTTCCTCACAGAGTTGTTGGGGAGTTAAGAGAGAAGAGAAAGTATATTTCGCAGTTCTCCCTAAATCTAAGGTAATCCTCCTATTTTAAAAGTTTCAGGAGTCGCTCTCTGAATGAGATGGGTGGTGACTACGTTCCAAATCTAAATAAATAAATAAATATAAATAAATAAATAAATAATCTTGATTGATTGACTGTGTGCCATCCAGTCTGAGAGGCCTAACCTTACTTCCAAGTAAATAAGAACAGTACAGAAATCAACCACAGTCCCATTCAAAGTTATGATTCAGTTCAAAGAGTCGATTGGGTATGGTAAACATGTGTGTGTGTGTGTGTGTGTGTGTGTGTGTAAGGCAACACCCATGGAAACTAGGTGGAGTTTCAATGGCACCAACACCGCTGCCACCTTTACGTGTTCCACCACACTCGGCAGACTTTCCCGAAAGTGCCCAAACTGCTTAAATCACCTCCTTCACTTCCATGTACTGAATCAATTTGGTGATTCAGTCAAATTGCTTTTGAATTATA
This sequence comes from Python bivittatus, assembly GCF_059951505.1. Lineage (NCBI taxonomy): Eukaryota > Metazoa > Chordata > Lepidosauria > Squamata > Pythonidae > Python > Python bivittatus. The sequence continues at coordinate 2,487,595 of NW_028277070.1, read as the reverse complement.
TCAGCAAAGCTTTGCACAGCCCTAGTAAGTGTGGAAAATGTAGAGGGAGCTATCATATTAACAGAATGTGATTGAATTAGATTTAAATGAAATAAAATGAAATTGAGGTTTGCCCTTGCCCAGCTTACATCTACTTTCTTTAGAGCGCAGCTCCTGAGCACCCCTCCTAACCAGAGCACCACCTTCAGCTCATGGAAAGATTGTGCAGCTCTGTCCTAAAATAAGCCCCCAGGCTCCTGGGGGCAGGATGGCGATGCCCTTTTTGGTAGTTCTGGGAGAGAAACATTTTTGCAGTACCTTCTGCCTTGGCCTCAAAAAAAGCAGCTCTTATCTGCCTCAGGTCACCAAGTAAATCCATCAGGCTCATCTCAAAGTTGTGCCTTTAGTTCCAGTGTCATATACACACAAGCAGACCCACTGGGAGGACACCTTCCCAAGGAGAGAAAGAGGCGAAGCACATCAACCCAGGAAAATGTCATAGCTAGGAGTTTGATGAATGGGAATCACCAAGGCCTCTGAGACCAGTGATGTTCCAGCAGCCTTACAGAACCTGGTTCTCTTCCTAAATACCAACAACCATTGGCACACGCACACACACACACACATACACGGATCCCCCAGTTCTGCTAGATCAGGTCTATCATCCTGATGCCAGTCTGTCGGTGTGCCATCTATCAGCAGGTTACCCTTAGTTGGCCCACCAGGTTCAGCTCTGTCTTGACACCACTGAGCCCCTTGGCCCTCTTTGTATTTGATGCTCTCTGTCTTCAGATGCTGTGAAGGACTGTATTGCTGACCTTGAGGATAAGGAAAGAGTGAGTGAGCCATCAAGGGGCAACTTGCAGAAAAGATTACCCAAAGGAAAGTGTGAAAAAGAAATTCAAAATAAAACCACCTTGATTTTGTTTAGTATAAGAGGGGGGTAGAGAGAAACCTGGAGAGGATTTCAAAGGTTCTGTTACTTAATCTCCTTCTTCCTGTAAAGTAGCATTCCTCTTGTTTCTTGACCTGGCCTTCCTTAAAGGGCTGACAGAGGCTGGCATTCTCAAGGGCTGGTGGAGGAGCTTCCTGGTCTGGATAAGAATGTCATGGGACAGCACTGTCCAGCCCTGGTCAAGAGGGTCCACGTGGTTTATTAGAACCAGACAGCACCATGGAGTGTCCACAACAACTTAGGGTAGGTCTCTTCTTCTCAAGAGCTCCTTCTCTTCCTTTCTGCACAGAAGACATTAAGGAGCAGATCGTGGGTATAAAGTCTGATAGCCCTCCTCTTGGACAGTTCTTCCCAAACCTTTTAGTCTCACCTGGCATGACACTGATTTTTTCTTTAGGGGATGCAGGATCTAAAGGCAAAGAATCCAGAAATTTCAGCCTTTCTTCTAATTGCCTGGCTGAGGCCCAGTCAAGATGCTGAGATGTGAGTCATTTTCGAACATCTCTGCTTCCAGCCTCTGCCTGGCTTTCTACATCTGAACTGAAGAACTGGAGAGTTTCACATTTGGCAGACTGTGGCTTCTCCCTCTGTGTCTCTCTGTCTCTGATGCTCTTAGCTGTTTCATGTATTTGTCAATATCTGGGTTCCCTTTTTTCTTTTTGCAATCTGTTTGGCCTACCCATGAAATTATACCCCCTAAACAACTGCAGGTCTTTCCCAAAGTGGTACCTTCAAGATGTCCTGGGCACCGATCATCCTAGCTAACGGGGCCATCACCGCTTTGGAATAGGAATGGGGGCAGATGAGGCTGCAAACCTCCGGAGGCTGTCATCAGTTTCCAGGCAGTGTAAAGTTTACACCACAGCGTACTGAATAACAAGGGCAAGGATCCAGGAGCTTCAGCCAGTGTCTCCTTTTCTGTGGGCCCCAAGGGGCAAGAGGCTTCCTTTACAGCAGACTGAAACTCAATCACAGCCCTCATTGGAGAAGACGGGACAGTCATTTTCTCCACAGGGCTTTTTGCTTGGAGGAGGGGCCCATGGGTGGCCAGTCATTCACTAGGCACCCATTTGTAGTCGGCGGGTTAATGAACTGCCTGGCCAGACAAGGCCTCCATTCCTGCTGGGCAATTAGCCAGGCCTGCTTGATGCTCTCAGCCCAATTTGCTTAGCAAACAAACACCGGCCAGCCGGCCGTCAGCTAAGTAAGTTCTGAATCAAGGGGTAAATTTTCATTTGGGCTGGTCATGACTGAGTTGCTGTCAGCTCGTTAGAGGCATTTCAGCCATCTCTGCTTTTCTTAGGGAAAAAGGCTCCCTCTTTCTCATGCTGTCTCTCCCGTGGGCTGTTCAGAACTTCAAAGGGGCTTCTAAAAGTGTGTGCTTTTTGGGTTGTTGGAGCCCCTGGGTGTCTGAACACGTGCAGAAGTAGGAAGGAGGGAGCCAGCAGGTCCTGCCAGCCACTGAAACGGATGACTGATGCTTTGAGGTGGTGCCATTGTGTCACCTCCTGGTCTTACTGAGAAGAACCAAGCGGCCTTCATGACCCAAGGTACCTGGTCAAGACAAAGTTTAGCCCCCTCGCCCAGGTCTGTAATGTTAATTGCGGACATGATCTGGGTGATCCCACCACCGCCAGAGAATTATAGCCTGGCTCTGACATTAAATGATGGGTTGGGTTCCCGCTACTTCATGAGCCTGTAAATCTCATCTATCCCTTGTAAGCAAAATTTAGGGTCTCTAAACAGCAGACAGTGGCATAAATAAGTTGGGCTTATTTGTATATGCGAATGGCGTTTTTATGTGCTTTGCTGTGGTTTGTTCTTGCAAAGACCATCAAAAATGCTTGCAGGCCCCCCTCGCCATTACCAGGGGCCTGAGAGAGGGATCGAACGCAAAGTCTCTGCCGCAACCCCGATGCAGCAGTAGCCTTTGGCTCTCTGGCTTACGGGACATCCAACGCCGGGGACTTTTGTCCCCATTTGAAGGCAAAGCGTGATGAAGCCACAGAAGTCGTTCTCCTAGGTCTGAGAACCAGCTGAGGACCCATTCCTTTCAAGGGCATCCTTGGTGAGTGTGTCCGAAAAGCCAAGATGGGGACACAATTGCATAAAAGAAGCCCGGCTCCTTTTGTTAGAGCCTTTGCCATGGGTTAAAAAATGGGCAGAGCTTGGGTCACATAGCCACCATCTTGCCTTTTTTGACACCCCCACCCCTACCCCCCAGAGAGCCTGCTTGCTGTTTTTGCTCAGTGAAACACAGGATCATGGAGTAAGAATTGACCTAACCCATGCTGAGTGCTGGATTCACTACAGCAGGGTTCCTCAACCTCGGCAACTTGAAGATGGGTGGACTTCAACTCCCAGAATTCCCCAGCCAGCCATCTTCAAGTTGCCGAGGTTGAGGAACCCTGCACTACAGCATCTCTGACGGAAGGCCAAGTTTCAGGCTGTATTTTCTTCTGTGCTCTGGTTTTCCTCTGTGGGTTACATTGCTTTTCTTCCTGACTTTCCCACGTAGACTTCATATCTTGCTCACAGCTCCCTTGGAACGGAAAGGAAGAGGAGAGAGTACATTGAAACTCTAAAAACTTGAAAATGGCTATGTTCATGGCATTTAGAGCATCGGGGGTGCTTTAGAAGGACTGAGTTAGCCTGCAGGAATCGGCGCTGGTTTGAGTTCAAGATCCGGAATGGACATGATTCAATGTGCACTTTGGAAATCAAGGGGAAAGCAATTTGATTTGACCTTCTGAGAGATTTCATTTGGGGGGTGGGGAACCATTTGTCCATAGACTATAATGGGGAAGCATCAAAATGCCTGCTGCAGCTGCTTCATTTTGGGGTAGAATGGGATGAAAATAACAGCGATGATAAACTCTTTAGAGGGCATTAGCCCTGCCAAGTTTTAATGAGATAGCTGCAAGGGTTTTATTGTAATAAGCATTTGAAGCATTCCCCCTGCGCCTCTTTTAAGGCCGAAGTGCCAGGGAGGCACAACGGATAGCCAGCAGCCTCCAAATTACCCAGCTGTGCTGAACCAGTGTGGCGAGTGGCCTCTCCCCCCTTAAAAAACCAGGCCTTGCAAAAGATGGTCAAAAAATCCTCCTTCCTCTTGTTTCTCTGGAGCGTCAGAACACCGAAGGACGGTCCCTGCCCTGCCCTGCCCTGCCCTGCCCGGTGGGGGTCCAGCTTGGCTGCCCCTGCTTGCTGGCTTTTCGGGGGGGGGCAGAGGACTGGCAGAGCAGGTTGGCGAGCCCAGCCCCTCCTGGGTGGAGCCTCTCCCCCAGCCTCAAAGTGGGCAAGTGGGGCAAATCGTGGCTTCTTCTGGGCAGGGCTCGGCTGGGCCCACCGCAGAGCTGACAGTGTCTCTATTGCTAGTCAGCTAGCAAAGGCAGCAGGATGGCTGGCACAAGCAAAGATGGCACAGGCAAAGCCCTTCCACCCCAAATGTTTGGGCTAGCACCTGGATTTGCCCAACATTGTCAGGAAAGACTGGAGTCACCCCCCGTATGCAGAACTGAAAAGCCCGGTTTCACAGGCCAGCCTCCAGCCCCTATTCAGAACATGGAGAGCTGTGCTGAGCTCCCCACTGGTATTGCTAGGATCTGCACAGGGCTCCAGTGGGAAAGTGTGTGAAGATCAAACTCTAAGCAAGACCAAGAGTTTAATGAAGTGATAAGGTTCGTTGAGCCAACCTGCCAAAGTCAGAGAGACCGTCCCAGCAATTCAGTCTTGATTTCTCCTGCAAACAGTGACTGGAATCAACCACAGAAAGAGGAGGAAAAGTACCACAGCATGTGCCTCCCACTCCCAACCTACGTAGCCAGTCCATAAGAATGGCTGACCATCCCCATCCCAGCTTTGCCATCACAATCAGTGCTGACTCATTATTAAGCTGACCCTTATCAAAAAGAGTTTCCTTCAGCATTCTCTGAAGCTGCAACCTAAGAAGGTTGGAGTCAGGATAAAAATTCTCCAGAAGGGCTTGACAACTCCTGAGACATTTTGATTGATTGATTATGTGCCATCAAGTTGTTTTCAACTCCTAGCGACCACATTTTTTTTTTTTTTTACCTGCGCTCAGTCATTGCTGACCCTGCAGTGACTGCTTGGACGAGTCCTTGCAGTTTTCAAGGCAACTGTTTTTCGGAAGTGGTTTGCCAGAGCCTCCTTCCTAGGGCAGAGCCCAGCTGGCGAGCGCAGGAGGCGGGGTTTCCATTGCTTCGCGCCCTTTTCGGGCGCGCACGGTTTTTCGCGCTTACCGGCAACTGCTCCCAACTCCTTTTTTGCAAGGCGCCGCCAGCATTTTTCCTCCTACCAGAGTGAGAGTCCCCATTTATCTACTCACGTAAGTTTTCGAACTGTTGGGTTGACAGGAACTGGGGAGGAAACAGGAGCTCACCCTGTTTAACGCGAAGGCTGGACTCGAACCGCTGAAGCGTCGACCATTTCTGGCCAGCAACTTTCAGCGTCATTAAGCCGCTGCGCCACCGCGTCCCCCAGCGACCACATAGATAGATTTTTTCCAGATGGATCTGTCCCCACCTGGTCCTTCAGGTCTTCCAATGGTGCCCTCATCGCCATTGTAACTGACTTCGTCCATCTTGCTGCTGATCCTTCTCTTCTCTTTCCTTCTACCTTTCCCAGCATCACAGTCTTTTCCAGAGAGCTGGGTCTTCGCATAATGCATCCAAAGTAGGATAATTTGAGCCTGGTCATTTGTGCCTTGAGGGAGAACTCCGGGTTGATTTGTTCAATGATCCATCAGTTTACTTTCTTGGCTGTCCAGATCAGGAATCTTCTCCAACACCAAAGTTCAAAAGCATCAATACTCTTCCTATCCTGCTTCTTTGAAGTCCAACTTTCACTTCACTTCCATTGAGTGTCACAGGGGATCCCATGGCTTGCAAGATTCTGATCTTTGTAGGTATAGACACGGCAATTGAATCTCTTTTCCAAGGCCTTCATGGCTGCTCTACTGAGTGCTAATCTGTGGCACATTTCTTGACTGCTTGTTCCTTTACTGTTGATAGTTGATCTACCCATGAGGTTTTCTTGGTGAAAATACAGGAGTGGTTTACCATGGCCTTCTCCCGCGCAGTAAGCATGGGTGCCTTTGCCATCGTCACTAAAGTGATCATCTGCCTCTGTCATCTTCCTCTATGGCTGCTGCCCGGAAGAGGTGCCTGCTTGCTTTAGCCAAACAGCTGGGATGATCTTCATGTCAATACAATACAAATACAAAATACTTTAATGACAAGTATAAAATATATACAAGGAATTTGTCTTCGGTGATGTCCTGGGTGATCCTGCTGGGAGTGTATACTCTTGGCATACACTTCTGAAGTTCTTCCCTCATCTGTCCCAAGGACATCCACCACCACCACCACCACCACCACCACCACCACGATGAGGCAGCACAGCAGGATTTGGGGGGGGAGGGGGGGAGGGGCTGAGAGATTGCAAGGCAAATTTTAGCCAAGCCTTCCTTACAGCAAGAAAGCACAACAGTGATCTGCTCAAGAGCTGCAGCAGGCTTTGCACAGCATATTAGGAGCCATACTATGAAAGCAGGTGGAGCTAGGCCTGGGGAACTAGGGGTGAAATGGATGCCTTGAGCCTCCCCTCCCCCAAACAAGTAAAAACAGACTCCCACCATCAACACCTAAACTTGGGAGATTCCAGGGACTGCCGAAGGCATTCTGATAGGCCAGACATGGCTCCCAGCCTGCACCGTTTGCACGTCTTGCCAACTTCACAGAGTGGACTCCATTTCCAAGGATCAGGACATTTTGGAAGGAGGGGTGGAAAAGGGAAGTGTGTTTGTGATGAGTTCTTTGAGAGCTGGATCAGAACTTTCTTGGAGTTATAAGGTTAGCTTGCCATCAGTCTGCAGAGCGATCTCCAGATAACATCCACCCTCAAAGATATTCCTCTTCTGGATTCCAGTCACTTCTCCAATTGAAATCAGCTCAGCATGACACCTTTTCCGTATATCCAAGCTATCTGCAGAGTGTGGTTAGAAAAAGTCAAGATGGTGGCCATGACAGTGCAATCAAATCTCTTTCCAAAAGATTTGACTGCACTGTTGCAGCTGCCATCTTGACTTTTTTCACCATACCCTGCAGAGACCCCTGCCCAGATCTGTCTTTGGGGTTGAAACAGCACAGTGGCCTTCCCAGATGTGCTGGGACTGCAATTCCCAAAACAACATAATTGTAGGATGTTTAATTGGAAGAAGCCTGTTTTGCACATTCCACACCCTTGTATTTGATGGTGATGTTGACGATGACAATGACGACGACGAAGATGCTGCTGCTGCTGCTGATGATACAATTAATGAATAGATTTGGCTTCTCACCTTTCTGCATGCTCTTACTGGAAAGTTTTTCCGTGTCCCAAGTGGATGACTGCAAAGCCACAGTGACACCTGCTAAAGAATCAACGGAGTCTAATTTCCATGGTTCACAACTTGTGAAGAGTGAGATTTTAGCACCATTAGCAGAAACATCTTAGCACCACATGTTCAGTGGCTGTGTATTGCCTGGGAGACCTATCACTTCCATTGCTAAGGCACTTTAAAATTAGAGATGGTGTGAACCTCTTGGCACTTGGGGGAAAATCTTGTGCAATTTCTCTGGTTACTGAAAGTGTATTGACTGCCTGAGGTGGACAACCTGGAGCCCCAAGCCTGCCTCCAGCCCTCAAGCTTCCTTTTTGCAGCCCCCAAAACCTCTCTGATCATGTTTCCTGGAAACTGATAGCCCAGGTTCCCACCGTTGTGAGGTTGGCAATGCTACCAAATGGTAGTGCAAACCCTAAAATAGGCACGTCACAGTTCAAAAATAAAGAAAGCCCCACATTCCTCTAGATCTCAGCCCTGCCCACCTCTGTAATTTAGCTCCAGCCATGTTTATAATAACTCAGCCGTTTGCCATCCGCTTGATTTGGTGCGCTCCTCCCTTCATCAGATTTGCAGTTTAAACAAAGAATAGGCCTTTCACGGATAAAGGAAGTTTCCTCTCCTCTCCTCCCCGCCCCAAACCACAGCCTTTCTGTGCCCACAGTGAAGGAAGAACCTTACTGGGGTGCAAAATGACAGGGAAAACGTTATCTTCCCCAATACCACATAGTTCCTCACTGCCCTTTGCCCCCCACCCCCACCCCCGTCCCTCTTGAATCTCCTTTCTCCAAGGAGAGTTGCCCAAATGCCCCCTGCCTCTCTGCTTCCAAAAAGGGCCCCAAGGTCCTCTCTGCTATAGTCTTCTGAAAGGTCTGCACTTGGTTGGCCGAGAGGACGGGCCAGATTTCAAGCGAGGAGGAGTGATGCCTTCCCCCTGCCCCCCACCCCTCTGGGATCTTCTGGCAAAGCATGAGCCATGCTCGACCAACAGGGCTCATTTTTCCCCTTCTTTTCCCCCAGAAGGTGCTGGCCAGCTTGCATTCTCCGGGCCATGGGTGGGGTGGGGAGGAGGTCCAGCAATCACTATCAGAGGTCCAAATGATTAAGAATACTTGGAGAAAAATCTGCGAACTTGGACATCTTCTGAGAACCTTTGGAGAAATTTCAGCCCAGCTGTCAGGGAAGAAATGGGACATTCGAAGGGTTCCCACCAGGCTGCTCTTCTGGAGCTCCATAAAGACCTGGCTCTTTGCCCAGGCCTTTGGCAAGGATGACGGATGCCCCTTTCTTCTCTTTTGCTCCCCTCCCGGTTTGTTCCTTCGCCATTGTGGTTCTCTGTTGTGCCTTTTGTTTGGTTTTTGCATTGATTTCTGTTCTTAAATGTTTGAAACAATTATAAACAAAAAATGTTTTAAACAATTGTAAAACTCCCGGGTTGCTAGAGTTGGGCAGCAAATAATAATAATAATAATAATAATAATAATAATAATAATAATAATGATGATGATGATGATGATGATGATGATGATGTCCCTTTCCTCACACCTGTTGCAATATTCATCACTTTATTTATTTCCTATACAGGATTAATATGCTGTCCATTCCCAAAGCTTCTGAACAGCTAACAGTCAAAAACATAATAAGCACAACCTTCCAACAACAAATGAATATACCCACTCAGAAAAAATAATAAATAAAAGTCCCAGCCACATCATAAGGAACGAAGTAAAACACAGAGAGTAATGTGCCCCCCAACACATCCCACCATTATAACCTGCCTCCCTCCTGGGCTAGATGGAGAATCTGGGCCTTGACTGGTCTCCAGAGACCCAGGAGGGAAGCCGTGGACCAGATCACCACAGGGCCCTCCAAAGCATGGGGCAATGATCGTGGCCGTCTACTCATCTCTGCACTAGCTGTCTCCAACCTGGTGCCTTCCTGGGGTGTAGGACTACAACCTCCATCATGCCCAACCATCAGAGGTGTCTCCAAACTAGAAACACTGGGGGGTCTGAGCTGCTCCTCCTCAGAAAGAGAAGCCAAACCATCCTTGTTGCTGCTTCTCAATCTTTCAGAAGCAGCTTCATCAGTTACCCTCTATCCTGCTCAACCCCACTGATTCCTAAGTGGTCATTGACTTATGACCTGTGGGAATCAGGCCAAATTATGCTTATTTGTGGGATGACTTCATTTGCCCACAGAGTCACTGCAGACTACAACGATGCACCATTTCGTCAGCAGGGAGGTGTGGAAGATGATTTAAGCAGTCAAGAGCAGCTGCCTGAACTCCCTGGTGGACTTGATTCAGAGGAAGTGCGTTTGATTAAGAAAGCCAGTGAGTTGTCAGGACCAGGAGCACCTCTCTTCTGCCACGGGGCTGCCTTGAGTGGCAGAGTGACGGCACAGTCTCCTACCCCCTGCGCAGCCACTGAAGGTAAAAGAAAGGATGGTGCTCAGGCACATGCACGATGGATCCATCTCCAGGGAACCTTCTTGGTTCACCCACTGTGGAGTTTGATAGTTAATTAGTGAGGTGGATATCTCACTTTCCTCCTTCCTTCCTCAAGTTAGTGGGTGTCAATCCCTGTCCTCCAAATTAATCCATGCAAGAACTGCGAAGCCCCTAATAGCAGAGCAGGACCAGGCAAGCAGGAGTCATGTGGCGCTTCCTTAATTAGGTTTAATGTCAAGAAGTAAGAGGTTCAGATACAGCATCATGGAAACTCTCCTCCTCATCTATGAGTTAATTCATTAAGGCAAGTTCTCTGTGTGTTCTTTGACCCTCTTTTTCCCAGACGCTGAAACTGAAGGGCCCCCTTTCCTTTTTCCAGATAAGCCAACATTGACTCATCCATCAGCTCCTTGTTAGTGACATTTTGAAATACTTCTTCCTAAAATACATGAGGTTGGGCCCCTGCGCATCAAACAAAATTGCCTGCCTTGCCCTGAAATAATGCGGGAGCCTAGAACACCACGAAGGTAAAAAAAAAAAATAGTAATAAATACATAAATAAAATAAAATAAAATAAAATAAAATAAAATAAAATAAAATAAAATAAAATAAAATAAAAGTTCCTGACTTTCTGCTTCAGATATAAGGAAGCTGACATTTTCATGGTTAAACAAGCATCTTGATTAGAGGGTATGTTGTACAATTAAATGAATGGCCTCTTTTCCTTTGAATTTATTCTACACTTTGGATCAAAGAAGTATGAATAAGGATTCCCAAGTGTAGAAAACAGAACTATTTGCAGAAATATTCTCTTGGTTTTTTTTGTTTTTTTTTTCCCACATGAGCTAAGCCAAGGAATCTAGGGGAAGTCATTTGTTTTGTTCATGAGTGACAGGTGGATATTTTCATCAATTGTGCCTCCAGGATTGTCTTGGTTTGTGCAATGTTAGGGTTCAGTGCCACCCATAGGTGGGAAAACCCAGATGCACGGGTGCAAGATAGGGGGTACCCAGCCTAGCAGTAGTACTTGCAAGAAGGATAGGAGCATCCTGGTAGTCCGAGATTAAGCATGAGCCAACAGTGTGATGCAGCTCCAAAAGAGCCAATACAGTTCTGAGCTGCATCAGACAGAAGTACACTGTCAAGATTGTGGGAAGTTATAGTACTGCTCTATGCTACGCTGGTCAGAGCACCCCTGGAATACTGCGCCCAGTTCTGGTCACCACAATACAAAAAGGATGCTGAGGCACCAGAAAGAGGGCAGAGAAGAGCAACAAGGAGGGTGAGGGGCTTGAAGGCCACATCTTCTGGAAAGTGGTTAAAGAAACTGGGTATGTTTAGCCTAAAGAAGAGCAGGCTCAGGGGAGACATGATAGCAATCTTCCAATACATTAATGGATGTTACAGAGAAGAGGGGGTGGATTTATTCTCCCTAGCGACCAAGAAGCATGGGGTGGAAGCTTAACAGAGGGAGACCCACACTCATAATAAGGAGGAATTTCTTGGTTGTGAGAGCTATGAAGCATTGGAACAGCCTCCCTTCTGGAGTCATGGGAGCTCCATCACTGGAGGCTTTCAAGAAAAGTTCTGGACAGCCATTTTTCTGGGATGGTCTGAGGATTCCTGCCTTGGGCAGGGGTTGGACTAGAAGACCTCCAGGTCCTTTCCCACCCAAGGATTTGATGATTCTACTCTCCTCTCTGAGTTCCAGCTGCTCCTAAATCCTTTCATCAATTGCGTAGCTCTCTGACCTGGTCCCTTGGCCAAGGAGACAATGGCTTCTGGGAGTCTTTTAAAATGGGGGCAGGGGCAGGCTAGCCCTTTCCTCACTCACTCCTTTCTGGCTGGGCTTTAAACAGCATCTCAGTCCACCAGGGAACATGCGAAGTGTCGTTTCCTTGAGGGACCTGACATCTTGTTGTGGCCTCAGGCACACGGAGAGAGTTATGCTTCCCAAGCTCGCAGTTTGGCGCAGAACGGTGAAGCATTGCAGCATCCCAGGAGGAAAGAGAAAAGGCAGCCCAGTGGCTCTTCTTCTGCTCAGTGGGCCTGGGAAAAGCATCTCCATCATACTTTGCATTAAGCTAAGTGGAGCTGATCTGGGTTAGTACTTGGAAGAGAGACCACCAGAAAAATCTCAGCTCCACAGGCTAGACTGAGAAGTCAAAAAAGACGCAGGACAAAAGCAGGGGCAACCCGTGTCTGTATTTCTGCCACAACAGCTAGACAGATTTGTCCATCGCTGTGAGTCAAGCTTGATTCCAAGGAGATGTTACTCTTTTACACTTAAAAAAGTATCCAGGTGGCATTTATAATGGACATAACAATGTAAGGATAAAAGCAAATATATAACAGGAGAGAAGAACACGTCCAGTGCAGGCTTTGGTCTGACTTTGGGGCGTACCAAATTAATATGCGAGGTCCAACCAAGCCATTAGTTCAGACGAATGCAGATGAAATCATTTGCATGCACAGAATGTGCCACCGATCTGTGTCTTGTGCTGTAAGAAATAGAAGGCAACCATTAGCCACGAGAGTAACGCTGAAGATGAAAAAGCTTTTCTGGAACCTCTGACATTCTGACTGCTGCTTGGCAGAAGAACTACCTGTCAACATCGGAAAGATGTCAATATTCTGCAGGCATGACGGGGGATTGAAGAACTTGGTGCTAATGCCCGATGGAGCTAATGCACTAATCACATTATTTAACACGCACAATCCCTCCTAATCTACTTATGCGAGTGCCAAATGTGAGGACAGCAAGAAAAGCTGGGCACAACTGGCCTTCGGCCATTGCAGACCAGAACTGTGACCTGCATGTTTTACGATCGAGTTCTCAGTCAAACCGATGAAAGAATTTGCTCTCAAAATTCCTTCCAAAGAAGAAGAAACCCTGCAAAATTCTCTATACTGGAATATAGTGCCCTTGCATTTATTTAGTGGTAAAGAAGCCAAGGAAGGTGTGTGTGTTTGTGTGTGAATGGCCTGTCCTTCATGGTTCCCTTCTCTCTCTGCTGCCCTGTAATCTCCCCATCATCTCTTGTTTCTATTCAGTCCCAAGGAAGCACCTCGGGTGCTTCCCTGGAAGAAGGCTTTTCCCGATTCCGAAATAGGGGCAGCCAAGGAGGCTGCAAGGAGATGGACATCTAAGTAACTTGAAATCCTCCCTCCAGTAATGTGCAGCCTCTCTGGCTGTTCATTCTTCCATACAATCCCAAGGAAGGACCTCAGGAGAGAACTTCTTCCAGAAGGCATTTTTCATACTGGGATAAAGAGACAGCCAGGAAGGCTGCAGAGGAATGGAAAGATCTAGAACAGAGAATCATCCCTCCAGCAGTCTACAGCCTTCCTGGCTTCCCACCCTTCCATTCAATCCCAAGGGAAGTGATGGGGAGACACCTCTGCCAAGAGCCTTTATCTTGGGATAATTGGGAAATAGATGGGATAATTCTGGGGAGTAACACTTCCCAAGCAGAGTTGGTGTGCAATTTGGGGGTCCTCCTGGACTCACAGCTCCTGCTTGAGAAGCAAGTAGCAGCCATGGCTAGGAAGGCCTTTGCACAAATCCATCAGTTGTGCCTAATCCTAGATTAGGAGGCACCACTCATGGTCACTCATGCCTTAGTCCTCTCTCAATAGGACTATTGCAAAGCCCTCTACTTGGGGCTGCCCTTGAAGAGCATTCAAAAGCTTCCATTGGTCCAGAATGTAGCAGCAAGTGCAGTCTGGTGTGCACCATGGTACACCCATGTGACACCATCGCTACATGAGCTGCACTGACTTCCAGTGGACTTCTGGGTGTGATTCAAGGTGCTGGTTGTCATCTCTAAAGCCCTACATGGCATGGGGCCAAGTTATTTGTGGGACCACTTATCTCTGGTGGCTTCTGCCTGTCCCACCAGATCTGGGCTGGCTCCAGGTCCCCTTTGTGAAGCAGTGTCACTTGCTGAAGACTTCTCTCTCATGTTGCTCACCCTATGGAATGCCCCCCCCCCAGAGATTCAGACAGTCTGAGCCTATTGCCCTTCTGGAAGGCCTTGAAGACCTAGCTTTTTCCCCACTTGTTGGGGACCAGGATGTGTATGTATGTATGTATGTATGTATGTAATGTATGTGTATATGTATATGTAAAAGGGGCCTGGACTAGGTTTTTAATTGGTTTTGTCTGCTCCTAATCATTTTTTAAATATTCTTGTCTGCCACCCACAGTTATGCTGGTTAAGATGGGTGGCCGTATACATTTATTTCATAAATAAATAAGGTGGGGGCAGCCAGGGAGGCTGTTGAGGGATGGAAAGACCTGTCAAGGGAAACAAGCACGGCAGTAGAGCAAATTCTGAAGTGCCCCTGAGCAGAATTCAGAAGACAGGTTGAAGTCCTCTGAGAGTGAGACCAAAATGCAAAGCCTCCCTGCCTACAGGAGAAAAGGGCAGAGAAAGCGGCAGGCGGGTTTCAGCACAACTTTTGATCCGGTCGTTGGCCTTTCACAGCCACTTCCCGTACAGCTTCTGCTCTTGGCACAGAGGCCCGACATGGCACTGAGCACCTTCCTGAACACTTTTATTCTCTCCTTCACGTTCTCCGGTTTCCTCAAACTTTTTCAACATTTCTCATAAGGAGGAACTTTCCAACTGCCCTCCCCCCCAAAGAAAAGAACTTTGTTGGAATGGGAAACTGTGGCATTTTAGCTGCCCATTTTATGGAAAATTATTTTGTCAGCCTAAGCATTACTTTCTCTCTAGCTCTGTAATTATTTTCTGCTTTGCATAAATCAAGAACCTGATGCCTCGGGCATGCACTTCGGGGCAGTGCCTACATTTCTTGTAAAAATTGCTGTTAAATTATATATTTTAATATGGCAGAAGTCAAGAATAATTCAATGCACAGTAAATCATGCTCTTAACTGTATTAATTAAATATGAATTCTGTATTAATCAATTAATTAATACAGAATTAATATTTAAATTATTGTTAATTTACTTTAAAGCAATACACATGTTGTCCTGACTCCACTGCCTTGTTGCTCCTTCCTGATCCAAGAAAGATGGTGCAAAGATGTTTAGATGGTCTCTTCGATTTTTCATCTAGCCTTTTTATTTTTAATGCCTTTGGGGAAAGACATGGCCCCTAAATGGGCAGAGAGTGCAGGGTGGAGCTTATGGAGCATTGCTACTTAGGGAATAATGGAACGGAGCCAAGGCTGCTCGTTAGATCATAAAATCCAACCATAGAAGAGGCCCTTGGGGCCATCAAGTCCAACCCATGCTTGATGCAGGTATCCAAATTAAAGCACCCCAAACAGATGGATGTCTAAGCCCCACCTGAAGATACCCAATGGAGAGGAGCCCATCACCTCTGCTTGCTGAACTGCTGGCACTGATAGGAAGCTTCTCGTAACAGTCAACTGGAATCTGTCCTCCTGTAATTTAAGAACATTCGTCTGTGTCCAGCTTTAGGCCACCCCAAAAAGACAAACTTTGGATCCTTGGCTTTCAGCCTCTGCCTTAACGCCCTACCTAGGCATTAAGGTTACTCTTGAGTTGGACTCCATAATCCACTCAGCCCTAATTCCTGTGTAGGCTGTTATTCCAAGGAGCATTACCATAGAACAGGGTTTCTCAACCTTGGCAGCTTTCAAGGTGTGTGGACTTCAACTCCCAGAATTCCCCAGTCAGCCAGACTGGCTGGGGAATTCTGGGAGTTGAAGTCCACACATTTGAAAGTTGCTAAGTTGAGAAACCCTGCTATAGAATCATAGCATTCTACAGCACTAGGTCAGAATCTCTTGGACACTTTTCCCAGGACTAAAGTTACCCATTTTCTTTTCTTAAATTATTTTAAATGATCCATTTATCTTGTTCATTCAAAAAGAAGGGTTAACGCCTTGAAAAGTGCCTGTTGGATAAAAATCCTGGTCCTACACGGGGTACAATGTAGACTTCTTTCTCCCACTTTCAGCATTTCACACCAAATTGAATCCTAAATACAGTGCCTACCAAGCTGGGTTTTGTGACCAATGGCTGTGATGGTTTGATTACCATTTAGAGACTTTTTACCTCCTGAACTGCATGTGGCTCTGCAGTAATTTAATAATAATTGATCCTCAGTTTAATTTCTGCTGTGAGAACCTGCTGTGCTAGAACCTCTTTTGGCTATAACATCCAGTACCTATTTTATAAACAGTATTCTTATGTTCTTGACCAGCTTGAGGCTTTTTATGCATTTTAGATTCATAATCAAAATGATCATTTCCCCAATCTCCATCTTTCAGTATCTGTCTACTATAATTATTAGAAATAGTATGCGTGTCCACATGTTAGATACAGCTATCAAGCTGTTTCATTCTGCTGTAATGTATTTGCCTATGCGCATGTGTGTATTTTTGTAAAATAAATTTTAAAAAAAGAATCATAGAATCGTGGAGGTGGAAGCGACCATGATGATCATGTAGTGCAACCCTTTGCAATGGGCAGGAAATCTAAATAAGCCATCTCTGAGAGGTGGCCGTCCAGCCTTTTAAAAGCCTCCAGAGATGGAGAACTCACAAATCTCCATGGGTAGACTGTCTCGCTATCGTAGAGATGTTACCATCAAGAAGATCTCCTTATTTTTAAGCTAAATCGAAGTGGCTGCAATTTGTACTCATTATTTCTGGTTCTAGTTTCTATGGCCATGGAAAATAGTTCCTGACCATCTTTCCTGTAGCTGCCCTTTACACACCCAAAGGGCAAACACAGTTATCACATCTCCCCACAGTCTTTCTTCCTCCAGATTGAACATCCCAAGTTCCTCCAGTTTATCCTCACAGCGCATGTCCTACATGTGCCCAGAAGTGGGTCTGGATCATGAAGTGGGGTCTGACCAATGCAGAAGAAAGCAAAAGATGACTACTCCTATGAAATTTGGGTTGGGCAATGCCCTTAACTTCAAACTGGGTTTGGTAATCATCCCATTTACAGTATTTTCTGATCTGTGGGCATGCAGGGAGAGAATTTGCTTTAGCCACATTAACTTGTTCCAACAACAAAGGAGCTTCATTCACCCAAAGGGGAATTAGATCCAAAGGTAGCAAATGTCAAAAGTGTTGCTTTGATCGGCAGACTTGCCCCTTTACTAATGAACACCATCTCATTCTTGGAGCTTCCATGTGTTCCCAACTGACATTTTTAATCCTCAGCAGACTCTCTGCACAGAATATCTTTTTCCAACTCTCCAATGCCTAAGCAGGGCAATCTATTTTTATAGGTGCAGAAAACAGAGGGTTCGCCCTTGCTCTTGAAGACATCAAGCACACCTCTCAAGCCCTCCTGGCCTCAGTAAGCCAGAGAAGGATGGATCATTCAACTCTCCCAAGTGATATCTGAGAAAACCCACTGCCAGGGAGGAAAAACAAGTTGCTGGTGCAGACAGGAAGTGCAGGACCTGCCTAGACCTTGAAGCTTCCTGTCCTTTAAGTAACACAAAAAACATATAAAGTAGTCTAAAGTCCAATAGCTAGGCTAGATAGGAGTACCTGGCCAGCCTCAGATGACTTCAGAACTCTAAAGATGGTCAGACCTGGTTAGCACTTGGATGGGAAACCACCAGAAACATCCAGGGCTACGGGCCCAGGACTGGGAAGTAGAAAAACAAAATCCTGTAGGAAGGCAGTGGCAAACCACTTCCATAAAATTGCCAAGAAAACTAGGTGGAAACCTCTACGTTGTCAGCAGAAATGTGACTCATAAGAGGCCTTACATTTTTCTTCAATCATTTCTCTTATTTTGCTTTCACCTCCTAAGGCCTCTCCTTGGGATTGGATGGAAAGGGGAAGCCAAGGAGGCTGTAAGTCCCTGGAGACAGGCACTGTGGTCCCCTCATCACAAACTCACTGCAAGAACAACCCAAATAATCTCCACTGGTAAGACTTTCATCCCCATTCAAGTCTACTTTGAACGAAATTGTGAAAGCAAAGGCTTTCATCCAAATGAATGAGAAGTGACTGGAAAAGCATACAAAAGAATTTTCCTGCCTGGCATTAGGAAAAACAGTAATGCAGCCCATTCTTTATTTTACGTCCCCCACCCCTTTGGGAAAGGGGCAGGGGGATACAACAGCCTCACAAAGAAAGAGATAAACCTTGTTTCGAATAAACTCGCTTCTGCTCAAGCCACTGATAAGGAAACATTTAACAGGGAAAAGGAGTTGTTTGGGGGATTTGGGGGGGGGGGGGTAAACTAAATTTTATTTACTGATTTGTACCCCAACATAGAGGCAAAAGAGAAGATTGGCTGGTTTCTGGTCAATGGTCAGCCCTGGGGGTCTCCCATCCAGGTTTTGATCAAGACCCCACAAGCAACAGGTATTCACTTCAGTCATCAGTAGCTGAGTTGGCAACTACAGTATTTTACCCGTCTTTGCTTCTGCACTCTTAATACACACATACACACACTCAAGAGCCAGTGTGGTGGGGTCGTGAAAGTGCTAAATCAGGAGCGGTGGGAAGACCCAGGTTCCAGTCCCCGCTCAGCCATGCAAGCTCCTTGGGACGTGGGCCAGCCTCCCTCTCTCAACCCTAGAGCGAGTGTAGTCTAGTGGTGAAGGTGCTGCACTGGGAGTGGGAGATCCAAGTTCTAGCCCTCCGTTGGGCACAGAAGCAGGCTGGGCGACTTTGGGCCAGTGGCTCCTTCTCAGCCCTAGGCTGGGAAGTGAAAGAGCATCCATCTGTCAACCTACACTGGACTCTACATGATAGATTGCAATCCATAACCCTCAACGAAGAGGACTTTATTCTGCAGTGGATTGATTCAGGATCATCACCATCACCAACAACATACACAAAGACATATTGTCATATTATTTTTTTTTTAAGTTGTCTGGTAATTTCTCCACATCCAGCTTCTTCAAATGGTACAAGAGCCAGGTAACTTGGCAACCGTGCTTATAAAACTGCCCTTCAGTCATGTACGTTCCAATTATGCTCCTCTCTTTACAAGCTAAAACCTTTTCATTTTCTTTTTATCCCCCTCCTTTTCTCCTGCCGTTCATCTCTGCTGAAGAAAAATTCCCCAGATATTTCCTCCAATCGCAGCTAGAGAGCCCCTTCTCCAGCAATCTGCAGAGAGAAAGTTCCCTTTCAAAATTTGGTCTTTGGAGGATCAAAACGCCTTTGGTTTTCATTGCTGGGAACATGAGAAGATCACAATTTCCACCACAGCCCTCAGTTCAGGCTTTTAATTAGCAACTCAAACATGTGTTCGTGGCTCTTTCAAGGGATGCTGTGGGACGCTTCATCAGTACCTCCCAGTGTCTGAACATGACATGACAAGTGAGCGTGCGCACACAAGAAAAGGACGGGCCAAGAGCGCCACTGTGCCTTTCAAGAGAGTTAGAGGGCCTCCTTTCCTTCCATTATGCAACAGCATTCACACATGCTTCTGAGGATCAACTCCAAAGCCAGGAATTTGAGCCCCCCCCCCCCCCATGTTGGGTTCCAGCGACATCATTAGCATTGGGCAGAAAAAGCTTCCTGCATTTTTTCCAAATCAGACCTCTTTTAATTTGATGAAAGAGAGTTTGCTTTCTGAAACTCCCTTTCCAGGAAAAGAGAATTTTGATGATTTTTTCCTGGAGAGAATGTGGGGTTCCTGCACTTACTGAGTGACAGAGTAGCTGAGGGAGGTGGACTTTCATGATTCAGTCTTTTCTCCAGCGGTCTGCAGTGGGAGACCTCAGGAAGGAGCTCTTTGTGGCGGGGGAGGGGAGATTTTTCAGTTTAGAAAGTATGGGTGGCCAGGGAAGCTGCAGGGGGATGAGAAGACGTGTGAAAGGGAATCCTCTCTCCAGCAGCCTGCAGTCTCCCTGACTGGCCACTCTTCCATTCAATCCCAAGGGGGAAAATCTGGTGGGAAGGAGAAGCAGCCAGGGAGGTTGCAGAAGGATGGAAGGGGAGTAGCAGAAAAACCATCTCCCCAGCATCTTGATGGTAAAGAGCATAAAAAGAACCTCATTTCGCTGAGGAATGAAACATAATAAGTTGGCTTTTGACACAGCATGGTCAAGAATTCTGTTATTTTATACTTGACTCATCCTACTTTAGTTCTTTGGCAGATCTATTTCCTTGATACAAGCTTTTGAAATTCACATCTTCCAGTGTAAGCTCTCATTTGAAAAATAACGTCTGCTGGTTGCCTGCAATTTTCCGTAGCATGACTTCTTGGATTTTTGTTCAGAGAATCAGGAGGAATGAAACACCTAAATTAGGCGACATAAAAATGAAGAGCCCCAAATCCTGGAATAAACACTTATTGGTCCCTAAAGTTGGGAGCATCATCTGTGTGTCTTAAATCTTAAGCTGAAAGTATGACCAGAGTGGAAGAAGCTTAAGCACAGAAGGAAAAGGGAAGAAACACACATTATCCTGTTTCATCGTGGTAACTCAGGGGTAGACTCTGACAGGAATGGGGAATCTCCATGCCAGGAGAATTTGTTTCTTTCACAGAAATAAACACCATGGCACTAACATGTTTAACTGAGTCAAATACATTCCCACAACATACTAAATCTCCTCATTATTATTTATTAATTTTCCCATGGCTTAACATGTGCAAAAGCAACCCATTTAATCAATTTATAATTTAATAAATTGGATTGATTCAATAAAGATGAAATGAGCCATGTTCATATATTATGTGTTTTTTTAAGAGTCACAGAGTGAGCGCAATGATTGGCCAGTGAAATAGGAAGGAAAAGCAAAAGGTCTCTCCCCAGTGTTGCCAGCTGCTCTCTTTGTACTTGCTCCTGTGTGCTTAGTAACTGAAACTGAGCAGAAGGATCTCTCCTCTCTGTCTCTCTGTCTCTCTCTTGCTGCATAGACGTAAAAAACAAAAAGCAGAAGGTAAAATCAAGTTACAGAAGTTCTCCCATGTAAGTCTTATTGAAATAAATAGGTTGCACAAGAGCATCATAACAGAAATGTCACTTGCTGCTTGCAAATGACAGGTTACTATCTATTAAAACCATCAGTGGCCGGGACTCCAATAATAGAACTGTCACTGACTTAATACAATGGTTTTTTATTTTTTTTTTCCTGATACCATGGACTTCTTGCAAAAGGCAGTCCCTGACTGTGTGTCAAAATCTTTTGGCCACAATTAAAAGAAGCAGTCATTCCATTCCTAAAGGAGTCAGAATTTCACATCCTTTCCAATGCTACTATTAATCACTTTAATGGAATAATTGTATGAAAGGGATGAGAAGGGCATTCTTAAAGGAAGGTGGTCTTTCCAAGGCTCATAAAACCTTGATCATTTGTTCTTCTCGATCTCCAACCTGGGTCCATGTTTGATACCTGGACCTGAACTGCTAGGATGCTCAACAGTGGAAAAATGGCTGGGCTAATCTGGGAAGTGAAGACCCCACCTCTGAGGTGAGGGTCCTAGACCCCCCTAGAGTCTCTAGTCCAGGAAAGTCTGTCCAGGCTGTTTCACAAAGAAATCTTTGATTTAAAGTATTTCTTGTAGGAATAGTTGAATTAGGGGGGAATTTGTTTAATTTACATCCCAATGCAAATGTATCTAATTTTGCATTTTAACCAATACATTAATCAGCACAGTTATTCCTCAGAATGTGCACTTCACAAAATGTGCAGTTAATTCATTAAAAGAATATATAATAGCAAGAAAAATGAACAAAATTCATATGTTCATAAAAATGATGTACAAAAGTGCATTATATTTACATAGAATATTCCCTGTGGCATTTTGTTTACAGTTTTGCCTATATCTGGGGAGATGTGCATCAAAACATGCACCAATTCTCAAAGTAATATGGGAATCATATGAAGCATGGATAAATGGGAAACAGTAACCAACACGGAAGGATTTGCCCATTCCTAGGAGCATAAGAATCAATGGCTTGGCTCTTCCAACACACTCAACCAAGTCAAAGACCTTTCAGCTGCATTCACACAGCATGCTAAGCTTGGCTAGTTCAACCCCCAAGTTGTTTTTTGTGGCTTAATGTGTTGTGTAAGCCAAGGCATTTTATTCTGATTCAAAATATGGGTTCACTCAGTGACCAAGTGAAGAATGTTATGCGAGCCCAGCATTAGAGTCCAACCCCCTGCAAAGGGGAGACCACCACCGACCATCGCCTCTCTGAGTCCTTGCTTCCACTGCTCTTACCCTGAGGAATATCAGTCTTGCAATGACTGCTTTCTGCCTTTGGGGGTGATCATGAAAAACCTTTCTCTTGTATGACATCCTTCAGGTATCATATTGCCCCCAACCTTTGCTTGCATGCCACCTGGCTTTTTTACAAAACTCAGCACAGTGGAAAACATAACATGCCCCAGCATATCCTGTACTGGACTTGGTTTTCTCTCAATTATCAATAACATCCTCACTCTTCCCATGGCTGGTGCAATAGGTTGATGCTCTTTGCAACTTCTTCATCCAGTCTTCCAGAGAAGCAGCTTCTGGGAACTTGAACCAGAGCAAACAGGAAGCAAACAGGGGAGTTTTGTATGGAAGCTGGACAGGGGAAGTGTGGAGGGGGGGATAGAGAGACTCCAAGCAACTCCAGGCAACAAGGAGACCAAAGGAAGTTTCATGGTGGTCTGCAAAGAATGTGCAGTGTTAGGTTAGCATAGTAGTAGTAGTAGTAGTAATGTAGTAGTGATAGTAGTACAGATTTAGTCTGGCAAGGTTCTGTCTATGTGGTGGAAGCAATAAAAGAACTGAAATTGACTGGATTGTTTCCCTGCTGTTCTTGGGCTGGGCCTGACATGGTATGAGGTTTTTACATTAGAAGACAATCCTGGGATGGAGTGTATCTACGAGGAGGGGAGTGATGTGGGAGATCAAGGCTATCGGGAACAAGGGGGTGCATTCCAGGAGGGGGAAGGAGGCAAGAGGCAGCAAAGTCCGCAGGGGGAGCGTGAGAAGCGAAAGAGGTTCAGGACAGCCCCTCCCTAGACTCTCCCAGGGTATTTCCACTAGTTGCGGTAGTACAGATTTAGTCTGGCAAGATTCTGTCTATAAGGCATAAGCAAACAAAGGAACTGAACTCAACTGGACTGTTTCATTGTTCTGCTTGGGCTGGGCCTGACAAATCCACAGCCATCTGAGCAAGCTTCACCAACCCCAAGTTCATGAATTAGGGCTGAAGACACTCAAATCCACACAGATCAAGGAAACCCAAGAATCAGTTTGAGGAAGAGGAGTGTGTTGTGCTAAGTGATTGCTTGCTGAGAGCCAGTAAGGCGGTAGATGATATGATGTCACAAGTGATGTGTTGATTTCTGGATGCCCATACATAGGATGTGATAGATAGCTTGCTGAGACTCTTCAAAGCTACCAATAATTAACCCTTCAACTAATTCATGTGGAGATGAACAACACTGCAAGTAGTGACCTTGAATGCTCTCTAGAGTCTATGAGCAAGAAGGTGAAGGAACTGGGACTGTAAATAGTGTTATATCAGTCCTTTTAATTGGGGGTCACCATGTAAGAAGAGAGAACAGGATCCTGGAAGTGAATAACTGGCTACACTGATGGTGCTGCTGACAACTTGGGTTCTTCAACCATGAACTGTGCTACCTACATAGAGGACTCCTGGCTACATCTCACAAAGACTGAGAATGACATGTTTAGCAGGCATGTTACCAATCTCATCAGGAGGTTGTTAAAATAGGCCACAACAGGAGGGTAGCAAAGTCCAGAACTGAATATTCTGCTAAGGGCTATGCCAACGATGCAGGACACAAGGGGAGAGGGAGGACTTAGAGATTGGCAGGAAACTACAACAATAATGCCAATAGGGGGTATCAGTCACAATCACAGAAGCCTTTGCATGAATACAACAAGTATGAGAAACCATGAAAGAGAACTTGAAATCCTAACACAGGAGGACCAATATAATGTCATAAGTATCACTGAACCACAGTGGGATGACAAACATGATGGGAACACAGCCCTGGAAGGCTACAATTTATTCAAAAGGAACCGGCTCAACAGAAAGGGGGTGGGGGTTGCATTGCACATAAAGAAAGCATATGCCTGCACAGACATTCCTCTTGGAACTGATCAGCAAAGAATAAAAGGAGAGAGAAACACAAGTGACATTCTCATGGGAGTTTATTATAGACCACCTGGACAGGCAGAAGATACCAATGAGATCTTTCTGCAACAGATGACCAGTCTTTCAAAGAGGCGTGAAATAGTGATGGTGGTGGATTTCAATTATCCTGCTACCTGCTGGGAGCCAGCTCTGCTAAGGGTAAGAGGTCCAACAAATTATTCTCCTCTCTTATTGACAACTTCATTGGTCAGATGATGGAAGAAAGAATAAGGGGTTTTACATTTTGGACCTAATTCTTACCAACAGGGGAGAATTGGTTGAAGAGGTGAAGGTGACCATGTTATTCTTGATATTGTGAACTCAAAGAAGAAAAAAATGGAGATGAGTCAGACTTGTATGCTGGATTTCAGAACTATGGATTTTGATGAGCTCAGAAGGAAAGAGATCCAAGGCCTGAAATCTTGAAGGAAGGCAGGAAATCCTATGAAGTGGAGCCTGAAGGTGCAGTTGCAAAGAATTCCTATGAGAAGGAAAAATAGGAGACATCTGAAGAACCAGTGTGGATATGCACAGAGGTTTCTAAAAAGCTGACAAGGAAAAGAACCTGTGTAAGCAGTGGAAGGAGGCAAGGATGACCAAAGAAGGATATACTCACAGACACTGTAGGGGTAGGTCAGAAAGCCTGAAGTAAAGAATGAGCTGAAAGAACCCAAACATCCAAATGGCCTTTTCAGGTAGGTCATACAATCTATAGAGCATATGGTCTGCAGTGAGGAGAAGAAGGTGTATTAGTAACAGGTTATGACCAGGAGGCAGAAAATCTCAGCAGAAGGGAAACAACGCCACAGCTGGCCATCATGGTAGAGGACAATGCTACAGCTTGTGTACAGAAGGAGAGGGCAAAGAAAATTTAACTGATCTCAATGAATTCAAGTCCCTAGAGCCAGATGAGTTACATCCTGGGTTCCTGGAGAAACTGATGGAGGTGATCAAGAACTGCTGGCTGTGGGAGTGTCTGCAGGGAATCAAAGAAGTCAAGACGGCAGTCGCAACCACACAATCAAAGACCTGCCCCACATGAAAAAATGGGCTTCACTCATGTGGTTGTGGCTGCTATGTTGACTTTTTTGACACACACACACACACACACCCCTACACCACACCCTGCTTGCAGATACCCATGGCTAATTGTAATATTGGAGAATTCCTGGAAAATCAGTGAGGTTCTAGCAATTCTTTGCAATTCTTGATCGCACCTTCCCCTTCTTTCCTCTTTGCATTGCAAATGTTGCCATGGGGATCTGAACCCGGAATGAGCAGCTTCACCCTTCTCGGCTGCCAACACAGCCCCGAGCACTTATGCTGGGTGCCACCCTTTCAAGCTGGATCTATGCTTTGCGCAACAATTAATTACTTGTTAACACAAAATCAATGGGCTATCCTCTTCCTCTCCACCCTCTTACAAGTAGCATTGATGGATCAAGTCTCCCCCTTCTGACTAAGAAAATAGCCTATTTGATTGATTGATCCCCCCATATTCCACCTCAGATTGATCATCTCGTGGCATCGTGCTTACTTTTCAAAAGGGTCAACGCACAAATAAGACTTCCAGGGGAGGGATATTGTCGTCCTCAAAAAATCAGCCTGCAAAGATCACAGTGATGTGGCAAAGATGACCAGAGGGGGCAAAGCCCAATAATCCCCCTTTCTTCTTCTTTAAAAAAGAAGAGAAAAGAAAAATACATTAAATCCCGTGGGAGGCCTAACACAGGTTTTGCAAGTCGGAAACATTACTGTAATTAAAGGGTTGTCCCTGAATGTCACAATTAGGATCTCCCGGTTTCTCAAAGGTGGCTGGATCTCCATGCTGCCCATGGATTGTAATTTGCCCCCCTTTTCTACATACCCCATTCTCTCCCTTTCTCTGCCCCCCCACCCCAATGTGCAGACAATCATTCACGGATCGGGGTTCCATGTCCCTTTTTTATCATCATTTGAATGCAGGAGCCAGCAGCCCTTTGTCCCTTGAACTACGTGGCCAAGCATTCTCAGCCAGTGGTGAGGGAGTCTACGAACCGCAGGGCAGGCCACCTGTTTCCCATCCCCGTCTATGACTTTAATAAAGGGGTTCTCTGTCAGTACCAGCCTCTGACTCGGGGAACCACATCAAGCTGGGCCTTACTTCCTCCTGGCCAGGGCTGGGTCTTCCTCGTGTGCTTCGCCAGGACTTGCCCTGAGCTGTCCAGAGTCCGCGATGGGTCCCCTTTGCTGGGTACGTCCAAGCAGAGGCTGAATAGAATTTCTCAGCGATGCCTTAATTGGGGTTCCTGCTCCTGAGGGCCTAATTCCAACCCCAGGAATCTAACTTCCATTGCAATGTTATATAATCATGATATTATGATTATTATCGTGATTCTACAATATCATGATTATAATCGTCATCTAGTATCATCATAACATATGATTATAGTTTATATAATCATGATATTAGTTTATATAATTGTGATATTATGAGCAAAACACTGTTTTTATTTTGTAGGGTATTTTCAAATCAACTTTCCTTCATGGGATCGCGACAGGATGCAGCAGAGCCCATTCGATTTGGTATTTACTCTCATCTCTGAGGTCTAACCAATCTGAGTCAGGGCAATGTGGACATATGGAAGGACTGCCACTAGCACAAGTGGTCCTAAAACATGAAGGGCCTATTTTGAAGTGGTAAAAAATGTTGAATATTTTCATAATAGCTTCGGATTCTTCTATGACAAATGTCAACCATTTATACTGCACTTACTGGAGACTGATAGCAAAAGAATCAACTAAATCTTCTGAATGGGCAGAAGAATATTTCCTATAAAATTGTCTTTCTTTTTCCTTCCTTCCTTCCTTCCTTCCTTCCTTCCTTCCTTCCTTCCTTCCTTCCTTCCTTCCTTCCTTCCTTCCTTCCTTCTTTCCTTTCCCTCCCTCCCTCCCTTCCTTTCCCTCCCTCCCTTCCTCCTTCCCTTCCTTCCTTCCTTCCTTCCTTCCTTCCTTCCTTCCTTCCTTCCTTCCTTCCTTCCTTCCCTCCCTCCCTCCCTCCCTCCCTCCTTCCTTCCTCCTTCCTTCCTTCCTTCCTCCTTCCTTCCTTCCTTCCTTCCTTCCTTCCTTCCTTCCTTCCTTCCTTCCTTCCTTCCTTCCTTCCTTCCCTCCCTCCCTCCCTCCCTCCCTCCCTCCCTCCCTTCTTTCTTTCTTTCTTTCTTTCTTTCTTTCTTTCTTTCTTTCTTTCTTTCTTTCTTTCTTTCTTTCTTTCTTTCTTTCTTTCTTTCTCTTTCCAGCACAATTAAAACCAAACTGAAATCTTAACTGCAAAATGTTCAGACCCTTGTTGGGGGGATATTCTGCAACAGTTGGGAAGCAGCTTTTGGGCCTATTCTTTGAGCGTAAGGAGGTGCACAGTCCCGGGGCAGGGGCCCCTGCCAAGATTGGTGGGTGTGCCTCTCTCACCGCCACCACCTCCCACTTTTGCCCATCCAGTCAGGGGGGCTTCCGAAGGAGGAGTCGGCCTCCTTGAAACTGACCAGGAGCCCTCCTGCTTTCCAGCAACCTCTCAAATGTGAATGTGGAATTCATTCCGCACATTTCTTTTACAGAACCTATTTTCCATTTATTATTTCCAGCTTATTCCTATTATTTTCTGAATGCATTTTATTTTTAACATTTACATTCTGGAAAGGCAGAATCATCCACACAAACTGTTTTGACAAACCAAACATAAGTTTGTGAGTATCCCGTTTCTTCATGGGGGTGGGGGGCGAAGCAGTTTAACAAAACATGTTTATGAGGAAGAAATGTTAAACCAATTTGTCATACTCAAATGGCATTTCAAAATGTTGTTTGTTATTTTTTTTTTGTTTTGCTTTTAAATGAAGTCCTATTTTTGGTTTAAAAATACACAGACATGGAATAGCATCATAAGCCAAAGTGCTGCCTAGGAAAAAAAATAATGTCATTATCCAACATAAGATTTAATTTATACTAATTTATATGAATTCAACTTTCTTTCTCTTTTCTTTCTTTCTTGATTGACTAATTGACCAATTTAACAGAATTTATAGCCCACCTTATCTCTAGGCTGTGTCTTACATAAGAAATTAAAAATACAAAAAGCAAATGTATCATTCTTCCATGCAATGCTATATAAGGCGCACTTATGTGACATACATATAAAAGAGGTGGGCTTTGATCACATGATGGGTGGCCATCTTGACTTTCTTGACTTCCTCCTTGTGGACATCTCTGTAGCTGGCGTTACAAAAATAAAGCAAGCAAACAAAAAACATGAAGAAACACCCCAGAAACAACAGATCACATATTCATAGAAGCTCTTCATAAGAACTTTTCTATTTATTTTTCATTTCTTATAACTTCGTGTATTGTTTTTAGATATTTTTTTGTTTCTTTTTTCTATTCAATTAATAGCCCCAAAAACACACCGCCCACCACCCTTGGGGCTATTTATGGAGAAGGCTATTTATATTAATTATATTTTCATTATTTACTTCTAATTTTATTAATGAAACATTTCCTTTCTGGCTAATTTTTAAGTCCTTCGGGCGGACCTATCCGTCTGGTCAAGGGTTGAACACTAGATGGCAGCCAAGCGGTAAAGCTCTCTCTACTTCACCACCACCGAAGGACCATCCAGACTGTTGCAGGGCAGATATGGCAGCCGAAGTCGGCCTCCGTAGCAAAGGAAAAAATAGATGTAGCTCAAGATCAGGGTTTCCAGAAAAACTGTACAATGATTATTTGAAGGCTTCAATCCTCCAAGCTTCCATCCAAATACAGTGCTGATGAGAACTAATTGCAGAAAGCAGACGACCCAGGCATAACCTACTCCTGAGTAGGCCACTTCTGCCAAGGTGGTCTTCCAAGTAGCCTGGCGCTCTTTGGACAGTTGGTCTGTTGGCCATCAGTGGTGGGGTGTCCATATTCTCATAGGTTTGGAAGACTTGTCTTTTTATTGGAGTTAGCATTCGGGACACGGGAGATTAATCCCCCTCACGCCTTACCTTCCAGACTCTTGTCCAGCTTGTTTCCTCTCCTCTTTGGAGAAAGACTCAGCCAAACGGGCCGTGGTAGTTTCAAAATTCTCGTTCTCGTTGCTCCAGGACAGCCCCCTCCCCTATTTAATTCACTGGAATTAATTAACAACGTTAATAATATTTAGCCTTCATACGTGCTGATAAGAACTGACTCAAATCCATATTATGGACTCAAATCCATATTACGAACTGACTCAAATCCATATTATGGCTGGTGTGGGTCTTCCGGGCTGTGTGGCCGTGTTCCAGAACACGGCCACACAGCCCGAAGACCCACACCAGCCATAGTATTCCGGCCGTGAAAGCCTTCCACAATACATCAAATCCATATTGCTCAGATAGATGTGGAAGGCAAGGGTGGGTTACTGATGGCCCATCAGATGCCCTCAAGATCCAAGGCTGAGAAAGGGGTGGCAGAAAGAAATCCAAAAGTACATAAGAGTGGGGGAAGCGATGCAGGGTTTAAACCCGGGAGCTGACTTATAACTATGACTAGATCTCCAAATTCTACAGTAGCTGAACTTCACCGTTATAAGACCTTTTTGAGGCTTGTCCTTGAATCTTCTGCTGTTAAGCTCGTGAGGCTGTGATTGCATTCCTAGAGATTTATTGCCAGGCCCAAAGTCAAGCTCCACCAGGCAAGCTTGCTCTTCGCCACTGCTGGCTCCCTCACCTAAGATCCCTGCTCAGTCTTTCCAGGGAAGGACAGGTCACCCACAGGGACCAGGCGAGAGCAGCAAATGACAAAATGCGTTTTGCAACTTTGGGAGGCAAACTCATGCACGTATGGGGCAGAGCGCATCTCTCATTTCATTAGGTTGATGACAACTCTGAATTCAGTGGACACCTATGGAAGAAGAGGACTCAAGCTTCATAAGGTCAGGTGGAATATGTGGCACCTCAGGGCGGAATTCATGGACCATTGGCACCTCTTGCTGTTGACGTTCATTATTCTTGGTGCACTCTGTGTGTGTGTGTGCACGCGCGTGCATGTGTGACAGAAAGAGAAAGTGCTCTGTAAAAGCTTTTAACAGGCATTTCGCTTCGGCCAAATTTCCACCGAAGCACCATTTCCAAAGGAAGCTTCCTCACCACTTTTAAGCAGTACCGCCGAGCACCCAGGTCTCCTCACAGGACAAAAAAATGGCTTCTGCACAAAGACAGACGCCGCTTTTCTCAAAGTGAAGCAGTTGGCCAAGGCAGAGGGTTTTGCCTCCCTCGCAAAAAGCACAGAATCAAGATGAGGCGGACCACTTTGTTATATATGCAAACACAGAGAAACAAATACTCCGATTTGTAGACAAAGGCAAATTCAAAAAGGAGTTTCAGTGAACATCTACAGGCCAATTGCTTTCTTCATTGCAGATAGCACATGCAAACACATACCACAATCGTACAGAGTGAAAATAGCCTGATTCCTCTGTCCCTTGGGCAAGAATTTTTCTCCTATCGTTTCAGATTGGGAGATTTTCTTTAGCACCCAAATGTCCTTCACGCGCATATTTTGCATGTCCCCAGATTATGTGGTTGCTAGTCCGGAGCACCACTTGCAGATCATTGTTGGGAAGTATGTTTTATGTTTCCCGTTCGAAAGCTCAGACACCGCCACAGATCTAAATCACGGTTCTTCAGCCCATGCATAACTCTGCATCGTGTTCTTTAGTCAAACACAGAGGCACTGGCATAAATTGTGAAAAATTCCAGACGGTCAGCTTGGATCATCTGTGGCAGCAGAAAGAGCTGAGAAGCTTGTAGCCCCTTAAAACTGAGCAGATTTATTGTGGCAGAGGCTTCTGATGCCATAAATCTTTGGCTCTTTAGCGTG
This sequence comes from Python bivittatus, assembly GCF_059951505.1. Classification (NCBI taxonomy): domain Eukaryota; kingdom Metazoa; phylum Chordata; class Lepidosauria; order Squamata; family Pythonidae; genus Python; species Python bivittatus. The sequence goes on along the minus strand of NW_028277070.1, from coordinate 2,456,836 downwards.
CCACAGGACCGTAGTATATTTTGGTCTAAACTGGGTAATGGATGGAAAAAGCATAGGAGATAATTGTTAGAATTAAGGCAAGGAGCCAAAGATAAGTGCAGACTTGCAGCGAGAAAAAAGAGAAGCAGGCTTTTGCTATCTGTAATGATCAAAGAATCCTTGGGGGCTGGGGAGTGCCCGGCACGCACAGGGCTGGCATCGAAAGCCCGTGAAGAAACGACCCCTTGCAACTGGCGCTCATCTTGAGCTGCGTGCTCATTTCTCCGTTAGGGTGATTCAGCAGGAAAAGCATGCAAACTTTGGTTCATCGGCTGGACGTGGCCTTTCAAGTCCCTGTGCTTGGACTGAATAAATGGCAATTAGGACCGGAGCTGACAATGTTGTATTTGTTTCTGATATGGTGAGCAGTTGAATCAATAGCCATCCATCTGATTTACAAATATCAACTTGTGTCCTCGCATGGCTAATTATCGTTAGGGAGGCTATCATTGCATAGCCATTACCACTGGATGAAAAAAAATCTGGATTTTTCCCGTGAATGTCAGCAAACATCTGTGGCATACAAGGTTGTAGAAGAGCTGCATCTCTGAATAAGCGCCTTTCTAAGAATTGTTCGCCATCATCATCTAGCGATGGTGAAAACTGAGAAAAATTCTCAATTTCTACCAAATGAGAGAAACGTTGTATATTGTACTAACTCATTGTTTGCTTAACTTGTTGGTTAATACACAATTTACTATGTTCGTACCACAGACTAAGCTCTAAATGGTTACCAATCAAAAAGGCTGCGTTCATTCTCACCCTGAGTCAGGTCTGAAAAATCAACATTTTGGTTGAACCTGGCTGGAGAAGACTGGCTGGAGGGACAGAGTTTTATCTGTTCCAGCAGAAATAAACGATGCTAAAGAAAAGGATGCCTGCAAGGTGAAATCCTGGTCAGAACTTCGACATGGATTGGGCTCCTCGGCAGTGAATCAGTAAGAGGGCTGCAGAGAAAGGAAAAGGGGTGGGAGGCAGAAAGATGCCAACACAGCTTGCCATGTTATCGCACCGGTGGACCAATGGCTCTTTGGGAGAGCCATAGCACAGGGGGCGGGGGGCAAGAATGTAGGTGGTCCCAGGTTCAGTCAGGCTGGAAGATGTTTCCCCTTGGATCTCCTTCTGGCAAAACTGAGCAAAGTGACATAGTGTTTCCTTCTTCTCTTCCTGGCTTAGCCTGAGATCCAGGAGCATGGCAGTTAACATGTGGGACAAGGACTAAAACTCGACCTCTGTTCAAATTCCCCTTCAACCAAGGAGCTCAGTGGGTGACTTTCAGCAGGTCACTTCTTCAGCTCAATCTGACCCTACAGGGTAGTTTTATTGGGGGATAAAATTATAGGCGTTCCCAAACTGAGCTCCTGGAGAAAGGTACGAGTACATATCTAGCAGCAGTATTAGTAGTAGTAGTAGTAGTAGTAGTAGTATTAGTATTAGTATTAGTATTTTTTTTTCTGGATTCTAGCAATTTCATGTTTTTCTTGGATGATTGGCGACCACATCACTTGGATTCTCTCCGTGGTGATTTTGGAGAGGACTGGACAAGCCCTCTGGGGTTGCCCCTATGCTTCTCTATCCAGTGCTCACTTTTTCCACCAACTCATTAGATTTCAGCAAAGCTTATTTCAATAAGCTTAGAGAAATCCTGTGGGCTCCCAAAGACAGGGATTTTTATGTCAAAGAGAGCAGAGAAGGGTTGGGCACTCCTCAAAAATAGGATTCTGGAAATACCACCTATACCCTTCCAATGGGGGCGGGAATGGGGGGCTTAAGAAACTATGGTGGATGTCTTGTGACATTATAGGAAATGGAAGATGGATGTAATCACTGAGGAAGTATACCAGGAAGTAGCTAATACTTGGGGTTCAATTTTGCAAGCACCAGTTTTCTGAAACTTTATATCTGTTCGGCCTTAAGGGCAATAGATGTAGAGATACTTAGCAGAGGGAGTCTGTACTTTTAACTCCTTTCCTTTTCTTAAAAAGACTTACTTGGGAAGTCTCAAGACAACAGGCCTTCTACTGGTTAGTTTCGTACCTTCAGGACTGCCATCACTTTCTCCCATTCTCCATTCAGTTTTCTTCTTCTTTTGACTCTGATGTTGTGGTCCAGGGTCTCACCTGACTTGCTGTCTCTCCAACAATAGAAGAGAGCACACTCAAATGCTTTGAGTGGTCTCTGCAACAAACGGCGATGAAGCCAAAATCTTGCTGCCCCCACAAATACCACAATCGCATACCTGCATTCACCTCCCCGTGTCTGATGCAAAAGGTTTCACACATGTTTCATAATCCCCCCAGGGCCTCCTAGCTACAGGCAGACTTAAGTAACTCAGGCTTTCCTGTCAATCTGTTATTTCCTAAACAAAGCTTATCCTTATTTTCTTTCATGTAACCACCAGCCTCAAGAATACTTTCATTACAAAGTGGTACTCCTCCCTTTATTGCTTCTTTCTGCACACATGCTTTGCACTGAGCAAAGCTGCCTGCTAGGCCATACTAGTCTCTTCAGAAAAGAAGTTAGAAAAATGTGTAAAAGGAACTTAGACTTTAAAGGGAAGCTAAAAGCATTGTATCATTAGGGAAAGGAAGAGGTGGGCCCGCTGCTGGACAAGTTGGTAGGATATTGAAAGGTCCTAAATTTCTGTTTTGCTTCTGTGCTCTCCCTAAGGAGGAACTGGGCTCAAATGGACCCAAGCAAAGCAATTGCCACACGGAGGAGTGGCAACCCTGGGTCAGTAGAGGCAGGGAGTTTGGGAGCCGCTGGTTATTAGGAACGAGTTTAAGTCTGCGGGACCAGAACAGTTAGACCCAACCGTCTTCAAGGAGCTTGTCAGTGCTATCTTGGACCCCCTTGCATGGTTTGTGAGCTTCAGAAAGGAGGATGACTGGATTCAGGTAATGATGACATCAGGTCAACCTGATGTCAACACTGGGCAAAATCCTGCAACAAATCATTAAGCAGTTGCTTTGTGAGCATTTAGGGAAAAATGCATTGGCCTGGCAAGAGCCAACAGAGGTTTATTAAGAATAAATCATACCCCTCCCCCAAAAAAGGACCCATCAATAACCCTGATCTCCTTTTATGATGGAGTGACCTATTTGGTGGACCATGGGGATGCAGTAAACATAGTAGTGTTTGATTTCAGCAAATTATTTGACAAAGTCTTCCATGGGATTCTAGTTGAAAAGATGAGCAAATGTGAGCTAGACTTTTATATGAATACCAAGCTGGTTGAACTGCCATAGCCAACTGCATCAAACTGGAGGGAAAGGCTGAGTGGCCCCCATTCTAGGTCCTGTGCTGTTTAACGTATTTATAAATCACTTAGAGGAGGAATTAGAAAACATGATCATCAGATTTGCAAAATACAGTATAAAGGTTCACAAGTATAAGGTGGGGACCATACTGGGTGGCAGTTCATGAAAAAAAATCTAAGTGTCTCGATGTATTACAAGCTGAACATGAGGCAACAAGTCAAGACCGAGAGAAGTCATCATTCCTCCTCTTCTTCATTGAGCAGACTGCATCTAGAATATTGCATCCCACCCTTTGTGGCATATTTTAGCAAGGACTGACAAACTGACCATGTCCAGAGAAGAACCAGCAAGATGGTAAGGGGCCTGGAGGGAAAAACTCAGGAGGAGTGGCTGGAAGCTTTGAGTATTCACCATCTTCAGGTATATGAAGAGCTAAGATACAGAAGACAGGAAGAAACGTTCAAAGTAGCTCCAGGACAAAAAACAATGGGTTTAAATTACAAGGAAATGGATTTTGGTTGGACACCTGGAAAATGTTCCTAACAATAAGAGCTGTTCAGCAATGGAACAGATGCCTGGAGTTTCCTTTACTTGGAGGTATTTGGAGGTTGAGTCATGGCAACTGGACTTGGGACTAGACTGAAGAAGCTGCTTGGACAAGCAGCGAAACGTATCAAACCCAAAAAAAAGAGGTCCAGCTGCCATGACTCAACCTCCAGATAATTCCACCTGGATGACTGAGAATCTTCATCAACATTTTGCTTGGAGGTGTTTAAACGGAGGCTGGGAAGTCAGGAAGTTGGATTCCTGCACTGGGCAGGAACCTGGACTAGATCATCCCCATGATACCTTCCAACCTTTACATTCTAGGAATCTAAGGCTACTCTTGGGAAAAGGTAAGAATCACAGGGACAGAACAAAAGTATTGGGCACCTTCTAAGCCAATCCAGCCTTGAGGCATCAATTGGGCTCTAAGGGAGAGGGAACAAAAGGGGAAAAGGAGGGATCAGGCCTCCAGAGATGAGTACCGATTATATGGACTCCTCTCTGATCTCCCCCAGGCAGCAGAGGGAGAGGCAAAAAGGACAAGAATCTGCTTGCTGGAAGGCAACTGCCTCTTTTGCCGATAAAAATGACCTGGTGGTCAGAAGAGTTTTGCAAGGCTGTTGGTTCCAGGTGGGCATTTATGCCAACCTTCCCTGAGATGGGTGTCCTCCAGAGGTGTGGACTTCATTTCCTAGAATTCCCCAACCAGTGTGTCCATTGCTAAGAATCCTGGAGATTAAGTTCACACATCTGAAGGAGCCTGGGAAAGGTATGTGGCACATGGACCATTTCTCTGGGGAGCATCTGTCCCAAAACAGCCCTTCCCTTGAGGGCAAAGGGGCTGAAAGAACACAACAGTCTAGGCAGAAAAGCAAAAGGGATCTTCGAGGTGAGGCCGAAAGGATTCTTCTGCAGCGAGGAAGAGAGATGAAATATCATCTTGTGGGAGTTAAATGTGCCTTTATTTAGGTCCATGGGAACATCTGCAAGTGTGCTGATGAGGCCACCAGGACAAACTCTCCTATCCTCCAGGCTGCACCTCAAATTGCCTTCCTCCTCTTTCCTGTCCTTAATGCTCAGGGCCCCCAGTACATCAGTCTCTTCCTTGTCCAAACCAGTTCCTTCTTGCCTCCATCTCTGAATAGGCTCTTCTCTGCTAGTTGATGTGCTCCTCTTTGGAAGCCCCTGTCTGCTCCCTCTGGACAACCATCTCAGGGCTTTCTTCCAAACCTAGTTATGATTTTTGACCCCCGGTGCTCAATTGTCTACAGTCTGGCTTTTATATGGGTTAAGATTTACAAAGATTGAAGAAAGGCAAAGGTCAGTCTATCGTCTGTGAATAGCGACAACTGAAGCTTGCTGAGATGCAGACAGCTTTTTTTTCATAACATATTCATTCACGTGTCTCTATGTTTAAAAAGCTATTTAAACTTTCAGCTTGATGTCATGCACCCTGTTCAACAATGGAGAGGAAATGTTACAAAGAAGAAGCATCTTCCCCCATGTACAATAGCCCAAGAACTTCACTTTTTTTCTAGAGAGTGTCTCTGAAGACAGCCCCCACTAATGGGGGAAGGGCACCCAACTTCTTTCTCTCTTTCATATACACCAAAGACTCATTCCCATATGCAACTCACTAGTTCATATATTCACACCCACACACCAGAAGCCCTCTTCCCTCCCTACAATTAACACTCATTAGTTTCAATTTAAAAAGAAAAGTCTAATGATAATGCAGAGGAGGGTTCTCAGCCTGGCTGCCCTCGCCCCAAGTTACATTGTGAAGCCATTTCAGTCCCTGAGGATTGCTAAGGTAGCAAAGGGCAAGGGGAATTGCACAGCCCAGGAATGAATCACCCAGGTGCCTCCCTTGCCAAGGGAGACTGCTCTTCCCTGGACCTCCTTCTTGGAGCTGTCCAAGGTGGTGCCTCACGTTTTCTGCTTCCACCTGAACCACCATCTGGTTGCAGCTGAGGATTTGGCATAGGGCATGGAAGGAACTGAGTTCCTAGACAGCTCCTGGGCAATGTCAAAGGCAGATAACATGGACTCAGCACTGGTCCTAAAAATTGCATCATCTTCATTTTCATCATCATCATTATCATCACTGTTGTTGTCATATTAAGCGTGGTCAAGTTCTGGCACATGACCTCCTTCTAGGTGACCATCCATCCATCTCTAGACCAGCCTTCTCATGCTGTCTGAGGTTTAGGGGTGATGAAATCCAACGTGTCTGGAAGGAAGCATGTACAGCTGCCCCAGGCTACATTGAGAACTCTTCATTTTATCCTTCCAACAACAATACTGTGAAGTATGTTGGGCTGAAAAATAACAAAAGGCCCCAAGTCCCTGGAAATCTCCCATAGCAGAGGATGGACTTGAACCTTGCTCTCCCCAGTCCTAATCTAACACTTTAATGACTGTATCACACTGTGAGTTCTGAGCACAACTAGAGCATCCTGAGGCTTTGAAGCAAGGATTCATTGGGCAAACCTGTTGGAGCAGCTCATCTGGAAAATCCAACAGTATATGAAAAGCAACAGGAATTCTGTTCAGAGTGAACTTCCAATCTTCCCACCAGCTGAGCTGTTCCAATCTTGCCTCTTAGCTATGTTCCCCCACATTTGACAGCAAATGCTCAGATCAATCTTCTGAACCCATGAAGGGAAAACAAAATATTCCAAAGGACTTTCAATAGAAGCTGCAGGGACAAAAGGAGCTAATTTGGTACAAAACATTTGCATCAGAAATAAGGGCATCAAATGCTGTTTACAGCTTTCTGATAACATTTATATAGACCAGAGGTACATCCAGAGGGGATCAAGATCTGCAAGGTGGCTGATGCAGTGTCATCATTGAAGCCCCACTGCTTTTGTATTTGTGGTGAAAGGGGCAGGGCTTCAATCATGATGCCATGTCTGCCATCTTACAGATTTTGACACACACATTATGGTCACCCTTAATATAGACTAACTTATGGAGACTCCCAAGAGGTATCTAATACACTCACATTCTGGTGGCTTGCAGAGTTTGAGTGTATGGGTCTCTAATTACTCCTCATGCTAACATAACGAGGTACGGCTTTCATTAGAAATGTTGGGCCAAATCTGCTCCCTTGAAAAGAAGAGAGAAAGACCTTCACGGGAATATGATTTGAGCAAGAGACACGTTTTGCAATGCAGCGTCCCTACTTTTCGTTTCAGGATAGACGTTGATTGTTTTACAATATCTTTACAATAACATTATTTCTATGAATGTTCAAGGCCTTTTAAATTGTAGGTTTCATCTTCCCACACATACTGCTGGCTATTGATATTATTAAGGTGTGTCTTTCTATCTTCCCCTTTTTCTAAAAAGTATCTAGGACAAGGAAACAACATAAGCATTCTATCAACATACAGCATATTTTGCTGGGGTTCTATTAAAGAGGAAATTTCTTCCAATACTAATTATTCTTCAATGACTTTGGAGTTAATTAATGAAACATCTTTAATCATTCCATACACGGAAATATAAAGTAAGTTAACTGCTGTTCTATTTTCCACTACTTAGAGGATCTACAGATCTTGCCAAGATAGGTACAGTTTTTATTTTAACAGCTAAACTTGAAATGTAAACAAACTGGGGGCTCTACCTCACTTGCTTCCTCCTTCCCACCCAGCTTTAGGACTGCACCTAACCCAACTTAACATCTGAAAAAACTGAAGTGCCCCACCTTCCTATCCAAGAAAGTGGATGTGATTAGATGTGGCTCTAAGAGCAGACATTGTCCCCTCCAAATGTGCTGGCTTTTAACCAACGTCCTTGACGAAGTTCTCTGAAACTTACCTGCAATTTCAGTTGGCCTATGAAAGATATTGCCTGTGTCAATTTTGGGTTTTTTTCCCCACATGGTCAACCAGCTGCTATTGCTTATCATCTTGCATGTGAAACAGAAATAACGCAAGATCTGTGATGGAATGGAATTATGAAGGCCAGGCTCAGGGAGATAAGCGTTTTCTTAGCTCACCGCAAGAGTGTGGGAACTTCAAGAGGATGAGGCTGGCACGGTGTTGTGGCTGGCTGGCTTGGGAGCTGGGGTTCAGTCTGGGGACGTTCTTGCTAGAGGTTGTAGCTAATAAACACCGCTGAACTGATTTTGCATTGTCTCTTGGAGTTCTTTGGGCTAAACCTGACAACATCAACTCAAATATCATTATCTTTAAAGATTATTTTTATTTTATTTAAAACATGTATTTGTTTATTTAATCAATGTTTATGCCCGAGCACCCAATCATGCTTTGAACTGTTCTCTAGAATATGGGTTAAACCAAAGGGAGGAACCAAAGTGAGGAACTGAGTTGTTAATACCAAGATCTTTCACCTCTCTAATTAATCTCACTACCTGGGTTATATTGTGGAACCCCGTGGAACAATTTACCACCTGAGGTGAGGGCTGCCCCCACTCTCACGGCCTTCAGGAAGAGTGTGAAATCTTGGCTATGCCAGATGGCCTGGAGGCCTGATGGGGGCTCACATTGTTGGACTTGGCTCTTGGGGTAATTGATTCTGAATTTTATAGTCTTTTTATGTATATAGTCTATTACATAATGTTATTTTTTAACTAATTTAATATGGATATTTATATTTTTACTGTTTTTAATGCTTGATTTTAATTGCAAGCCACCCAGAGTCACCCTCTGGGGGAGAGGGGCAGCATATAAATTTAATAAATAAATAAATAAATTGTACTGTTATATGGAACTCTTCTAAATATTTGGAGATCCCACTTCCATACTGGCTCTCGTTTAGTTTGCAATTACAAATTATTACCATAAAGTTGAACAAACTCCTACAGCAAATGAATCCAACAACAGAACTGAATAGTGCCTAGGAGCCTCCCTAGACTGGATCTTCCAGATGTGTTAGACTGCAACCTCTGGCTCCCAAAGGTACCTGCCTTTGGGATGTGAGAAGCTGCAGTCCAAGACATCTTGAGGGCACCAAGTTGGGGAGTGCTGATCTGTATCTTCCAATTTGTCTGTAGAGCTTTGGTTTCTGTCTGATTTGACAGGATAATATATCTGCTAAACAGGAACAGAGACTCAGTGATATAGTGAGGCACATTTAAAGGATCCACATGAGTTTAGCTGGCATTCTTATCAGTTAAAAGCCCACACTTCCAATTGTTATCTCTGGACAGTTTGTCTCTTTGGATAATTGGCTTCCCACCATGGTTGAGAAGGGCTGACAAGAGGAACCTTTCCTTTCAAGGAAGAATGAGGGACTGCGAGATGGAGGGGAGTGGAAGCACTGGGCCAAATCCGGCATCAGTGAGCAGGAGGCAATTAGAGACCCTCGTTTGGAACATCGTATTACAAAGGCGGCTGTTGACGCTGCCAGTGGGAGAGATGGATTGGAGCAGTCCGGCATGCTGAGGGGTGGTGAGATACTGAGCGTCTTGCCACGTCCTGTGGAAAGTGTCCTGCTTTAAGCCCTGGATACAGATGTGATCTACCACATGGGAAAAGGAATGTTCTGCTGAAATGTACCTTATAGTTCCTTAGATGCTTCCTGCCCCTGCAAATCTTATCTTCAGAATCCTTGAGCATTTCCTTTCTTTTAGGGTGTTCCATTTATCCATTCTGCAACCTGCCTGGTGGCTGACACTTTCCAGTCAGAAAAAAAGCCCCTGGGGGGATTTTCCTCCTGGGGACTTCCCTTCCCTTCCCTTCCCTTCCCTTCCCTTCCCTTCCCTTCCCTTCCCTTCCCTTCCCTTCCCTTCCCTTCCCTTCCCTCATCCAAGAGAGAGAAGCCCCTCTCCACTCCCTGGGTCATTAATTAATTTCCCCGTTAGGCTCTCTCTCTGTTAAGAAGTTCAGCAAGCACCAGCAGGAAGCTCCCTTCCTGTAATTATTCCATGTCCTGTCTTCTGGAATGAAAGAATAGAGCTCTGGACCTTCTTCTGTATGACATCCTTTCAGTGTGGGAAGAAGGCTACTAACAGACTCAAGATTTTTATTTCTTGGAGGACAACACTTTGATGCATTGATGTTGGCTAGATACCAGCTCTGTTATTAACTCATTGGCTGCCTGTCACTTTCAGTCTGTCCATGTTTCTATGCTCAGGAGAAAGTGTTTGCATTTGTATACTTTAAATAGCTTGAAGAATTGCTGCTGTTGTTTTCGTAATTGAACATATGTTTGTTTTATTAAGTATTTGCAAATAAATTAGGATCTTTTCCCCATGCTTGCCAAATATAACCTGCAGGAAGCGCTGGTATAGAAGAGTGGAAATGAACCTGAGTTATAAACCAGGAAGAGCATGTCAGCCATGAATGACCTTGTTTTGTGGGCAGCCCATCTGCCAAACAGGAACATCACCCAAGGGTTAAGATGGTTAACTCTAAGGCAGGGGAGGGAAATCTTTCGGGTGGCTGGGGGATGCCCATGACATTTCTTCAGGAGACAAGGATGGGTGCAGTGGGGTGAGGTGAGGCAACAATGTAGAGGAGATGCATCACACGTGTGGACACCACTGGGATTTCTTCATTGCCCTCTCCTCCCATTTTTTCATAATGGATTTTTAATGGTGGTAAGCCTATCTTATTCATTATTTTTCCATTCTTAGAAGCAAAATCATTTTTGCAAAAAAGCAGAAAGATACACCACTGATTTTGAGCCAGGGTGGCAAGAAAGGATGTTTGGGGACTCCAAACCTGTATCCCTGTTCAAAGGATCCGAAAAGAGACAACAGAAGTGCCAGAAAGAGAGCAGTGGATCATAATCCTGGGCTGAAATGAGTCCTTACTCCAGGGATCCATGTTCCTCTTCCCTTTCTCAGCAGTGAACCCATGTTTTTCTCCCTTTCAAAAGTTTTCTAAGCAAAGGGTTATTTGGGGAGGATCTGAAGTTTCAGTGGGCAGGAAACGGGCCAGAAGTCGTGAAAGGAAAGGCTATGCTGAACAAGACTTTAAGAATTTAGAGTGCATTCAACACAGATAAGATAGAAATGTAGAGAAATAGAACATAAGAATTAGGAAACAAAATTGTAAACTTTTTTTCTGGAAACGAAGAGAAGAAAAATTCTTTCATTGATAGCAAATCTTTATTTTGTAACGTTTCTAATAAAAGCCCCATTTGCCAAGGGAGAATTGTATGTGTCCCTGTTTCCAGCTGGGACCATTTCACAAGTCAAACCCACCTTGGTGTAGGAGCAGCGCTTCGGTCATTAAAAGGGGTTCCTGCCCTTAAGAAATTATGAGAGAAGTTCTCCTTCTGGAGAAAGTTCAAGAAATCATATAGGCAACTTCTCTGCCATCCAATCTGGTGGAACTTGTCCAAAGGCCATCTATGACCAGCTCATTCTAAGGCATACAAGATGCTCCAGGGGTGTCATGGGGAGGGGAGTGTCAAACAAAGTCAAGATGGAAGGCATGACCATGCAATCAAAGCCCTACACCTCTTTCTTTGTGTGTAACATGTCTGCAACAGTTCTTTCCTTGATAATCCCATGCTCTCTCCTGCCAAACAATGCATTATTTTCTAAATACTCAAAACGGATAGCTGAATCATCTGTTCTGATCTCAAGCTGACTGATCTATAGTTAGCCAGGTCCTTTTTCCCCCTGCTGCTTTGATCTCTTCAACCAGCTCTTCCCTACTGCTTAGGGTCGGATCCAGGAACACTGATCCCCTCGTGACTTCTTCAGCCTTCTAGAAAATGAAAACAGTCAGCAAAACCACGGAGGGATTGGAAAGACTTGCAGTCCTGGCTGAGCTGGGTTTCCAGCAGATGGACAGATAATTGAATTCTCCCATTTTTCCTATCTGTCCTACCTGAAACCTCTATAATCTGGCCGAGAAGGGCACTGCCAGGTTTTGGCAGCCTATGGCATGCTCCCGTAATAAAATCTTTGCTCTGTTCTCACTGAAATGATGTCAACTGAGCCCTCATACTCAAGTTCCTGGATCTCAGTATCCATGTAGATTTCCTTCACCGGTCTCCCTCCCTCACAGGATTCAGTTTAAAACACTCAGGATTAGGTTTGTAAAGATCTGTAAAGGGGCCTTCCAAACTCATTCTTGCCAGGAATCTTTCACATCAGGAAGACAAGGCCATGTCTCTCAACAGAAAGGAATAAAATAAATGTCGCCTGTGCTTCCAGCTCCTTCACCCTCCTGCCCTGTGCTTCATTGTCCCTTTCAAGATTCTGTCTGTCTGCATTATTAGCTCTCATACAGACAAGGATATTTGTCAGCAGACTCAAAGCGTTTGTGGTTCCGTCTCTTGCATCCTGTATGTGTGTCCTAAGAAGGCAGCACGTTTCTCTTAACAGGCTGCTCAGCTGACGAATTGCTATTTCAGCCCCTCTCGTGTAGGGAGTCTCCAATCCCCACCACCCCTGCTTCCTGCTCCTCAGGGCAAAGGCAGAGCTTGTAGATCCTCTTCCTCAGCCCTTGAGGCTTGTGACAACTGCTCTTCACCCAGGGATCCAGAAACATCTCAACAGAGCCTGTCCAGAAGCTCCAGAGAATAAGAGCTTTTCTTGATAGGCTTGACCATTCTGCCCCATTGCTCCATCTCTTTATCCCTCTGTTTGGCTTTCTTCTAACTTCTGGGAAGCTTCTTAGTACTGTTGTTCCTTTTGAGTGTTCCTTGTGTCCAGTTCAAGAATTCCCTGACTTCCTTGATAAAGCTGAGCGGGTTAACAGGTTTGCTTTTAGTTCTTTCCCCTTCTCTTCCAGGAGAGCAACTAGCCTGCACTTGTAGAATGTGTAGTATTGTGAACTCTTGTTCACCTTCCTGTTCATTCGCTCAGTGATTTGCCTCTCTAAGGAACCAGCTTCCTTATATGTCTCCTGAAGCTGCCTCAGCTAGGTCACAGGCAAATGATATTACAATCACACACAATGGGCAAGCAGAAGTAATCAGTCAGCTTTCTTATATATATGTATATATATACATATACATATATACATACATATAGTAACTTTATTAAAAATTACAATTAAAAAGATACAAACTAATACAAACTAAAAAATAAAAGAATAAAAATAAAAAATAGCACAGAAAAGAAAAAAATAGAGAAGACATAAAGAAAAAGAAGAGAAATATATAAAGAAATGATTTCCCCCTTCATCACAACAAATATAAACAATTTTAGTAACTTGTCACCTTCTCTTAAATACAACAAATGATCTCTTCTTCCCATATCCCATCTCTTATCTATAAACAAATCTATAAAGCATCATCATTTCAGTCCTGGTCTCAGCAAAAGTCCATTAAGGATTACCAGAGATAACAATATATCTATTTTAACCTTGATCAAATAAACCAATTTTATATTCCTTCCTTTTACTTCTAACAATCTTGATCTTTAGTCTCTTCAAATAATGTCCCAGAAATTGACTTATTTTCATTTTTTCTTTATCCCTCCTCATAAAATTCTTCAAAGCTTTAATAAGCCTCTTTTGTAAATCCAATATAGGAAAGTTACTGAGGACACTCTTTTGATTTGTTATTTAGTTTTAAGACTAAAACCTTTTAATTATTAAGACATCAGCTGGTTTCTTTTGCATGTCCAGTATAACATCTTTTTCCATGCCATTCTTGTAGCCTGTCATGTTTAAATCCACTTTCAAATCAGTCTCAATCTTATCAGGTAAAACTTGTTCCTCTTCCATATCATCTTTTAAACACAGTCTATCTACAGAGGCAGACATTCTTAAAATTAACTTCTGGATCCATTGTTCAAAAACATCCTTCAATGTTAAAATATTTTGCTCCATTCTGTATTATTAAATCAAATTTAAGTGTTCTTCTCCTTTAATTGTAATTTTTAGTTTTCTAGTTCCCTCTAGTGTCTGACCTTCAAAGTCCCATCCTATCTTTTTTTTTTAAAGAATTCAAAACAAAAGCATTTTCCCATGGGAAGGATTCTTTGTAATTAATTCCAAAATCTTATTTCAAATCCATCTGGACCCTTAGTCTGTTTGTAACTTTCCAAAATCAAAGTTCTATTCACCCTTTTGCTTTTAATCATTCCAGAAGAAATTTTTTAAGTCCTTAAACTTGTATTTAAAACTTCTTTCACTAAGGATTGAAGGAATCTCACCCGGTGCTCTCAAACTTGTCAATCCAAAGGTTCACAATAGCTGAAAAGCAGTTAACAAGCAATTTCTGAAAGCAATTAGAAAAGGAAGTATGCAAACTTAGTGTCCTTTTAAAGGCACTGACCATGGGTTGAGCAAGATGGCTATTCCCTCATCTCCCAGAGCTCTAAACTTGCTGGAGACTGCGATCTGTTCTTCTCCTCATGAACAGCAGCTGTCTGGAGCACTTGTAGGTGATCTCAAGTCCTCTCCTTGTCCAGAGATGGATTATGAAGAGCCAGACTACTCGCTGGCTCTTCATTCCACTGCGGCCATTGGCTCCGCTTTCTGCAGAGCCATCTTCAGTCCATCATTTCTTCCCTGGACAGTAATTGGTCAGCTTTCTCTACTCCTCCTTGGTTCTTCCTATCTCATCTTCCCGCTCTCCCTGTTCATACTTAAATCTCCACTATAGCATTTAAATCTATAAACCTAGGAGAGGGGTGTGTGTAAATGTGTGTCTCTGTGTTACCCAATGAAAAATGTCCTTGTCTCCTACAAAATCACCTTGAGAAGCTCCCATTATCATTATTTCTGTAAATAACCTTGATAATGAAAGTTGAATGGTGCACACTGATTTTTCTCCCAGGTACTTGGCTAAGACTTCTTTCTTATAATGTTGTTTCTTGAAGTGTTTGCCAGAAAACTACTACAAAAAAGGGCTAAGTGTTGATTTTAGAAAAGGAGCTCTATCTGCTCTGTAAACATTACCTACACATTGTAAACAAATTGTAAACACTCAAAATCCTGGTTTCTGAGAGTTCACCGATGGTTGAAAGAATGCTATTCCTTTCAAGATGCCTTATTTGCTAGTTGTGTATTTGCCTCTATAATGGAAATGGGGAGAGGTGCCTTTCAAAGAGCATAAAATGCACTTCCAAAATAGCTGTATGATTTAATGATGTGCTGAAGTCTGTTCCGTAATTTTTCAGATGTTTTCCCCACCTGCAAAAGATGCTCCTGATTTTTTTTTTACCTTATCCACACTTCCCAATCTGCAAATTCCTCAAGGGAGGTGTTTCTTCTTGAGTCTCCCCTTGGGATCAAATTATAATCAGCAGCAAATTCCAGTGAAAATGACCTTCCCATCTGTAGGAAGATTTTATTGCTTTCCAGAAAATGTTACAAACTTTGTTGGGAAGGGGGCACTTTATAACTGTGAGCCCAAAAGTGCTCACTCTGAGTCCATATAATCCAAAGCAGCTCTGGTCATGCCTGTGAATTACTGGTCCTGCAGTGGGAACCTCCAAAGCTTCTGCTCCAAAATAGTTTGCTGGAAACATCTCTCTGATGGTCTATGTAGCTGCATCAGAACTAAACTTGATTTGTCTACCAGATGTTGTGCCTCTGCTTTGACTTCACTATACTACTTGACTGACCCTTTGGACTGACAGGACTGCACACGCTTTAAACCATAAACTAGAATTTTTGTATTATCTCGCCAGTAAGCAGGGAGGTCAAAAAGTCAAGATGGTGGCCACAACCATGAGATTGAAGCCCCATGTAACATGTAAACACATGTAAAAAGGATGGGGCTTCAACTGCATGATGGTAGCTGCCCTCTTGATTTTTTGACCCTCTCTCTTTAGACACCCCTGCAGGTCTGACTATTTTGATACACTTGGTTCACTTTGTATGACCTTGGTTTGCTTGACCCCTGAGTAACTTCAAGACAGGACACTTCCAGTCCATCTGAAGTCACAGTGTGCATTTCCTGCCCCATTCAACACAGAGAGCTACAGTAGGTTGTGGAACCATCAACAGACAACCACTATCAAACCAAGCGCACTT
Organism: Python bivittatus; assembly: GCF_059951505.1. NCBI lineage: Eukaryota > Metazoa > Chordata > Lepidosauria > Squamata > Pythonidae > Python > Python bivittatus. The sequence goes on along the minus strand of NW_028277070.1, from coordinate 2,441,067 downwards.
TTATAGTTTGTCCCTTGTAATGTTTCCCAAGTGAAGAAAGTATATACTATCTTTCAGAAGATTGGCCAGATAAACCTTCAGGAGGCGAGAAAGCCACCTTCATGATGCATAAGAGCAGCAACAGACCGAGCGTCCAGAAACTGATGGGACAGAGCAAAGCTTCTGCAGCCAAGTGAAGAATGTAAAGAGGCTCATGTAGGAGTAGATGCTCTTGTCTCTGACAGCTTTCCCCAACTCAATGCCCTCCAGATGTATTAGACCTCAATGGGGATTCTGGAAACTCAACACATCTGTTTATTGCATTGCAGGAATTCTCTGAGCTTGGTTTTTCAATTGCAGGTGTTTCATGCCTCATCTAGTTAACATCTTCGGTGTTACGATCTTGGAAAAGTCTCTGCAATCCTCACCCAAATTGAGCTTGTAGCAATTACTCTTCCTGCCCATCCCTCTTTTTTAAAAAAAAGAGAATTATGATAGCATCCATAAGGATGTCCCCACTGTAGTTTGAAGTCATCTGAAAAGAGGCCCTACTAAATTGGCCTGCAGAATTATTATAAACTACTACAGCCCCTGATGTGGCAAATGCAAACTTTGTTCAACTTATTTAAGCAGAGCCTTCAGATGCATCCTCTCCTCCTCCCAGTGCATTTACTGATCCCCACGGTGGCAGGTTATTCAGCAACACACTATCTTTTTAATGGTTGTGCAGCACCTAGCTCAAAAAATCCTCAGTCCTACAGAAGGAAATTAACTGCTTGCTTCTTGGCTGCCTATATACGTATTTTTATAGGAATGCTTTTATTTTCAGATTCCCCCAAAGGCATGTAAGTATTCTACTCCTAAATACAATTATACCACAACTCTTGTTAGAAAGGGTCATATACTATGGGTTGTCTGCAGTCTCATCATCTTATAACCAAAATCATGACATGCTTCTATAAATCAAAACAAAGAGAGAAACAAGGTCATTGTGAAGATAACCCCAATTTGAGAAAGAGAAAGGAGAGGATCAGCAAAGAAGAGCTCAGTATCACCTCAGGGAGGCCCTTGAGGAACAAGGAAGGATGCTGCTAAGAATACTAACTTCAGGCAGTGTGCAGCTGTATCCTCTTTGGTTCATCCCACAGTAGCTAACCACAAATGAACTTTCCAGACTGACCACTGAATTTGTGGGCTGCTAAACTGAGTAGATGATTTCTCCAAATGTTCCCAGGGAAAGGAAAATTCTCCATTAATTTCTTAAGGCTGGAATTAGAAGGACGATATCCCAACTGCTGAAGAAGACCTGCTGATGTCTTCCATGGGGAACTCGTAGAAGTTTGGGAGCCTGGGAGGCTAAGACCATTGAAAAAAAGGGGTGTGCTATGAAAATCTGGGCATCCGCTTGGGTGAATTTCTCTTTTCCTTCAAAACAAATATTGAAAGCTAATACTCGTTGGTGAATTTGATGAACTGAATAAGAACTGCTAGGAGAAAAAAGCTGCAGACGTTTTCTTGGCTGGCAGTTTATCTCAGAAGTGGAGGGAGGAAGAAGAAAGGTATGTTCAGAAAGGAGTAATTTTTGAACAAGTTGGGAGGAAAGCCCCATCATTATTAGATTCTGTTTTGCTTTATAAAACCCCAATGTAGCATGCCTGGAATTGCTGCAGTTCTCCAGAGAGCTTTTTAATGTACAGTAACATTGTTCTTCCCACCCAATGGCAAGCAGAGTTCCAATTCTCAGTCAGCTATCATAGTAAACAAACTTAACTTAGCTCTGAAAAAATCTAGTGCTCTGCTGAAGGAGCTGCACAATAATCAAAAAGCCTGAATTTACCCCTCAATTTTCCACAACATCGTGTCCTCGGATGGGTTAAGGGATAATCCAGATAAAGCTCAGAAGAGATGTTGCTTCCAGGTAGCCAAGTCCTGGGCTAAATGTCAGCCAAGATGAGGTTGTTGATTCTCTCATACAAGGGAGAATTCACAGTTCACCCAGACACCTACTGCATGTTGCATGCAGAAAGAGTCAGCTTTGATCCATGGCATTTCCAGTTCAAAGGATCACTGAAAGTAGGAACTGGAAATTGTAGGAGAGCTGTGTTAGTCTATGGTGGCCAAATAATAATAATAATAATAATAATCAGGAATTCAGTAGCATCTCTTCTGATTTAAATCAGTCTATCCACTCTATGCCTCTGATGAAGCCTATGCTTTTCATAAGTTTTGTTAATTGAAAAAGGGGCTACCAGCTTCCAGATTTTTTGCCAGGTGCTGGAAAGTTTGCTTGTTTGAGATTCTGGAGATCTATTGTCATCAGTCGGTTAGGGTAGACACTACTTCTTTGACTCAGTAGAAGCCACCTTCTTACCAGCATATCAAATAGCAGTTACTTGTGATAGAATGAAACCAGCAGTTTGATCAGAAACCCCAGTCCCTTCCCCTTGTCCTAAAAACTCTCACCTCTAAAATTCTAATACGGCACCATTTTAGCCTTATGTGGGAGGAAAGGGCTTTATAACATGGCATACGAGGAAGCCTCCTCTCTTACTCCCTCTGGTTTCACATGTGACCTTGGATCAGGGTTCATGCCACTGCTGCCTACAGGGATAGCCCTTCTACTGTGGGGAGAGGGAGACAGAATATAGGCATCCAACTGAACAGCTGATTTGATTCCAATGGATTGATATCTCACCAATGCTGGTCACCTGGAATGTAAGGGGAAAGGGATCAACCTGAGGATGCTAGGAATTCCAAGCACATCTGTAAGACCATCAGAACTGGAAAGTCTTTTGTACTGGCCTTTCAAAGGGAGACTGTGGGGAGGCTGGGAAGCTGGGGCTGAGTCAGTTGACAGATAGTCTCAAAAACAGCAATTCAGCCCAGGTGGGAAGACATCTGGGGAAAAGGGTTTCAACGAAAATCTGCCTTAATTAATTCACTATAAAGGAGGCTGGGAAATTCATGTAACAGTTTCCAAAGCTTTAGCCAAAGGTACTTATCAGAATCCATATCATTCTTGCTTCCTTGGTCTTGCTAGTTTTGGGGTTTTGACAACAATCTTGGAAACAGCTTTGCCGCAGGGCAACTTTTCCACTCCTGTTAATGGAAGAAATTATACAATTCTCCAACCATTTCTCAAGGGCAAAACGTTGCCCTAATACTCTAGCGATAGAGCATTACTACGGAAAAGTCTTCCAAAAGACAAGAGCCCTTCCAAAGACTTGCTTTGGAGTCCACAGAAGGGTGAGCAATCAAGGAGGCAACAGAGCACTGTGGAGAAAACTGGAATATGAAAGTTGGGGCATTCACCTCCACCTCATAATTCTGGCCCAGAACACCATACTCCACTCATGAGAATGCCATCAAACTGCTCTTCTTTTAATTTTTATGTGGGTGAATAAGATCTGGGAGAAAAGGAACTGCAGGATACTGGGGATAGATAGGGAAATGGTCTGAGTCCTCTCCATCAGCATTATAAGAGCCTCCATGTTATTCCATGTCTGGAATAGCTGTCCTGGACAACTTCAGACAGATGTGCTTCCATCTGCATATGCTAATTTCCCACTTCAGTGAATCAGGTTGGTTATTTCCCCTTCTGCTGATTTTACAGGAGGCTGCTTTGTTTCCCAAGAACTGGAAATAAGGATATCAAAGTTTGTTGGTGCCTCTACTCTTTTCCCTGAAGTGCCTGTCCAACAATGGGAGAAAATATTCCATTAGAGAGACTTCAAGGAATTCAAATGGTGCAATTGCTCTCTTGGAGCTCCCTGATTGACCCATGTTGTTTTTCTAATGCATCTTACATTGAGATTCATTGACAACAAGCTTCCAGGCTTTTCAGTAATGAGGCCTTCAACTCTCTATATGTACAAGGTTTTCTTACTAGCATTAGGCATACATTTATTTTATGTTTGAATCCAATCACCAGAAGGAGGGATAGAAGCCATTCAAAGCTGGTTCGAACTGGAGCCGCTTATAAGCCTAAGTCATAATAAAGAAATAAATGCCTTCCAAAATTCTCCACCAAGATTAGGGGCAGATGAGTTGGCCAGATAATTTCTCCCAATTTCTTCAGGACAAGGAGAATTTGTCCAGCTGCTTCACAACAGGAGGTGTTCCCCTCGGCACCATGGAGCCCTGAAGACCCCTGAGGTCTTCTCTTGGGACTAAATGGAGGGTGGGGGGAAACCAGGGAAACTGCAGTCTGCTGGAGGGGGGCTGCACCATGAAAGTCAGAACATTTCCTAACACACATACACACACACGGCAAACTGAGGGTAAGAACATTAAACTCCACCCAAGAGAATTTCGCTGAAATTGGTGGGAATTTTATTAGAATCAGTAGAAAAAAACGCAGGACCATTTCTCCGTCTGGCAACAATATGAATAACGGCTGTATCTCGGCTAAAACTATCGCCTCTTGCTTTCTTTTACTTTCACATTTCTTGGTCCAAGATTCCCTTCTGCTGTTCTGTAACAGCAATCCAATGTTCTTTTCTTCGCAGTTGCTGACAGGAGCCCTTTTCCTCCTTCCTCGGGGCAATTCGGCCTTCCGGAACTGCACCCTGGAGGGTGCTTCCCAAAGAGAGGGACAAGATAAAGAAGTCACTAGAGCCGGGACAAAAAGTAAGTTAGATTGGCATTACATTGATTGAGAACAATGAAAGATTCAACGTAATTAATATGGCCAGATAGTTTCTCCCAATTTCTTCAGGACAAGGAGGATTTGTCCAGCTGCTTCTCAACAGGAGACGTTCCTCTTGGCACCACTATTGAAAAAGGCCCGTGGAAGGGCAACCAACCCTGGGGGTGGCTGGCACCTTGAAGATGCTCCCACATGTTAACATCTTACTGGCCATCAACATCTTGGGAGATATTATTTACGTCTGGGTTTGGTTTTTATTCTATTTTTATTGTATTTTATATTGTTTTTATTGCATTTTAATGTTTATTGCTGATTTATTGTGAACCGCTCAGAGTCACTTTTTGTGAGATGGGCGGTACCTAAATTTGAAATATAAATAAATAAATAAATAAATAATTAATATTAGCATTCCACATGGAGTTAACGAGTTTCACCTTCTCTACCTGAAAAATGGCAATTTATGGCAATCATTGGAGAGACTTGCAAAGGCGCTGGTGGGACAGGAATTCCATCCTGACCATGGAAATGCACCACCTCAGCCTACTCAGTTTCAGTACTTTTCAGTTCCCAGAGCAACACTGCACTGTACTAACATCATGGTCTAGGTTTACTGCAATGACCCCTCTTCCTTCTCCTCTTCCGCCTCTCCCAGTAACAGATGCACACTAGGCATTTCTGATTTTTCCTTTTCTACTTCTTAAAAATCAATTTCCTTTCCCTGCTTTTCCGTCCTTCCATCGCACAAACCACGATAGTTGGCATTGCTTTTCCTCCCTTCTGCTTTTTGCCTCCTCAGAGAAAGGTGCCTTGGCCTCTGAGAGGCCACCCTGCTTTAAGTCCAGCGTACGGGCACCTGAGACGAGAAGATGATATGTTCTTTTGGGATGTTATTTCAGATACAACACATTGTGTCACATTTGGCAATGGATAAAGCAGAAATGTTGGGGGCATTATGTGTGAAAACAGGGTTGTCTCCAGACTTGAGGGCTCCTTGGCATTTAAGAGAACCTCTTTGGGGCTGAGACAGCAGCAGGCCAGAGAGAAGGCTGGGCAGTTTGAGGGTACCTCAGACAAGGATCCTTGAAGTCTCCTCAGATCCCCAACTCTTCCTGTGCCTGACCCACATAACTCAAATCCAGATGACAATCCCCATGAAATTAATCATCTAGATCTTTAAGCAAAACACTTGGTCAGAGAAATACCAAGGATTCTGGTGAGAGATTGAATGCTGATTGGAAAAAAACCAACCTGCATTCCCTCACCGAAATCTGGCCCTGATATTCGATGGCATTTTATCAATGGGATTCAGAACTAGGAAAGATCATAAAATGTGAGATGTTAGAGTTATAAATTCCTTGCTTATGTTTTGGGATGGCAGATCTCTACAAATGACCCAAAAGTTGTTTAAAAAGCCACTTCAGAGATATTCCAGATACTAGGAATATAACTTTACCTACATAAATCTAACTTGGGTATGTAAGAAGCTATAAATATGTTTGACACGAGACTATTTTACAGTTTGGGAGAAGAGATGGTGTTATCTTTCTATAAATATCTGTCAGATATGAGATATGAACAATTAAGTAAATATTAGATTCAGAAGGGTGGAAAAGGAACTGATGTTGAAGTCTGCTATCTGTAATGGAAAGGAAGTAATTCTGTCTTCCTTGAGTGTGGCTCAGATAGATCTGTTGAACAAATTGCTTTACACGCCTGGCTATAGAGGTGCATTGCTAATTTCACTGTGCCGTCGTAACCTTTGTAATCTTCAGTGTCAATTGAACCCTGTTTTCACTTAGATCAGATCTGTGCTTTAGTAAAAAGAGAGAGAGGGAAACTTCTTTGCTGCAGACAATGATTAAGAGAGACATATATCTGGAAAATGGTTTGGCGGTGTACTTCGAAAACGCTAATAAGAGTCTCCAGTACTGTTAAGTTAATAGCTTAACTAAAACAGAGCAGGATAACTGGGGCAGGGGGGACGGGGAGGGAATGAAGATGGAGTCCACAACCATGCAGTCAAAGACCCCCCTCCCTGGTGCCCCCGAAACAGAGAGATACCAGGGAATTTTTAAAAATGTAGAATAATCCTTGGTCTGCCTCTTCATCTCTTCCTCTCTCAACTTCCACCACTCTCTTCTTCACATCGCCTTCTCACTTTCTCTGTACTTGCTCCAAGGTCCCTGCTGCTGTTGTCGCCATTTGCCCTCAGCCAGCTTCCCTCCCGCTTCCTGGGCACACAGCCAGCATCCAAAAAAGAAATCGGACCATGCATTCCGTCAAAGTGGCTTTCCACTTCATTGTGTGCTGGTCAAAGCACACCCTTGAGACACAGGAGAAAAGCAAGGTGGGGTGGCCATGCCACATCACTTTGACCCATAGTAGGGATCTGCACATACACAGCACGTGTAATGAAACCCTTGATGTGCCCCATCACAGTTGATCAAAACCTAGAAACCAGCAACTAACAAGAACTGTTTGCACCAAGACAGAGTTGGAAACCTTGGCCTGCAGGGGACATCTAGCTCCTTAGTGCCCCTCTGGTGGCCCCCAGGGCTCCCCTAGAGTCGATGGGCCCAACATGTTTGGCCCGGTTAGGGGCAAAAGGGTTACATTTCAAGACAATAGGAAGAACCAAGCTGCCTGAAAAAAAATCTTACCAAGGACTTTGTGCCCAATGGAGTCCTTGCATTTAGTGGGATAAATGTGGCTCTTACAGAATTTAAAGCAGCATGAGTCAACACCATACTAAGGCTGCAAAAAGGTAGGTGGAATTAATAGATTCACAACAGATAGGTAGTTTCCAAAGAATAGGAAGTAACCGTTTCACTACATCCTGCATTGGTCAGATTCTACCAGTGCAGGGAACCACCCCGGAAGGAACATTCAGACAATCTGAAGAACATTCAGAGAAGCACAAGAAGGATGATCAGAAGCTGGAAACTATGAAGAAAGAGCTGGGATTACTTAGTCTTGAGAGAAGCAGAAGGAAGGGGACCTGCTAGCCCTCTTAAGCACCTGAAAGGATAACACACTGAAGAAAATGCAAAACTGTTCTCCAGAATTTAGGACACAGAATAATGGATTTAAGTTACAAGAAGGCAGCTTTTGACTGGGAAAAAAGGCAGTTTGAGAGTAGGACCAATTACTCAGAAGGATGGTGAGTGGCCCTTCTCATTGTAAGCAGAGAATGGACACAATCTGAAGGTGTTTGCTTTCATTTAGGCCCAGCCTTTGATGTATGATTGCAAGGTGGGAGAGGGAGAAGTTTGTGATAGGGAGCAAGAGTTAAAGGGCCCGCGGGAAAATTGGATAGCAAGAAACTTCTCTCCAGTTCAGACTCTTTAGATTAGGCCTCCGGCCTTTGGATGCTCAGGAACATCGCCAATAGGGCCTATCCCACCTACGGAGTTCCAAATTGGACAAACAATGCCAACTGCTTCAGCAGGCACCAGTGCTTTTAATTAGCCACAGTTCCTCGCTGATAATTACTTTTGGGAACTGCTCCAGGCAGCCTTGCAGAGTGAATGCCTCTTCTTGTCACTGTAATGGTAGGAGCAACTGTGCTCTGCTCAAGTATACGAGGCCTCTAAAATCTCTGCGCTGAAGCGATGCTGGTTCTTCTCTAGGGCTAGAATCCAGCAGTCCTGTCTCCATGTTCCCGTCAGTTTGATCCTGATTATTTTGTCCAACCACCAAATATTCTCCGTAGAAAGACCTTTACTATGTATTAGACTACAGGTGCTGTAACATCAGGTCTGTGGATTAACTCCCCCACCATCTCCTCCTAAAGGGAATTTGTGGATTGAGGCAGGAGTGGCCAGAAAACAGAGAACACAAGTTGGCAGATAAACAATTACATGAACCCAGGATCTGATTCAATGTCTGGGTTCACCCACAATTTGTTGAACAAGCCACAAAGGCTAAATCATGATTTACAAACCACCAAAAGTAGATTGTCACATCATAAAGAATCAAAACCCAAACAGTGATAGGATTCACACTAAGCAATCATGTGGTATGTCAGGTTCTAACCTCTTTCAGTATGAACCCAACTATAACAACCATGGTTTATGGCCTAAAATATTCATGAACCTAGTATGGTTTATTCAATGAATCATAACAGTTCAGCAAAGGATGGTTTAGGATATCGAGATCAATTATTGCAGAATTATTCATCTCAGAAGTCCTAGATGCAATCTGTAACTTACCTACCATCTCTTTAACACTGATCTGAATGTTGGCTAATTACTTCCTCCTTCACTCCGCCTGAAGAAAAATGCTGCTGACATTTCAGCTGGGCAAATGTTGTTATTGCCCAAATCTGGAGTTTGGCTTTTCATTCTGTGAACACCTTTGATGCATTTTTATGCAACAGATAACTTTTCATACCATTTCCAGTTGCTTCATCTCATTTGGCCTACCCCTGGGGCAATTCATTCATGAATGGATTTTTAACTCATCTTTCAGAGCAGAGTTTCCCCAGAGACCTCACAGAGTTGTAACACCATAAAACAATTAAATACCTGACAAGCACTCTACCCCAGTCAAAACACAGCAGCAATTAAAAGCCCCACTTCAACCGAAAATGCCTTCAAACACCTTTCAATGCCTATCCACAAAGCCTCCATTTGGGGGGGGGAGACAAGAGTGGTAAGAACATGGGACAGAGAAGAACTTAACCGTACAATTGGTTGGATGAAAAATGAGAGACTTGGAGCAGAAGAGAAATAAGCAGGTAACGTTTTTAAAGGGAGAGAAAAAGTCCTCGTAACTCTGCTAATCCTTTAGAAAAAGAAATTTAATATTGATGGCTGGGTGATACCGTTATTACAACCAATCAGAATGACATAAAAGAAAGTATGGGCTTTTGAGTTCTATTTTCAAAAAGGGGAAGAAGCAGGACCCGGGAAACTACAGGCCTGTGAGCTTGACATCAGTGCTGGGCAAGGTCCTTGAGTAGAAGACCAAACAGCAGGTCTGTGAGCACTGATAGGAATTCATTAATTAACAGGGGACAACATGGATTCATGCCGAAGGAGTCATGCCAAACTTGATCTCCTTTCTTGATAGAGTTACTAGCCTGGCTGATTGGGGAAATGCCGTGGATATAGTATATCTTGACTTCAGCAAAGCTTTTCTTGAAGTCTCCTTATCAACAAAATGGCCAAATATGGGTTTGACAACTCAGTCGTTAAGTGGATCTACAATTGGCTCAAGGATCCTCCTCAAAGGATAATTATAATCAAATCTAGCTGAAGAGACATCTCGAGTGGGGTGCCACAGGACTCTGTCCTGAGCCTGGTGCTGTTCGGCATTTTTATAAACGATCTGGACAAGGGCATTGAGGGAATGCTTACCAAATTTGCAGATGATACAAAGCTAGGAGGGGTGGCTAATATTTGGCAGGAGAGGGGAAAAAATCAAAAAGACTTAGCTAGAACAGTGGGTGAAAACAAATGGAATGAAATTTAACATGGAGAAATGTAAAGTCATGCATCTAGATAAGAAAAACGAAAGAAGCATGTACAGAAAGGGGGAAATCTGGCTCGAGCAACGCATGTGGGAAGGACTTGGGGGCACTAGTGGATCACAAGCTCAACATGTCCCAGCAGGGTAAGGCAGCTGCAAAGAAGGCCAACGACATCCTGAGGAGCATCAAGAGGGGCGCAGAGTCCAGATCGTGGGAAGTAATTATTCCGCTCTGCTCTGCTCTGCTCTGCACTGCTCTGCTCTGCTCTGCTCTGCCTTGGTCGGGCCTCACTTGGGGTATCACGTTCATTGGTAAACTGGAGCAAGTCCAGAGAAGGGCTAGCAAGACGGTGGAAACCAAGTCTTACAAGGGCTGGTTAAAAGAGCTGGGTACGTTTAGCTTGCAGGAGAGAAAGTGGAGAGGAGACATGGTAGCTGTCTCCAAATATCCGAAGGGCTGTCACATCGTGGAGGGTTCGGACTTACAGTATTCTCACTTGCTCCAGAGAGTAAGACTAGAGCTAATGGGATGAAACCTCAAGGATGCAGATGCAGATGCAGATGAGGCCTTAGAAGAACTTCTTCACAGGAAGAGCTGTCAATCAGTGGAATATGTCACCACATGGAGTGGTTTCTTTCCCTTCACTGGAGGTTTTCAGACAGAGTCCTCTGTTGGGGATGGTGGAGTGAATCCTGCAGTGTGCAGGGGGTCGGACTTGATGACTTGATCCTTTCTAACTCTGTAAGTTTCCAGAATTCGTGAGATGTTGCAAAAATGGGTTAGGAAATGACACCAGTGCATCACCTGTGCATCAATGGTTAGAGATTACTATTTTTTTGTGTGTATGTTTTCAGCATTGGGAAAGGTTTTCCTTTGCTGCTGAAGACTGAGTGTTCAGTATTAACAGAACTTAGCCTGAACTCAAGACACACTTTGAATTACAGACTTTAAGGCAGAAATAATCCAAATCCCTCCCTCCCTCCCTCCTTCCTTCCTTCCTTCCTTCTCTTTCTTTCTCTCTCTCTTTCTCTCTCTCTCTCTCTTTCTTTCTTTCTTCTTTCTTTCTTTTACAAGCCACCTCACTGCTAAAGCAACTCAAGTTGAAATACAAAAATTAAAAAGTGAAACCAAACAAAGAAGAAAGCAACATGGGGAAGTATAAAAAGGATTAAAATATCCTCATCATCTCCTGTCCCAGCCTGGTCTTCATCTTATTTGATGAAGTATTCTGAATGACTTAAAAGCTTGAACATTGTATGTGTTTGGGCTAGTCCTAAGCAAAGCATACATGTATGAATTTTAGATGTTTAAAGAATATTTTCTATCATCAAAATAATTATCTTTTAAAAATGTATTAGCTGTACCTTTATTCCAAAAACAATTTAAGGAAAATACAGTATGCCCCAAATCCAACGTTGATGTCAGTTTTGCAGGCTCTGATCCTACCACCTGCTTCCAAAGGGACTCTCTACCAGCCAGGAGCTCTGAGCTCCAGTCAAACACCACTTCTCTTCCTTAAAAGTGCCAGGGTTCAATCTGGGGTCCTCCTTCATTCTTGGAAATCAAGATGATGCCCGAGGCCAAGGCTCTGTTTTGCAGCAAGTCAGTTCTTTATTTATTTTGGGGAAAAGTTAAATTGATGGGAGCAGGGATCCTGGTGGGCTTCGAAGTAATTATTGGCATTGGGTACACATTGCTCATGGATATCATGTTGCCTTCCCCATATTAATTAGTTATTTTTTTAAATCCTAGTGTTTTTTTCTTCTAGTTCTGACGCAGAACAAGGGCATTCTTATTTGTCAATGAGATTTAGCAACTTTAAAAAAATAAATCTGGAATCCATCAAGCTGTTGGACCTCGGGCTTTCTCATTAATTCCTGTGTAATTTTTTTTTTCCCCAGCCTTGTTCCTTATACCTCGGTCTTCCTCTTAATAAATCTCCTGGGCGTCATCTTCTGCTATTACCTCCCTGCTGAGAATTCTACCATTGGGAACTCTGTAATTTTGGTAGAAATGCTCTTTTGCATATTGAACGCATATTAGCTGAATGTGCAAAGAGAGCTCTAATAAATAGAGCATGATGCGTTTGTGGAGGTGATGAGGAATGGCATACAAAACACAAATAATCACCTTGGAAGAAAAAATCTAATCAGTCCTGTGAGTAATGAGGGACTGGGCAGGGGGGAGCAGGGTCTCAGCAAGTGCATGGCCTGACTAGTTGATGGAGCTACACCAGTGGAAATGGACATCGTCTGCTTTCAGAATAACCTCTAGAAAATGCTGAGTTCTCTGCCTCACTTTCAGCTTCAGCTAGGCTGCCCCTTTGACCAGGGGCCGGAGCTGCACACCCACTGGGACACCTTTTCTGTGGCTCTCAGTACTGTCCTCTCAGCCAGAGTGCTAGAGAGCTGATCCAAACACCGGAGCAGAACCCTCATCTGCACCATCCATGAGGAATTGGGAGGCTGGAGTCCAGAAGTCCTCCAGGCTATAAGGTTTACCCCGTTCGGCTCAGAGAAACTCTCGTGACACGTGTGTTCAGCAAAGAAGTTTACTCAAGCGTAACGTTCATAATTACAGACAAAGCCAGGATACAATTTATAGTTCCCTGTTCCCGTGCTTAACCCTGTTGCTTGGTTACAGATTACCCGCGGTAATCCCCCCTTTACTCCAATGGCAGATTCAGTCCAGCTCTTTTGTGTTATTGATTGCTGTCTATCGCTGGCATTGTTGTTGTTGTCGATGGGTCTTTCTGTTGCTCGCAAAACCGGGAGTTCCCCAATCACGAGCTGATTGCTTTAGCTCAAATCCGAGGCTCTCCCCTTTGTCTACAGCGCTCAAGGCAATTTGGCGTTAACACAATGCATCCGCTTGTGGTTTAGTTAAGCGGCACCAGCTGGCCCATTAATCGGTTTGCGGTTTCTCACTTCCCCTTTCCTTGCTAGCGCTCGAGTGGTGAAACTGACTAAGCGCGGCTGGGCAACTTCCTAGCTGTGCCACGCCGGCTGAATCTGACACAGGCTAGGTAATAACAGTGCTGTCCCACAGGCACCACAAGAGGCTGCACAAACTGGATAAGAGTCCAAAGAAGTCAACCCAAGACTCCAAAACAAGGTTTGAGAGATCCGCATGTAGGTATGTTCCTAGCAAGGGGAGGCTTTATAGAAAAATCTTCTACCAGGCACCCAGCAAAATAGATTCTGCTTGGGAGCACAGCTGTGATTTCCAAGGGAACGGTTAGTTCCAGAATGCTTTTCCTTGTAATGTTGCACTTCTACACTTTTCAGGCCTCGGGCCGTCTATCCAGTGACATTCCCACTCCCATGGAAGATTGTTCCAAGGGATCTAAGGCAGAGTTCAGTGTGTTCAATGCATTTTCTGTTTTCCAGGGTATCCCTTGGTCTTGCCTCTTCTTTTGAGGAGAAGTCTCCCGGGGGGGTAAGACAAGTCCATCACCTGAGTGTGATTGCCAAAATTTGATATAATGATATAATGACCTTGAGAGACAGGGGGAAGAGCCACAGCCAGGGGAACAGCTGGACAAGAGGTAGCTTAGCCAGCAAGAGGAATGTGGGCATAGCAAACATCTCAGAAGGGACCCTCCCTAGTTTCTTGGTCTGTAAAGGCGAAGGGGGAGAGATGTGCTTTCAGACTTGAAAGGTTCTGTTAATGTAACCTTACAATAAAGCAGAATTAGTCCATCTGGTCATGCTTCCTGTCTGAGTACCTCGCAAGGCTGACATTTGACAACATGAATCCCTACCTTTGTGAGTGTGATAGAATGGAATTATGAAGGCCAAGCTCAGGGAGACAAACATTTTCTTAGCTCGCCAGAACCGCGTGGGAGGATCAAGAGGATGAGACTGGCACCTCCCTGAGGAATTCACACTGTTGTGGCTGGCTGACTTTGGGAGCTGGGGTTTCAGTCTGGGAAGATTCTTGCTAGAGGTTGTAGCTAATAAACATAGCTGGACTGAATTGGCATTGTCTCTTGGAGTTCCTTGGGCTAGGCCTGACATCAATCTTCCCAGACTAAAACCCCAGTTCCCAAAGTCCTCCAGCCACAACAGTGTGAATTCCTCAGGGAGGTGCCAGTCTCATCCTCTTGATCCTCCCACGCGGTTCTGGCGAGCTAAGAAAATGCTTATTTCCCTGAGCTTGGCCTTCACAATTCCATTCCATCACAGTGAGGCAGAGAACACATGGAAACTGCAGTGCAAATCCTAAAGGAGTCTTAAACAGAAGCCATTTGGGGAAGACACCCAAGAAAGCCATGCCCATGACGGGGTTCCATCAACTTCGCATTCTCACAGCAGCTCCTCCCCCAAATACCACATCCAGTCTTCAAGCTCTAAAAGGCTGCTCATCCTTGAAATAAGTGGACCCATGTCTGGGAGAAAGGCAGAAATGGAATTGACTTAGGACCACTGGGGAGAGACTCTAAGTCCAAAACCCAAAGATGTCAGAAACACACACAGCTGTGGGCATCTTCTGCCATTAAAACGTTCATCCCAATATTTCCCACTATGTCAGATAATGGTTGTCTGGAATCTCAGGATTCCAGAAGATGCCAGGGCTTGAAGCAATGACCTACTGTATGTCGCAGCCCTGAGGTCTAGGCCTTTCTCACTTCATCTGAAAATAGAGAAAAATGCTCCATCTCAATGTGGATGTTTGCTTCTTACTGGGTGTGTAAGAGGTTCCTGGAAATGGCTCTGCAGGGCTTCAGACAAGGTCTATGTGAGGACGATGAAACTGGAGGGCTTATTTGTGCCAAGCATCTGCTCTAACAGAGTTGGACAAGGAACAGCTTTATAGAGAACTAGCACACCCTGAAGAAAGTTTACCTACCATGACTGGTTACAGGGTAGAACATATTTTGAGTTGGCACGTTTGGAATGCTGGAAGCTGCCACCAGATGGCATTGCTAATAGTAAAAATCCCACTTAACCCAATCAAGTGGCTGAGATTATTCCACATTACTCCTTTTAGGCTCCCAGGATGTTCTCGTGACACCCCAGCCTAATTTCATTTAACATCCCCCCTCCCTCCAAACAAAGCTCTGGATTGCCTCACCTCCCATTCTGATTTTCTAAGAAAACACCTGGTGACAGTCTTGGAAATTCAGATGACACCGGGAGCTGATGTTGGCGTCAGGCCAGCTTACTATTTAATTGTTTTTGAATCAAATGAGTCTCCTAAAAAAACTAAGATCAGGTGAATCACCCCGGCCTCTCCCTGGATTCCACTTTAGGTCTGACTGCAATTCAGTTTTGACGCTTGGCCTCAGTGAAGACACACGCTGATTTCTTTTTCATCCGACCTTGCATTCATTGCCTGGTTTTTGGGAACAAAGTTTCCCCTGCTCCACCTGTGGACTTGGATTAAGCTTGTTGGTTTCCAGTAATGCAAGAAGGCCTGATGTCTTGGCTCCTTGTCTGGGTGATGGGTGAGTGTGTCTCAGGGAGTCAAAGGGAAAAAGTGGGTCTTTGTTCACACAACTTGGCCATTTGGTCACATCACTCCTCCCTGAAGAGGAACTAACTGACAATGAGTGAAGAGTTTAACTGAGGGGAAGACAAGGGGCTTCAGGCAGCACTGGCCTCTCAGGTTCCTCCCCTGCTGTCATCCCATGTGCAGTGTCCTTCTCCAGTGGCTTTCCTGCTGCTCTCGAAAGGCCTGGTCACCTCCCTCAGCCTGCCTTTTGGGCGCTGTGGGGGCCAGGTCTGGGTTTTGCTCTGATGGAGGAGCAAAAGACCTTCATGACAAAGCAAACTCTAGTCTGAATGCCAAGGAGGCACGAGACAGACTCGGGGGCAAGTCTTCCCTTCTCTCTTTCAGGCCTGCTAATGGCACGTTCAGAGCTTGAGAGAGACTTGCCGCCCCCCACATACACACCCCATACCTGTCAGGTAAATGATCAGCCTCCATGCCCGTTCCCAGAGAGTCATTGGTAAAAAACTGAGAAAGTCACTGCTGTAACCAGCTGAGTGATAAATTGGGTCCTAAAGTGAAAACAACTCAATTGCTGCGATTTCTGTAACCTTATCCCATTCTTTTTCAATACATTGTGTTAAAGGAAACTCTGGGAAGACCTTGGTCTCAGATGTACTCTTTCTCTCCTTTTACTTGTGCAAATTAAAACACTTTGACATGTCTGGTTGGAGCTGCTAGGACCTCAAGCTGGAACAGTGTGGAGGGCACCACCATGCAAAGAGCACCACAATAAAGCCACTGCTATCTTCACAGAAGGAGGGAAGTCCAGAAGCTGTCTGTTCCAAGGGTGTTGGAGCAACTGGGTTGTTGAAAATGGCCTAGAACCTGCAGAGTCTGTGGAGATCATTCCCAAGATTCCTGCCTTAGTCTTGAATAGCCAGGAGGACATGAAAGAGATGCTGAGGCATCTTCTGGAATATGACCTCCCTCCAGGTGGCCATCCCTTTAACAAATAACCATACCAGGCTTGGTGTGCTGGCTTTGGATTATGGGAATTGAAATCCAACTTACATGAAGGGAAGCAGCTACTGCCTATTTTGGAAGCTTTTGCTTCCATCAGAGACAAAAGGGCAGTTTAGTGGTGGCATTCTACTGTATAATTATTTGAGTTCCTCTAGGAACTCAAGGTGGCACACACAGCGTTCTTCGCTCATTGTATCCTCCCAAGAACTGTGAGGAAGGTTGAGCTGAGTGATGCGACTGGTCCAAAGTCACTGTGAGTTTCTTTAGCTAAGGGTGAATTAGAACCTGGTCTCCCCAGGTCTAGATCAACATCTCTGCAGCTACCCTAGGCAAAAGGACTCAACTGTAGGGCTCGACATCCCTGAATAAAGGGACTGAGGAAGGAAAACTCAATTGGAGCAAGCTGCCTGTTCCCTGGGTTCTGTCCAGGGTCCTGAAAGCCAATTATTAGATTCCCTTCACTTTGGACATTGCAACTCTGGAGTTTCCTGCTTGGCTCTCTCCACTGTGTGTTTAGGCCTTACAAACAACTTTTCTTATCTGGCTTTAAGTAGCAATAAATCCACCAGTCATACATTCAGTTCCAATCCTGATACTTGGACTATTTGTAGAGTGTGTGGGAGAGAATCCTAAGACAGATGGAGTCAAATGTTCAGGAAAGACTTTTGGCATCTAGAAGTTCTAAGATCAGATCAGCATTGTTCCAGTGACCTTACAAAGGCCAAGTTGCTTCCAAAATACCAACAGCCTCTGCTTTACCAAGCAGAACTGACCCTGATCATATCTGGTTTTGTTCAACAGATTATTCCTGAGGATATCTGCCAGGTCTAGCTGTCTGTCTCCCAACGTAGCCAAACTCTCCTATGCCTCTCCATCTTTGGATGCTCTGGCTCCCAGATATTGATGTTCTCAAGGGCTGAATAGTGGAGGTTCCAGACTAGGCAAGAGTCTGTAGGTTCCCACGTGTGAATGGTGGATTCACTACACAGTTCACTAAAATTGCTGGCCTGGCACACAAGATCTCCTTGTTGGGATGCCTTCCCCTAGCCCTCTTCTGATCCTGAACTGACACTTTGCTCTTTTCTCTTCCTTCATTCTGCTCCTTGATAACCTCACTTTCTGACATACCACTGAGAAGTTAAAAAATGACAGCTCTTGAGATACTGTATCTCAGAACAACTTTTTCAGTAGTAGCTTTATTTATTATAGAAGTTGCAAAGCCCTGTGTGGGTGGTTCTGTCCCCTCCCTACCAGCTTGGTAACAATTAGTGGAAGTCAAATTGCATATGAGAGAAGGCCCTGTTGATTATCCACTTTCTGTCAATCATAGCAAATCCTTCCAGTTAAACTGCTTATTGACCTTCTATGGTGTAATTTGCTTCCCTTCTCAACGAGGGAGGGAGCACAAAGCCATCAACATGATCTTGACAACTTAGAAAAATGGGCTTTAAAATAATGTTGTGAAATTTAACCCTAACCCTAAATTTACCACAATTACTTGGGTGATGTCACGACCCTGAACATGAGGTGAAGAGTCAGCAGTACATTGCCCAAGTAGCCCACTGGAACTCAAGTTGCAGAATATTTCTGGGTCCAGGAAAACTCAATCCATCACCAAGCCCAGGCCCAGAAAGTACTTATTAGTCCATCTTGAAGAACCTTGTACCCCACTAGGCGGGTCAGCCAGGAAAGATATGACACCTGGCATGGGGAGGAGAGTTGACACTAGATGCACTGGGCACCCCAGGACACCAGAGTTTTCAGCATTTGTCAGATTGTTAGATTTCTTGTGCATATTTTCTTTAAAGGCCTTCCTCATTTTCTTACTGTGAGGCACTAAAGGGAATTTCACTAAATGCTGAATTTCCAATGTTGCCACCTTGCCATTTGAAAACCAGAGCTACAGTAGAATTGTGCTAATACCATAAGCACCCCCTCCCAAAATCTTGGTTGCATTTGGGGACAAGGAATGAGGAAATTCTCAACAGTAAGGTTCAAAAGCCAGGCAAATTCAAGATCTTGGAGTTGGTTCACACCAGTCTAGGACCATAGGTGCTTAAAACATTAAAGCTGGGGTAAGTGCTGCTGGAGCATAGTGGTTAAGGTCTTCAAATGGCACCAGGGAGATCCAGTTTCAAGTCCATCCTCAGCCACAGAAGTTCCCAGAGTGATTTTGGGGCAGTCACTCTCTCTCAGCCCAAAGTACCTCGTAGGGGGTTTGGTGAAACGGAGGAGGAGGAGGTGCTATATCTGCTGCCTCGAGCGTCTGACTGAAAGGTGGAATATAAATCAAATCAATCAATCCCTAATGGAAGACCCGAGGAGCACATTTTTCTGAAGGGGCTTTTTCAATAGCAGTGGTGTTGTTACTGCTAAGGATGAGTCCTGCTTTGAGAAACAGTTGGAGAAAGTCTCCTTCCCCGGCAAACACCAGAGAAATCATCCACCGTCTTCTCTGCCCAAGATTGATTATCCTGCCCTGTGCATTTCTTCCAAAGATTCTTGTTAGTTTAACCACTTTTCAAGAGCAAAGCTTTGCATTGCCTGCAGTGAAATTGCCATGCACGCGGGATGGGTCTGCCTCACCACTACCTTAAAAAAAGAACTTGTGTGCACGGCTCTAATTAAAATTCAGTTAATGGAAAGGCCCAGAGAGAGATGTTCCAAAACTGGCCTTTATGCCCTTGAAATCTATTGCTTTCTCCTAAACATAAGCCAACGGATGTGCAATACAAGAGCTGACAGGACTTTAATTGAACTCTGGAGCTTCTCAATATCCTCTTGGCTACTATTTAAGATCAGGCAGGAAATATTTGCAGGACACATGAAATCTACATCTATGAGATGTTATTTAAAATTCAGTCCGTTCCATCTAGCCTTAACGATGTTCCCCACAATATATCATAATTTGATGACAGCTATAAAAGTTCAGATTTAGCATTGGATGCAGCCATCCAGTCTCCCCACACACCACATGCAAATGAATGTGCCATTTCACATCCTTTGACTGTTAAGGTGTCACTTTCACCATATAGTTAATAAATTGGGCCTTTTTATGACTCTAAGGTTGATAAGTATGCACCTAATTTCCATGTATGTTGCAATCTATATGTTGCTAGGGATTTTAACAAGCTGTTGTCCATGGCAACAGCAACAAAGTAATCATAAATTCAGGAAGCATTTGGGGAAATCTACAGTGTAAAAAAGACTCTTTAGAACAATGGAGGTGATATTAATCACATCCGTGGTTCACAGCACATTTCGTGTGGTTGCTTCAAATGCCCCCAGAGAGACAGGAGAAGAAAGAGTGAAGATGATTCGACTCACAACTTGGCACAGAATCCCATGGCTCCAGCACCAGAGAAGAACCAGGAAGATTAGTTGCTTCCCAAACAACACTGGAGTTCCACTGGGCTGTTTCAAGATGTCTTTCTTTCTGGATTGTTTGCCCTCACTTCCAGGCACTTGAGAAAAAGCCTTTCCGCCAAGGAGGATCACATATGGCTTCCATCCAAGAGAAGCCATTTCTCAAACAATTGTTCTTTAGAGGTGACAGCAGCAGTGCTTAAGGAAAAAAATTAGGTATATCATTTCTTCAGGAGGAGGCATTCTCCAATCCCTTCTCAAGAGCAGGCTCCTCTCTTAGCAGAGACAGAAGCAGCACTCCTGAAGAAGTCCCACGGGAAGAGAGGTTCCCTTCAGCAGAAGCCAAGAGAGCGGTAGACAACTGGAAGGAGGACAATGCCATATGGAGCTATTCATACACAGTCAACGGTGTCCATGAGGTGGGAGAGGGAATGACATGATGAAAATAGTGTCGGATCAACACAAGTCCTGGCCACGCACTGTGACCTTGCATGCATGCCTAAAAGGGGAGGATCTTGTGCCCTGATGTTGCAAAGTTGCTGTCATCGTTCTGACAGAAGCAGCAAGATCCTGCTGATGCATCGGCACAGGATTCTTTGCTATCTTATAATTAAAATGCCATGGCTTCTCCACCCCTGGGAACTTCATTTAAATCTCCTTGGAAATTTGGAAAGCAAATTCTCCTCCATCAGACTGAATGGGTCAGTGAGTTTTCCAGAGTCCACAGAGCCCAAGTCAATCTAAAGTTCCATCTGGGGCCAAACATTTCAGGGAACTTAAGAAAAAGAGGATTAGATACCTAATATTTTCCTCAAAACCACAGGTTTTTGAAACTCAAATGAGGAACCACAGCTCAGTGCTCCACCGTGTTCTCCCTCTACCCAAAGACCTCTCATTCCTCACTTTGCTCCTGCCCAAAAGACAGAAGATACATCTCTGCCATTGCTGAAGAGTGTGAAACAGAATTAGATCTCCACCCCAGAATGAAATCTTAACGTGTTCCTAATTGGAAAATATATTTCTAGTCTTCCACCTGACACCACTGGAATTTCCATTAATCTCCAGCTCTGTATTTAGCAAAGCATAGCATTTCTGTTTTAATTGGCTTCCCCACTCCCCAACATCCTGGTCTTCTGAAAGATGGCCATGGCAAGAACAGCCCTGTCATCTGATGGCAAAACATCAATAGCAGGCAATCCCCAGAAAAAGTCAAGGGAAGCTCTGAGGTCAACATCTGAATGGTAATGAGGATCGGTGTTATTTCACAGCAGAAATTGATGGAATCTCTCTCTCGCTCCTTCTGCAAGTTCCCGCTTTGGGTTTTCTGTTCTTTTTTTTATTAATGCAAAGAGTTATCTAGATTTTGTAGTCACAGTACAGACAAGAAGTGTGCAAGTCACATTTTCACATATCTCATGATTTGGGCTCATTCTAAACATCTGCGTGGTCATGTGGCACCTGGAAGGCAGGAAGGAGTTTGTCATACTGACAAGTAGTGGAAAGACTTGCTAAATGAGACCTTTTGGCTTGAGAAAACAAAAGAAAGAGGAGATTGGTAATAAGGATTACGA
The DNA here is from genome assembly GCF_059951505.1 of Python bivittatus. NCBI lineage: Eukaryota > Metazoa > Chordata > Lepidosauria > Squamata > Pythonidae > Python > Python bivittatus. The sequence continues at coordinate 2,419,571 of NW_028277070.1, read as the reverse complement.
GTCAACAATGACTTGATGGCATGCAATCAATCAATCAATCAGTCTGGAACTCCTGCCAAGGCTCTCCAAAGTCCCAAGGGGGGAGATGTGAGATCATTCACAATTCTTAGCATTCATCCCAATATAAATGACTTACAATCATGAGCATAAGAATCACAGTGGGGATGTCATCTGTGCTGTAAAAGAAGATGTTTTGCTCTTCCTGCACATCAAAGATCAAGGCAGTACACTTGTTTATAAGGTTGCCCTGTTGATCATTCAGTTCAAATGATGCCTCTCTTAAAATGCTTATTCCTGGCTTCCTCGATGGTCTGATATCTAACATATCACAGTAGCTGTGATATGTCCCTGTTGGTATCCTCAGCTGCTTCCAGGTGAACCTTCTCATTTGCCAAAGACATAATGCATTGCAGTAATTTCCCAGATCATCTGGCTATGTTGCAATCCTTGAATCATCAGTCAATGGTTTTATCCAGAGCTGACCACGAACGGCATTTTGAAATGTCCACTCAACTGATGGCCAGGACAACTGAGTGGACAATTTATTTGAGCTTCTCCAAGGAAACATGACATTCTCATTTCTCAAAGACATGACTCCCTCTTAGCTGGACTATGGAGACCCCCCCCCCCCCGATCTCTTCCTGTAGAGGGAAGAAGAATGACCTTGAAGGACAGGAGGAAGAGCCGCTACCCAGGCAACTGTCAGGTAAGTGGGGCTTGAGCCCAGGCTAAGAAACTAATTTCAGAAAGCATCTCAGACAAACCCCTCCCCAATTCATACAAAAGTAAAGTAGGGGGGAAGCACATTCAGACACACAAGATCCTTTGCTATAGCTGTTACAATAAAGTAGTCCTGATCTACATGGCATGGGTTTCTTAGTCTGGTCTACTTTATAGGGCTGGCAATTCCCCTGGGATTGAAGGCAGGGAGGCTACAAATCACCAGACGGAGGGTTGTACAGTAGGACATCCACACACCTGTACACATACCTATTCATTAAATAAGGGCAAGAACATCACATTCCATCGATAAAAAGCGCTCTCCAAAATTGTCTCCTCCGCTGAAAGAATATTTAAAACAAAACTTTTTTTTAATCCAATAGAATGAGCGCTAATAGGAAAAAGGGCAGGAAAATTTCTTTGCCTGGCATTAGTTTCATCTCCTTTGTGTCTAGATTTTTTTTTTCTTAATAGGTATCATCATTTCTGTAGAAAGATCAGAGCAGAAGAACAAACTTCCAAAGAGATGGATGTTCAAAAACAGGATCTTGGAAAGGGAGGGGGGTCTGTCATTGCCAGGGAGACTTAATTGCTCCTCCCTCCCCTGAACGCCTGAGCTGTGGAGGAGCACCCATTCAGCCTCACTCTTTGCGTCTCCATGTTGCAATTAGTTATTACTATTCTTTTTACTTTCTTTTCTAAAGAAAGAAAAAAGAAAAGGGAATCGAAAAGAAATCAAAGAGAATTTACATACTGTGTAAAACTGAGCAAGGATTTTCAAAGTAACATTAGAGTAACGCTACATGTAAAACATTCTTAATCGGTACTGGAATTGAACCAATAATCAATCATTCGTAAAGGTAGCCAACAGAATAAGAATTGTTAATCAGAATAAACAATTAATAAACATTTCTATCAAATTGAAAAGACCCATCCTTATTATGGCAAAAAAGACAAGTTCTGAGATTTGAAAATCTTGTGCTAAACCCAAGCTTTGGATGTGGCCCACGTCCACACGCATAACTATAATCCATAAATGGTTTCCAAGTTAAATTAAATTCTGTAACAGCCTTATCTTTCAAATACCAAGTTATTTTTGACGTTGATGCATACTCCCACGACTTGGTCTGCTATTATTCTCTTTGTTGCAATGCATAAACTGTGTTTGCCCAGCATGCTTGATGCAGACAGCCTCTAACCCAGCTGTAGCTCGGCTTCAGACAGCACATGGTCATGCCAACCAGGGGAAGAGCTGCCAACTTTGGAAACAGAGTCTCCCCTTCCTCCCTTCCAGCCAGGTAGGCCCTGAGCACTTGCCCCAGACAAGGCTTTGTAAGGGAGGCCGTACATTTTCAGGTATTTCCCACCTCTGTCTCATTTCCACAGGAGGAGGCCTAGCACGGTTTTGCCACTGCCCACAGTTGATGGGTTTCGGGATTCATGCCACGTGGCTGAACAGGAAAGAGTCATTCAAAGTGCCCTTCTCTTGCCCCAGGACTCACTGAGGTAACCCAACATGCTGGACTCAACTCAGCCAGAGTAACTTCCCACAATTGTCAAGCATGCCTTTCCAAGCTGCCAAACGTCTCTTGCAGGACAGGGAGAGAAATCGAACTCTGTTAACATTCCAAAAATACATAAGAACTCCAAGAATTCTGCTCTCAGACATAAAACCCACATCGGTTTGTTTCTTGAGTCCTATGCTTGTTTCTGTGTGTGTGTGTGTGTGTGTGAGAGAGAGAGAGAGAGAGAATTGTCCCCAAATATTCCAAAATTCTATGGCGATGCTGAAATGTGATCATTGCAGAGGAAAGATAAATTCTGTGAACTAAAAAGTTAATTTATACCTAATCCTTATAACTGAGCCACTCTGGATTCTTTGAGACGGGGGGGGGGGTCTGCAGGGCATGGTAAAAAACGTCAGGATGCCACCTGTACTCAGGTGATCAAAGCTTCACCTGCTTCTTCCTGTGCATCACACAGGAGACACACTTCAAACACAGGCAGTGCTTCAGTCTCACTGCCACCGCCACCATCTTGACCTTTTCTACCATGCCCTATGGACACGCCTGGTTTGAGGGTTTCCAATAGCCAATTTCCTTAGCAATTCAGTTGTTCTACGTAAAAGTAAGCCAAAGCACTAATCTACATGGGCATGCTAAAAACTAAGAGAGAGTCAGAGACTGAGTTCCTCGGGGGGGTGTCAGAAATCTGAGTTTTCCAGTTGTTGATGCAACAAACCAACCTGTTTACACTTCCTTGCCAACCTGGAAGACTGTCACAGCCTTTTGCACAAATTCACATCATTGTGCCTGGAATCCAATACATTTTGAGACACAGTATATTTTAAAATGCATAATTGCATCTATATGGTAATGCTAATCTCCTTTCCAGTTACAGACTGATCTGGAGCAGCACCGTGGAACGTAAGTGAAAGTGGCATAGACGGCAAGCAGATGGCTCCATTCATCTCTTGATGGAAGTGAGCTTCAAATATATTTCAAGCATATACATAATGCTTCCTCCTTAGGATGACACTATGGGCCAGATGACAATTCAGAAAGTAATATTGTGTGGAAATCTGCCTTGCATTTTCTTGGATTTCCAGGGAAGAAATGGCGGACTGGAGATAGCTCCTCGAAAAGTGGAGTCAACAACCAAGGCAAAATGAAGAGCTGGCAGGTAGACAATATTTGATTTTAAGGCTCATAGCAGAGATTGTAATGCAACGCCTAGAAACTATAGCACTTCCACACATACAACTTCAAGTATGGATCCGGTATGTAGACGACACCTTTGTTATAATAAAGAAGGAACAACTGGAGAAGACACATGAAACCATCAACAGCATCTTCAGAGGAATAAAATTCACCAGAGAGGAAGAAAACGACAACACACTACCCTTCCTGGATATCCTCATCAGCAGAGGAAGCAACAGCAAACTAGAAACCCAAGTCTATCGGAAGATAATCCACATTAATCAAATACTCCATTACCAAAGTAACAACTGAACCTCCCACAAGAGGAGCTGTGTAAGAGCATTATTCAAGCGAGCACAAACAAATGCATTGCAGCAACTCAGAACAGCAGAAAAAGGAAACAGACCACCTATACAACATCTTCCAACAAAATGGATATCCACGCAACTCTATCAAAAAGTGCCTGACCGCTCAACCAACTACAACACAACCCACACAAGCTATGAAAAGGATCACACTGCCATACATCAGAAGTGTCTTAGAAACTACCAACAGACTACTACAACCACATGGCATCTCCATAGCACACAAACCAACTAAAGCCCTCCAGAACATCTTAAGCAAACCAAAAGACCCCGTAGCCCAAGAAGAAAAAACAGGAGTCCTCTACAACATACAGTGTAAGGACTGCGACAACCACTACGTAGGACAGACAGGCAGAAGGCTGGCAGAGCGCATCATGAACACCAACTAGCAGTCAGAAGACACAATGAAAACTCCTTAATCTCACAACACCTGGACAGACTCAACCATTGTTTCACCTGGGAAACGGTCAGCGACTTAGACCAAGCTAAATCCAAATGTGCGAGGGAATTCTTGGAAGCTTGGTATTCAGACAAGGCAGCCATCAACAGGCACATAGAGATAAACAGCATCTACACACTATTCAAAGGAGACAATAGAAAGGAAACAAAAGACCAGAGCATCTCCTCGCCAGCAATCATCACCCAGATAAGCAGAGATTAACACCAAGATTACCACCAGACATCCAAGCAGTAAACAATACTTTAATCAAGGAACTACCAGAGGGAAAAAATAAAACAAAACAAAACCCCCACCCCCACCAACACTGGTGGGGAATCCACTGTATATAAACAGAGAGCAAACCCCTTCCCATTCCATTCTAGCACTGAAGATGCGATGGGTAACGAAACGTTTGCAAGAAAACAACCAAGCTCAGAGAACCCCACAGACTCCACATTTCAGAAACTGAAGTCCAACAGCGCTGGGGAGTATCAGATTAGAGAAAGGGGCCTAAAGATTCGGAAAGAGGAGCTTGACCAGAGCCCAGGCAGATGGAACGAGAGGAGGAGAACTGACGCTTTGCTGCGGGTGACAATGCTACCTCTTCCTCCATGAAAAGCGACGGCTGGCCCTCGGGACAGAAGAAACAGCAGACCAGGATAAACTGGCATTTGCTGCTCTTTCAGCCCTCGGATTGAAGCATCGCTTTTTAAATCTAGTTCTCATATTTCAGGCAGCAACTTCCCGCTAGAGGTTTGTGTGACTCCCACCTTTGTGTGGTTCAGGAAATAGGTGAGGATCCAGATGTTCTTGCAGGCCTTGGGGACGGGGGACTGTGCAGCCCCCTTTGAGGTTTGGTCTGGGTTTGCTTTATTTGGTTTATTTGGGCGTGCTGTGGTTTGGTTTTGCTTTTTGCACCTTGCTTTTGCAGCCTGTTGTACTTTTCTTCTCTCTTTGGGAGTCGGGTGGCCGTAAATGAAATTAAATAAGCAAATGCATTTTGCTTTACTGTTTTTGTGCTGTGTTATTTTATTGCCATAGTCGTCGGTCCTTCTGGGAGCTTGGGCTAAAGAATAGCCAGCCAGCTTGATAAAAAATAAGGAAATGCCACGCTTCCTTTCTTCCATACAATTTTGAGACAACATCTTTTGCAGCTTATGTTTTTTCAGGGAAAGTGCCCAGGATTCCCTTGCAGACCCTTTTGGTGCACTTGGCTTGAAAATTAATGAGGCTTACACACCCTGAAAGTGGTTCCATGCTTGCTCGTAATTTTTAAAAATCTCCAGACCTTGCAGGCCCCTCTAGCAGCTGCTCAGGCCTGGCGAATTTCTCTCCTGCTTTAGAGGCAGTCAACTGCCTCTAAAGGTGGAAGCTCCATTTATCCGTCACAACTACTAATACAGTATGCCGAGCAATCTGGGTAGAGAGAGACCAGGGTGAAACAGCCTCAAGATCACCCTCGTGCCTCTTCAAGATTGCACAGGCCAGAGTAAAAAAACAGGATAAAATGAAATACAAATATTCTAGTTTCGGGGCTAGCATAGCCTTTTCTCTCTTTAAAGGAAGGGTGGGCAGCCGGAAATCTTTTGCGGCCCTGAAATATCCCTTTGCCCACTATTGGCAAAACTTTGGTGATGTTTTTATTGTAAACCGCCCAGAGTCATTTCCTCATGAGATGGGCAGTGTCTAAATTTGATAAATAAATAAATAAATAAATAAATAAATAAATGTTCACTGTTCGCTGTTTTGAAGCAGGATGTCAAGCCTTGCACAGACGGTGAGCTTTCCGGAAGGGGTTTTCAGTACTAGACAGGGGTAAATACTGAATCTTCAAAATGCCAGGATGAATTTTCCAACCTCCTTCAGAGCAAGTTCATTAAGGGAAAGTCTCTGCGTGACCAGAAATGCTTCTTCGGAGTTCTCCCCACCTGGGCTGAACCATCATTTATGAGATAAGTTGTCAGCAGACCCCCCTCTGTCTCTTGAAGTTGATGTCTGTTCTCTTTTCTGTTCTTTTCGCAGCTTCCCCACAATCTCTCACATAAGAAATGCATGGAAACTATAGTGTAACCCCTAAAATAGGTGTTCAGAAACATAGTCCCCCCCCCACAAATGGATACTATAAAATTATAACCGGGGGACTGAAACTGAAAGTCTTAGTCCTGGCCACTTGCTGGGCGCGTCATGCATATTTTGCATGCATGCTCCTTCCCTTGCAACCCTTGGGCCATGCAAAGCTCTGAAGAGCATCCTCCAGCAGCAGAAAGATTGCAGATTAATCATTCAATCAGGAGATTAATGGAAAACCTTTGGACTGGTGGATTCTTCTGATGGTAAAGCAACAAAACCAGCAGGCTTCTTCACCGAGCTCGCTCTCTGGCCATCTCCCAGGACCCGTAAGATTGCAGTTTTCTCTGCCAATAATTTCTGGGGTGTCGGTAGAAGGGGTTGAAAAAGTCAAGATGGTGGCTGTGGCTGCATCTGTCAGGATCTACGCATAAAGCCTTGACCATTTTTACACCCATCATTGCCTTTTCAGAATGCTTTAGAGCTGTAGCTAAGATGGTGCTGTGGAACCAAGTTCGTTAGGCGCTTAAATAGACAACCCCTTTATGCATTTGTTCCCTGATGATTTAATGGGCAAAAATGAAAGGAAGGAAATTGAGGAGAAAGAGCCATGGCCACCTGGTTGGCATTCAGATCTGTGCAAATTGCACTTCCTGGACATGCAAATTAATCTGGGAATTCAGGCTCAGGCAACCTGACATCCTGGGAATCAGAGTCAGCCTGCCCTAGGAAATTCAAAGCCAGTCTCTTTGCCAATCAGGCCCGGTTTCGCAGGATAAAAACTGAAAGGTCCCCCTTAGGAATTGGGGTGTTAGAATTTCATTGCAACGAGCTTGCCTTTTGCCTGTCAAACATTTCCCCCTACCCTGGCGCTTCCAGCCTGCCTGCCGTTTGCTTTTTTGCAGAGCAGAGCTGGGGCAACTCGAGCGGACTGCACAATGAGAGTACCCCAGGAAGCAGCGAGAGACGGGAGAGCTCCCTTTCGTTAAGTACCATGAATGAAAACTAATTAAAGAAACGAAGAAAGAAGCCAAGCTTGCAGCATCTCTGGCAGAAAGCAGGAGGGGCCGAATATATCCTTGTGTCAATTATAAGCAATTGCGCCCAGCACAAAGATAATGGGGTTGCAAATTGTTCCCTCTGCTAAGTGAGCCAGGCAGATAAAGGAGAGCTGTCTCTCTGTTGTTGAGGCAGGAGGGGAACGGATGCGTTTGCTTGCGTGGCAACAAACGGAGCGCCTCGCTCCAGCCTGTTCCTTTCCAAGAGAGGTGATCACACCAAACGTTTTGCTTTGGCCTGGAGAAAGATGGGAGTATCCCTACAAGCACAGGGTCATCTGGGGAGGACAGTGGTGGCCTGACTATCATGGCAGATTGGTCTTCCTAAGAGTCACCAGAACCCACTTGATGGCAAGATCACGGAGGCCACCTGGAACGCTGCGTCTCCATGTGATCAGCCCAACTTCCCAAAGAGCTTCACGTATAGGACCGTCTGGTGTATCTCATGAACCTGCAGGGGAAAGGTAGGGTGATTTGCTGCACCCCAGGCTTTGCTTGGAAGTCTGTAGACCTGTCCAGAGAAAGAGAAAGAAATACGCTGAGGGGGCTGAGAAAGTCCAGGGAAGATGGAGGGAATGACAAGGAACAAATTCACCACGTTTTCTCTATGCCCTCTCTGACAGCCAACTAAGAATTTCAGATATTTTCATGGGCCTCGAAGCAGATTGCTATTTTGGGAGCTGCACAAAACGGAGACAATTTTACAGGCTGCCTGGCACAAGGTGATCCCCAAAATGAGCACTTAGGGTTCCTGCCTTCTGCGCACTGCCATGCCACAATGGGCGAAGGAAAAATAGTGGGTTTTGCTTTATTTCTGTAAGCCACCCAGAGTCACCGTGAGTTGGGCGGCCGTATAAATTGCTTAAATAAGTAAATGAATAAAAATCGGGAGGGTACTCATCTGTCCAGTTTGGGGGCTTCCTGGTAGCATCTGTTTGGCCACCGTGGGAAGCCGACTACAAAATTAAATCAACTTTTCCCTTTTTTTCCAACTCAGACTTTATCATCGCAGTCTAGTGATGACATAGATCAAACAAGCATTGTATCAAGTTGGCATACTGTATATCTGTTTCAGACACTCCCCGGTGATCATTACTAACTTTGCACATCGTTTTTCCTTATGAGTTTGTGATATTAAAAAAATGGCACAAACATGGATGATGCGCTTTAGAATGTTTGGAAGTGATTACCAAGTGAGTGATAAAAAGCATTTTAAGTCAATTTCTTCCTGGCTTCCTCTTCATTTATTTACCTGCCATTTCCATGACTTGGAGTAATCTTTACAGTGAATTGTTGTGCCTTTTTCAAAGACCCCTCTTCAGTGATATTTGGATTCTTGTTAATCTTAGATTGTTTCTGGATTCTTGCTTCATTCATTCATTATAAATATATATGGGATGATCATCCAATCATCTTGAGTTATGGGACACTAAGTCCGTGTTTCAGATCCCGGCATCAGAAAACAGGAAATAAAGGTAGAATTGGGTTCTTGTCCTGGATCAACACTGGGGAGGCATGTTCCATAAGGAAGGATTCAGTGCTGAGATGTCAAAGCAGGTGGAGGCACTAATTCCAAGCAGACTCAAAAGAAAGGTTCAAAAATATTCCAAGAAAGATGTCACAATAGTAAATACACATATCTTCATGGAGGTTCTGGTATAGTAAGGCAACTGTTTGGTCAAGTATGCAGAACATGTTGGATTAGGCAAAAATGGGGTTGGGTAGTTTATAGTTCAGCATATTGTGGGAAATCTAGTCATTGTTTTAGTACATGATATGAATCACAGGCCATCACATGAAACCATAACTTGGTTTACTTAAGCATTACATGTTAGATAAACACAGGAAATGTGGCTTGTTAATTCAAGGGTAGCATTGAGAATGCTGTGGAACCCAGCCAAGGAAGTAGAACTATGGACTCTAATGGTTGGAAAGGACCATGGAGATCATCCAGTCTTACCCAGTGCAGGAATTTACTGTTCTAGCTTCCCCAGCGGTGGCCATCCAGACTCTGTTTGAATTCCACTAGCAAAGGAGAACTCATCACCTCCAAGGGCAGTGTCGTCCATTGTTGAACAGCTATTGCATTAGGAAATTCTTCCTGATGCCCAACCAAATGTCCTCCTTTTTAATTTAACCTTGTTCATCCTTGTACTGTCTTCTGGAACAACTGTGAACAATTCTTCTACACGACAGTCCCTCAGATACTTGAAAAGAGCTACTATGTCTCCCCCTAGTCTTCTTCTCCAGGCTAAATGTACCCAACTCCTCCAACTATTCCTCCAGTTTTTCCTTATCCGCTTAGTTGCTCTCTTCTGGACATGTTCCAGTTGTCACAGTTCTTCTAAAATGCAGCACCCAGAATTGGATGCAGCTTTTGGCCCGTAGCTGAATAAAGAGAAATTAGGGTTTTTCTTAATCTTGATCTTGACACTACCTGCAAGCTTCCCAAGACTCTCAGAGGTAATTGGTCTGATCCTGGGGTCTTACGCTCTTTCATGGAAGCCTGGTGCTCCTTTTCTTCACATACCTTGGGGTGCCACTCTCTCCTTCTGCTGATTGTTTTGCTCCGGTTCATTGTTTTCTTCTTGGGAGGAGACCAATGCAAAATAACCTGAAGAGCAGCGCTTTCCTTTTCTTCCTTTTCCTTTTCAAATAACCCCAAAAGCCCTTGCAAGCTAACTTGTGCTTTAGGGTTTCTGACTTCCTTTCTGCACATATTAGACACTTTCTGGAATGCTTCCAGGGTGATATTCCATTTCCTATACATCTCCTTTTTAACTTTTAGCTCATTCAAAAACTCCCAGGTTTCTTAATCCGCCCCTCCCCACCATTTTTTTCTCATCAAAATGACAGGTGTGTGATGGTTCTTCCAGGCTCTTATTTTTGAGAAGTTCCCAACCTTCCTGCAGGACCTTTGACCTGATGGTTTCTGTCTATGGGATCCCACCTAGGACTTTCTACCTTTGGGACGTCTGATCACGCAGAGCCAAGAGAATCAGCACAGGCTGGAATCCCCCTTTTTGTTCAACCCTTTGAAGCTTTCTTCCTCTTTCCATAGATCAGGGATCCCAAAAGTGATCAGTGTCAAGAATCAATGGGACTATCCAAGGGGTCAATGTTGTTGTTATCATTATGGTTACTTGCAAGTCACCCAGATTTTTAGACTGGATTTGGCATTTTTGTCCATCTATCAAGTCCTTCCCAAGGACCTGGGATAGGCAGATGTTGTTGTTTGATGGTGTTAAAGGTATCATCACAGGATGTGAGCTGTTCCAAGTAAAGCTGCCTTTTGCAATGGACTGATGGTGATTTTGTCCATGCCGATGGTCTTCAAGTGGTACTCCAGATGTTTTGGGATTGCACCCAGGCACCTATTACTATTGGTACAATCTTTGCTTTCTTTTGCCACAATCATTCTATTTCTATTTGCAGGTCTTTATCTTTTGTGATTTTCTCCAGTTCTTTCTCTTCTATTTTGCTGTCTCCAAGCATTGCAATGTCCACTATCCAGACTTTTTTGTCTTTCTAACCAACAATTGTTAAGCCTGGGGTGTTGTGTGGCAGGTGATTGTCTGTTTGAATTCTAGTCCCAGAGCACTTTAGCTTCTTCATTTTGCATGACTTTGTCTGTTTTGTGGTCCCACCAGTTCTTACTTGCAGGCAAGTGGTATTTCTTGCAGATATTCCAATGCACCATTGTTGCTAATTTGTCATGCCGTTGTTTGTAGTCAGTCTGTGTGATCTTGCAGCAGCTAACTAGGTGGTCCCCTGTTTCTTCAGCTTCTTTGCAGAAGTGGCATTTGCTGTCTGTTTCTCAATTCTGGCTTTGTATACATTTGTTCTCAAGGCTTGGTCTTGTGCATCCAGAATTAGCCCCTCTGTCTCTTTCTTCAACTTTCCTGTTCTTACCCATTGCTAGGTCATATTGTTATCTGCTTTGCCTGCTAGTGGTGTGTGTGTGTGTGTGTGTGTGTACTGGCCATGTAATACTTTGCCTTGCCATGTCTCTTTTCTATTCATCATTCAGTTCTTCTTGTAGGCCAGTTTGGGCTCTTCAATATTCAGTAAGTCTTCATGGTGAGCTAGCTTCAGTGCATCTTCTTCACTGTCCTTCAGATATTCTTCCAATGCCCTTTTTCCCTCTTCAGCTGTCTGGTGTACTTGCCGCATTCCAGGCCCACCGATGCGCCTTGGCAAGTAGAGTCTGTCAGCACTGCTGCGCGGATGAAGGGCATGATTCATTGCCATTATTCTTCTGGTCTTCCTATCCAGGGCTTTTAATTCAGCTTGAGTCCAGTCCACTATTCCAGCTGTGTATTGAATGATTGGAATTGCCCAGGTGTTAATTGTCTTGATGGTATTTCCTCCACTGAGTTTGGATTTTAAGACCTTCTTCACTCTCATGATGCATTCACTACTAACCTTCTTCTTGACTTCAGTGTGCTTGAAGTTGTAAGCCTGATTCCCAGGCATTTGTAGAGATCTTCTTCATCCAGACTCTTGATGTTATTTCCATAGGGCATCCTGATGCCTTCAGTTTTCACTATTTTTCCCCTGTTGATGGTCAGGGTGGCACATTTGTCCAGTCCAAACTCCATTGCAATATCTTGGCTGTATATTTGGACAGGGTTGAGCAGCGATTCTATTTCAGATGGGGTTTTTCATACAGCTTCAGATCGACCATGTAAAGGAGGTGGGAGAGCCTGGCAGATGTTTTTGATGTTTGATAGCCATGGCCTGACTTGTTCAGGATTGTTGACAGAGGAATCAATGCAATGACAAACAGTAGTGGTGATAGTGAGTCTCCTTGAAAGGTTCCTCTCTTGATGTTAACCTCTCCCAGTCGATCACCATTGACCAGCAGCTGTGTCTCCCATTGTGTCACTGATGTTTGCACAGAGTTTCTGATGTTTCTACTGACTCCTGTTATTTCTAGGCACTTGATTATCCAGTCATGTGGCAGGGAGTCGAATGCCTTCTTGTAATCAATCCAAGCTACATTCAATTGGTCTTCCTACTCTTACAGTTTTCCAAAATCATCTTGTCAATTAGGAGCTGATCTTTTGTCCCTCTGCTGTTTGGGCAGTTTCCTTTCTGCTCAGATGGAAAGAGCTTGTTTTCAACTAGGTGCTGTTGGACTGCATCAGCTACCACACCAGTTAGCAATTTGGAAGTTGTTGTTAAAGTAGTATTTATTAAATTAGTTTCATATAATAAATGTTTGAGGGTCAATGAACAATCTGAAATTTCATGAAGGGGTCGATGAGCTGAAGAGTTTGGGGAACCCTGCCAGAGTTCATAGAATTCTTCTGCTGAGCCAGCTCTATCATTAGGCAGATGGGCAGCTAATGCCAAGTGCTGGAGACCTGTGCCATGCGTACCATATGGCCTGTCCAGCTTGTACTAACTTGATGAACTGTCCTCATATGCAACAGAGGATGCTTTGTCATTGCCAACATACAACAATTGTTTTTCTGGACAGAAAATAGACAGCAAGTATCTTGGGCCAGACCTGCTTTTTGGAAAATAGGAGGGGAGGAGCTTATGCTGAATAAAGAGTAATAGCATTCAGACAGGGTCCTGACAGACTGAATTGGGTTGGAGGTAGAGTCTAGAAGAAAAATGATGTCCTCGGAGGGACTTTAAGGATACATAGAAGGCGAAAGGAGTGGAGACAGAGAACATGCTGCACAGATATTACCTATTTGTGGATTCCAAAGAGATGCTCAGGGGCATTAACTGTACCCATGCATGCCTCTCTGGATGTGTACCAGATTATAGGCTCCAGTTCTCTTCTAATATTTAATTTTTAGAAGCTCTTACTTTAAAAAAAGGGGAAATGGCATGAGAGCAACCAAAGCACCAGCCTTCAGGATCGTCTCCATTTCCAAGAATGCCACTGGGCCCCATCTGGACAAAATACGCATTGTTAGAACGTCAGGGTGGCTACATGAATCCCACTGCTCTCCTTAGAAGTGAATTTTAGCTTAACCTACCGATATATGGCAATTGGCAACGGCAACTTGTTATGCAAAGTTCAGAGAGGTGGCCCCTTTGCTCATCTTTGCAAAGCAATGCAGTTCCTACTTCTAAAGGATGAAGCAAAGCAGCAACTTTGCTGAGCCTGGGGCTTCTTCTGTGGGCCTAATATCCAGATGAGGCTTCTGCCCATGAGCTGTGCACGTTCAGTCGCTTCTTCTGGTGCTTCCATTCATTTAAACTTGTTTATTTGAGACACTGCAACCATGTACAAGGCTCTTCCTGTTGCTAGTCACACTAGATATGAAGCAAAGCATCTTGTCAAGGTGAATTGTGTCATTGCAACACATTGACAAGTCATGTTGCCTGTGCTGCACAAAGTTCCTCAAAATAAAGCAAGGCCACCATGCAGCGGCCTACAACTAGTTTATTTTATTTTTTTATGAATAATTTTTATTTTAAAAATTACAGAAACATAGAAGAAGAAATAGAAAAAGATTGCATAAAAGGATAAAAGAAAAAGGGAAGAATAACCAAAAAACAAGAAAAAGAAAGATATCTAAAGAAGCGACCCGATTTTCTGTGCAGCAGTTACAAACACAGCAATTACCATCTCCGCCCTCCCATATTGCATGTCACGGTTCCCTTCTTCCCATAAACAAACCCTTTTAATCAATAAATCCTGAAATCAGTAGTTTATTTTTATCCATTTTCAGGAAAAAGTCCATAAAGGGTTTCCAGTCTTTTATAAAAGTAGTTGTAGTTCTGTGATGGAGTGGAATTATGAAGGCCAGGCTCAGGGAGATAAACACTTTCTTAGCTCACCAGAGGAACGTGGGAGCTACAAGAGGATGAGACTGGCACCTCCCTGAGGAATTCACACTGTTGTGGCTGTCTGACTTGGGACCTGGGGTTTCAGTCTGGGAAGATTCTTGCTAGAGGTTGTAGCTAATAAACATAGCTGATCTGAATTTGCATTGTCTCTTGGAGTTACTGGGGCTAGGCCTGACGAGTTCCCTCCTTAACCAAACAGGTCACTTTAGCCATTTATTTCTGCAAACTCCGCCATCTTCACAATCCATTCCTCCATTATTGGTGTTTCTGTGGTCTTCCATTTTTGTGCATATAAAGCCTCGCTGCAGTTACCATATATAAAACCAATAGTCTGCAAGCCTTTTCTGGTTGGGTGTCCATAAGTCCTAATAAGAAAAGTTCCAGTTTCATCTGAATGTTAATTTTTAAAACTCTCTGCATCACCGTATGTATTTGTGTCCAGTGTCTTTTCACTTTTTCACAAGTCCACCATGCATGATAAAATGTCCCTTCATGATTTTTACATTTCCAACAGTGATTAGAAATACCTTATACATCTTAGACAATTCCTCTGGTTATTATCTACCGACAGTACATCATTTTAAAAAAGTTTTCTTTTAAATTGTAAAATTTAAAATTTTTAAATTCTTGACCCATTTTACCCTACATTCTTTAACTTGCTCTTCCTCCGTTTCAGATCTCAACAGAAGTTTGTATATTTCAGCAATCACGTGTTCATCATTTGTACCTAATTCATTTTCAAATTCCACTTTATCACATTCTATTCCTGGTATTTTTTTCATCTATATTAAATCTTTTTCTTAATTGTGCACATAAGGACCACTGAAAACTAAATGCTTTTACAGTCAAATGTTCTCTTGATTTCATCAAGCCTACAACCAGTTTAGATGCAAACACCCATGGACTCTTTTTATCTTCTAAGGCTTTGGACATTTCTCAACCCTGTTTGCAGCAACAGGCATCCTAGCAGATGCTACCACACACGTTGTGAAAATGCCAACTTTCAGAGCTCCTCAGCTATTAATTGAAAAATGCAATTGTCTTGCAAACAAGGGCTGTTTTGAATGCACTGTTTCTACAATAAAAGATCCAACCCACTGTGGGGTTCAGAGATTACTGTGCTTAATTACCATCTGCAATTCAAAATAATCATTTGCAGCTTCCTTGCATAAACACAAAAGGGCAGAGTGTGTGTTTCTAACAATGAAAACAATGATTTCTACTGCAGCGTGATCAAAGCCAAGGATCGGGAGCATATCGCACATTCCATAAGTGTTGAGGACACTATCCAATTCTATCTGTTGAAAGCATCACCACTCAAAATTAGAAAGGTGCTCCAGAGCTCCTAGATTTTTTTAAGGCAGCAATTCTGACCTTGGTAAAGCATTCTGAAATCATGAATGCTGTAGATAGATAGATAGATAGATAGATAGATAGATAGATAGATAGATAGATAGATAGATAGATAGATAGATTAGGAAGATGGACAGATGGGTCTGTTAGGGCAGGGATCCAGATTTGAAAGGCAAAATATTATTTCTAATGTATCCAAAGTATCCTGGTTTGTTGCTTTTGATACCTCTTACAAGCCTAAACTCATTCTGAGTTTCAGGCTTTCTAAGAGATCTCTCCAATTTCTGGAGACCATCTTGTATTCTGTGGTTATATTCCCTTCCTCCCATTTCCTATAAGTGTCTCTTTTTCTCTCTAGCACTTTAGAGATCTTTACTTGTATTCATGCTGGCGTCTTTAGATTTCTCCCATTTTCCTTTCTCATAGAAATGCTTTGTGATTGCACCTTCAGTATCTCATTTCACAGGTTTCCCCATCCTTCCAGGACACTTTTCTCCTTTAGAATTTCAAGCTGTTGAATCCAACCTGCCTTTCATCTGAGTTCATCAAAATCTGATCTTTTGAAATTCAGTATACAAGTCTCATTTTTCTCTGTTTCACCTTCCCTTGATATCGTGAACTCAAGGATACCCCAGTCACTTTCTTCCAAGATTCCAGTCACCTTCATTTCTTCTATCAGTGCCTACAAGTGCCTTATTCCTCATAAAACTCCATGGTGGCACCTGTTGACCCTCAAAACTAAAATGCATTTTAATAATTTCTGAGAAATTAATAATGGCTAAAATCTTGCAAGATATTGAAAAGATATCAAGTTGGGTGTCACAAAGATCAAACCTCGGATCTTCTACTCTTGAATATTTTTAACAACTTATCTGAAAATGTAAAGGGAATGCTAATAAAATATTCATATATTTGTTTATCAGATTTGCAGGTGAGATAAAATTGGATTGGACAGATAATACCCTAAAAGTCAGAAATAAAAATTTAGAATGATGCTATGTTGGAGAAATGGGCTGGAAGTAACAGAATGAAAGTTAGAGACATGTGCAAAATTCTTCATTAAAAAAACAATCAAATGTGGTTATATGACAGGCCACCATAGCAATTTTGCCTGTGAAAAAGGTCCTGGAATAGTAGTTGACTATGTACTGAATATGAATCAACAGAGTGCCATGGCTGCAAGAAAGTCGGTGGAGTTTCCCAGGCTTATTGTCCTGGGAGACTTAAATTTGCCTTCTCTGGGGGGGGGGGGGGGGGTCTGGGGCTGCTCAGGAGTTCACGGCCACCACGACAGCTCTGGGCCTATCCCAGATCATCCAGGGCCCAACATGGGGCAGTGATCATACACCTGATCTAATTTTCTTGTTGGAGCAGTGGCAACACGGTCTGGATTTGGGGGAACACTCTGTGGCTGTGTTAGATCATGTCCTGATTTTCTGACACTACCCCCCACCATAGGGAGGCAGGACCTATTTGATTGGTCTGTCCCCAGCAACTGATGGACCCAGATCAGTTCCAAGGGAGCTGGAGGTTGTTCCTGGTGGTTTGCCGCATGGTCTGACTGAGGCCTTGGTCGTCACCTGGAATAAGATGGCAGTGGAAGCCTTAGATGGGATCACACCCATGGGGCCTCTCTCTTTTCACAGATCCTGTCATTCTCCATGGCTTATGGAAGAGTTGAGGGAGATGGAGCTCTGCTGGAGGTCAGTGAAGAATGAACTTGACCAAACACAGGTTAGAGCCACTATTAAGCCTACCTCATGGTGGTAAGGGCAGTGAAACGTCAGTATTTCTCCACCCTTATTGCGGCTGCAGATAGCCACCCAGAGACCCCGTTTAGGGTGATCAGAGCCCTCTTGGGTAGAGGGGACTTGTGGGTGCACCTACAGGGCCACATGGAAGATTGTGCAGAGCATCTGTCAGACAAAATTACTCAGATTGATTCCCAGTTAGATGCTGGTCTTCGTACAGGTCCTGTGGAGATGTAGTCTAGCCTTCAATACCATCAACCATGGAATCCCTCTGGACCAGCTGCAAGGGTTGGGGTGGCCTGCACTGTACCGTGCTGGTTCTTCTCCTTCCTTTGCAGCCAGTTCCAGTCAGTATGAATCAGGAGTGAGAAGTCCCACCCTCGGCCCCTACATTGTGAGGTGCCACAGAGTCCAGTATTTTCTTCGCTCCAGTTTAACATCTACAGGAGGTCCTTGGTTAATGTCAGTAATTGGAACTGGGAACTCCATCACTAAGAGAGACAGTGGTAAATCACAGTGTCTCGTGACTGCATTGACTTACTATGGCAGTTTCAGCAGTTCTGGTTGCGGTCGTTAAGCAAGCCCTGCATGGACGTTAGGCTTGATGTCATGTGATCACCATTTGTGACCTCCTGCTAGCTTCCCCATTGACTTTGCTTGTCAGAAGCCAGCAGTGAAGGTCGCAAATGGTGATCGTGTGACTGCAGGAATGCTATAACAGCTGCAACTTCAAGGACCAGGCATAAGTCTCCTCATTCAGTGCCATCATAACTTCAAACAGTCACTGAACAAATGGTCATTAACCGAGGACTACCTGTACATGAAACTGCTGGGTGAGGTCATCCGTTGCCATGGGGTGAGACAGCATCAGTATGCTGCTGACATCCTGTCAATGCCTGGAGGCTGTGGGGGTTTGAATGGGGAACAACAGGCTTCAGCTCAACTCTGGCAAGACTGATTGGCTTCGGGTTTTGGGGCTACCTGGATCTGAGAATGTACTATCTCTAGTTATGGATGGAGTGGCACTGCCCCAGACAGACCCAGTGTGCAATCTGGGAGTCCTTCTGGACACAACTGCTGCTTGATAAGCAGGTGGCAGCTGGGGCTAGGAGACCCTTTGTGCAACTTCAGGTTGTGCATCAGTTGTGCTCATTCCTGGACCAAGAGGCCCTACCCTCAGTCACTCACATCATTGTCACTGTCAGGTTCAGCCCAGAGAACTCCACGAGACAGCACAGATACAGTTCTGTTGCGTTTATTAGCTTCCACCTCAAGACAGAATCTCGCCAGACTGAATCTAAACTTCCCAAGCCAGCAAGCAAACACCGCGAATTCCTTAGGGTGGTGCCAGTCTCATCTTCTTAACCTTCCCATGCTCCTGTTGGGGGCTAAGGGAATGCTTATCTCCTCAAGCACAGCCTTCATCCAACCATTCCTTCACAGTCACCTTCGATATGGATTACTGTAACATGCTCTATTACTGCCCTTGAAAAGCATCCAGAAACTTCAGGTGGTGCAAAATGCAGTGGCACAGGCAGTCACATGCACACCTAGATCAGCACACAGTATACTTCTGCTCCACAAGCTACATTGGTTACCCATTTACTTCTGGTTCAATTCAAAGTGCTGATGATGACTTAAGACCTAGTTCTCTTCCCAAGAATTCTCAGACTGCAATCACCCGCTTCCACAATTTGCATTTCCTAACCAACTTCATGGCACATAATCAATCAATCAATCAATCAAGAATGCCTGTAGGGAACTTAGCAAGAAGTATTGTGGGAAATCACTCTCAGCTTTCCAAATATCTGATCCGGAGACTTGATTGGAACATAAGGCACCTGAATCTCCAAATCAACCTGCCCAATCAGATCAGAAAGTCAATTTAATCCTCAAAATCGATGCCTACAAAGCATTTGAGAGGATTCAGATACTCAGGAAAGGGGCTTTCTGCAAATATCTTTGGAAATCCAAATCAAACAGGCCTGATTCAATGGTTCATTTCAAAGGCCTGAACGGAATCTAATGACTTTTCCAAATCAGTTTCAATCATTTAATTGAACTGATTTGTTATTTTGAAGATGATTCAGTCAGACTTTGCACATATCAAAAAGGCCTCAGAACATTGATGTCTTGTTCCATGCTGGCTTTTAGTTTCTTAATTTAAAGGAATATTTGGGAGAAAACAGAGCCATGCAACACACATAAAAATGGGGAGGGGCTTCAATCATCCAGTTGTGGTCACCATATTGATTTTTTGACTCCCACCTGCAGACAGCCTGGGGGAAAAATAAACTCCAGTG